>NC_060064.1:13297527-13899925 GCF_020283565.1 Trifolium pratense | reverse complement strand
TGTTCTGTTTATATAACAACACAACACTTGTATTGTTATAAACCCTAATACAACCACCATTCATCAAAACGTTTCAGGACTGCTAGTTCTAGATGAACGATCGGATATATGATGCTTCACCATAAACGGTTCTGAAGCTCACGCTCACAATCATCCAAATTAAACGCCAATCACTCAAACATTCGAATGAATGACACGATCAATGTATCACATACACCGATGCGTCGTATCAGAAATATATATCACATATATATTTTAAAATCCGATCAATCAAATTTTATTAATCCTTGTTATTCTTATTATTAATACCGATTCAAAACCATATTAATAAAACAGTAATAAAACAACAAACCGATTCATGGTTTCACAAGTGGCTCTGATACCACTGTTGGGAAATCGTTTTATAAACACTTTTATAAACGCAGCGGAATTTTAAAATTAAAATTTCCCATCAATGGATTCTTGTGAATGAGCATGATCAGGTCTAGAATATTACCTTTGAAGAACAAATTCGTGGCCGCTTTTCTTGATCACAAGCACCGCACTTGCAGCACCTCCACTTAGTCCACACGAACAGGAACCTTCGATCTCACAGTGCTAGCTGTTCTTGGATGAAGGCTGAGGGAATTTTGTGCGGTTTAGGGTTTAAAGAAATTCAGAATTTCTCTAAATTCAGTTAGGGTTTGTAAAACGTGATTTCTGAACTTCATAAGGCTCTATTTATAGAGTTTCTTATGAGGTCTTTAGTTTACACGAAATTGGGCTTCTCAAGCCCAATAACCGTTTGTCACTAACTGCACCCCCGCAATAAGTCTTACTTATTTTTTTCCTTCTTAACTGTCCTTATGTGTGTGACCCTGTAGGTTCTTATGACGTTGGCAATAATATTAATCGTAATATTATAAACAGTGAGCGGTATCTAGCAACACATCACTGTTACCCAAGTCATAGGAATGTCACGTGATCTGACTAACCTTTTCGTGATAAATATCTTGTGCACAATTACCCTTTTGCCCTCATGTCTATATTGAACACAAGACATAGTATGTCATCCTTGTCTAGTTCAATATTGGGCCCATAGACATATCTCCCGTTATGTAGGAGGGACAAATTCCATCTAGGTCACTCATGTCCCTCAGCATGATTCGTGATATACCCATCAACCAACTTTATAATTATCCAGTTACGGATAACGTTTGAATGGCAACAAGGTATTACACTCCTGCATCTAGGGTACATAGTGGTTTCAGGTCGAAGGGTGGAATACACCTTTTATCACTATGAGAAAACTTATGACATTTCATAACACTCTATGTAGTATTCTCATGGTGGGTCAATCCGATATAAAGTTACCCTTAACATTTATATCTATGTGAAGACTTGATAACTCATTATCCATGATCAGTGAGATATGATCATCAGTCTACCAACATAATAGTCTTTATGCTTTAACGTTATCCCATTTCACAATAAAGCTTGACTATGGATATGTTTAAGAATAGTGTTCTTATATTTAATGGAATCTCACGATTAAGTCATACTTAACGTTCCATACAATGAACTTACTATTCTAGGGACTCTATTATTATTTAACACATAAACATAATAAAGAAAAGCCTTTATTTAATAAGTAAATTATCCAATACAAGTATCATGCAATTATAAATAATTGGCCTCTAGGGCTTACACCAACACTAGATATCAATCTGAACCCAAGATGAGTCATCTGACTCAAGTGAAAAGAATCTTCAAATATGTCAATGGAACATGTGGGTATGGAATTTTATATTCTCATAGTAATGATTCTACCTTAATTGGCTATTGTGATGCAGATTGGGCAGGAAGTGCAGATGATAGAAAGAGCACCTCTGGTGCATGTTTCTTCTTGGGAAACAATCTAGTATCTTGGTTTAGTAAGAAACAGAATAGTGTGTCTCTATCCACAGCTGAGGCAGAATATATAGCAGCTGGTAGTAGTTGCTCTCAATTGTTATGGATGAGACAAATGTTGAAGGAGTATAGTGTTGAGCAAGATGTCATGACACTTTACTGTGATAATCTGAGTGCTATCAATATCTCTAAAAATCCTATTCAGCATAGTAGGACTAAGCACATTGATATACGCCATCATTTTATAAGAGAGCTTGTAGAAGAAAAAATTGTTACACTTGAGCACATTGCATCTGAAGAACAATTAGCAGACATTTTTACTAAAGCTTTGGACGCAAGTCAATTTGAAAAATTGAGGGGAAAATTGGGAATTTGCCTTTTTGAAAATCAATAGCAGTTACTGCATGAAGAGCGTGCAACAGTTGATTTCTCTCTCCCACTTTTGGTGCACGCTAACTTAAGGGAGTTATTATTGGTTTTTCAAAACCAACCTATCTTCACGCAAACTTCTCATCTTCTTTTCTCTCTCACGCAAATCAACTCAACTTCAACTTTGTATTTTCTCAGAGAACGTTCAACTTCCATCTTCTTCAATCACAAATTTCACCTCATTTCACTCACTATGTCTGACTCTGCAAAATCCTCACCAACGAAGACAGATGCTGTTCCATCGCTACAAAAAGTAGTGATCGATGCTGTTCCTCTCAACACCATACCTTCCACAAGCCCAACGATGAGGAGAAAATCAGTTGCAAAGAAGGAAAAATCATCACGAACGAGTATAAATCCTTCATCTCCCTCCGCTTCAATTAAGAAAACGAAGAAGAAGAGCAAGAAATCGCGAACTGAATCGAGAAGGGCCTATACAATGTCTGAACTGTATAATGATCCATTGCCATCGAGTGATGTTCCTACACCTGTCATTAATCCTTCAGAAGAGAATGTTGACACATCTGGTAAGACTTCTGTTAATTTAGGTCTTAATGTTCCAAATCCTGCTGAAACCCTAGGTTTAAAGGACCCTGCTGTATCTGAAAAATTGGGGAAAAATGTTCCTAACCCCCCTACTGCTGTTGATGCTAATATTGGTGCTTCCACTGAGACCAATGATGCTGTTGCTGATGAGTCTCTCCAGAAAACTGCTCCTGAGACTCATGTTGCGCCAAGTGGTGCAACACCTGGCGCTGCGCCAAATGTTGTGCCAGATGTTACCACATCTTTGGCACAGGAAAATATTGTGGACTATTCTGAGTCTGATGAGAGTCCCCACCTAAGGATGCTGATAAAGAAACTGTTCCTGATAAGGTTGTAGATGAAAATCCTGAGGTTATAATTGTTAATGAAACAACTGTGAGTGAAAAGTCTATCCCTGCAAATTCTGAAGCTAGTGTGGCTAGGAGGACTAGAAGTAGGGCTGGTAAAGGTGTAGAGACTGCTAACACACCTGTCCAAACACCCAAACCTTCTAAGGCTAGAAAAGATGCTGGTAAAAAGCCTCTGTATGGACCTCCAAAACCTGTCAGTAAAGTGGTTCCTAGAACTGAAACTAAGAAAAGAAAAGCTCCACCAACTAGTGATTCTGATTTTGAACCAGAGACAGATGTTGCTGCATCTGGCAGCACATCTAGGAAGAGTGTAGGAAGAAAGAAGGTTCCCCAATCTGTTCCCTATGCTCCATTAGATAATGTTTCATTCCATCTGGAAAATGGATCTGCAAGATGGAAATTTGTATATCATAGGAGGCTGGCTCTGGAAAGAAATTTAAAGGCTGATATTCTTGAATGTCCAAGTGTTGTTGAAGCTATTGAGTATGCAGGATTGATGAAGACTGTCTGTGGTCTGGACAAGTGCTATGACAGGCTTGTCAAAGAATTTCTGATTAATGTGGCTGACAATTGTAATGATCCAACAAGTCCTGAATATAGGCAAGTTTTTGTTCGAGGAAAGTGTGTAAAATTCTCACCAACTGTGATTAACCAATATTTGCAAAGAAGTACTGATGAGGTGGCTGCTCTAAAAGTCACAGATAATGAGGTCTGCAAAGTCCTCACAGGTGGCAGGATTAAGGTATGGCCAAGCAAGGCAAAATTGGCTGCAACTTCTCTCTCTCCATTTTATGCTGTGTTAAATAGGATTGCTGCACACAATTGGGTGCCTACAACCCATTCAGGTGATGTGGCCAGAGGATTGGGAAAATTCATTTATGCTGTGGGTACCAAGGCTAGATTTGATTATGGGTCCTACTTCTTTCAAGAAACCTTAAGCCATGTCCTGACTTATGCTGTTGAGAAGCCAGTTGCTCTTCCTACTCTTGTTGGAACAAAATTGATTTAAAAATGTTTGCCCCTAAATCTATAAAGGTTTTGATGATAACAAAGTATTAATAAACAATTGGAAGGACTAAAAATTTATTTTAAGTGCGCAGATATAAGCATCAGATAAGCTCTGAGTGAAGCTCAGAGGATGTGAATTCAGAAGTTCACAAGCGCTCAGAAGATGTTGGACTTCAGAAGTTACAACCTTCAGATGATGAAGTCTTCAGAACTTCTTGAGTGACTAAAGATTCATCAACCTCTGAAGATCTTTTTGAAAGCTGTAAAGATTCCCTTTGCAAGTCAACTCTTCTACCAATGAAGAAAAGGACCTTTCAAGCCTGATCAGAACAGCTAATCTCGTTTTGTCTGTCCTCACTTGAGAACGTGGGTCTTCAGACTTGTTAGCTGAATAAGGAAAGTCTACTCTGCAGTAGTCAAAGTATCTGAAACTCTTACTCAGTTTAGATACAAACAAACTGCATCAAGACAGACTGCTTGAAGACAAAAGATTATCAACTCCAACGGTTCTTTTTGCAACGACTCTTTTCTGGTGGTATATATACTAGAAGGATCAGCTGCATTATATATACATATACAAGGATTTATTAAGGATTGAACGTGTGCTGAACAATCTCTGAATTCTGTGTATACAAGCTCTGAACCTCTTATCAAGTGTTTTTGCACTTTAGTCAAATACTCTGTACTCTTTGTATTTGCTCTCTTTAGGTTCTTCTAAGAGCATCTGTATACTTTCATATACTTTACTATTACTTGAGGAAACTTAAGCTTGTGTGCTTAAGTGTGAAGTCTTAAGCTTGTGTGCTTGAGCATTGTTGAGAAGTCTCTTGCTTGTGTGCTTGAGCAGGTGTAATCTTGTGTGATTATAGTGAAATCCCTTGGAAGTGCAAGGGGACTGGACTACTCTCGTTTTGTGAGAGGAACCAGTATAAATTGCTTGTGTGATCTCTCTCTCTCTCTTAACTTGTTTTATTGTGTTATTTATCCGCTGCTATTGTAGTTAAGTTAAGAACTTGAAAAAGTTTTAAACTTGGCTAAAACACAATTCAACCCCCCCTTCTTGTGTTTTCACACCTTCAATTGGTATCTAGAGCACTGGTCTGTTACTTTCACTTAACAGTGAGACAGTAAAGATCTTGTGAGAACACTATGTCTGGAGGAGACGATAGTAGTACTAGAACTACCGGTGAAGCCGGTGAGGCCAGTGGTGCTGGTGGTGGTCCAAGAAATGACTTTGGTTTTGACTACTTAAGTAATGAATCACATGAACATAGTGGCAATAGAAAAGCCCCTATATTCAATGGTGATGCATCATTATTTGAGTGGTGGAAGGAAAGACTGTATAGCAATATTACTGCTATTGATCATGAGTTGTGGGATTTGGTTGAGCTGGGAGTAACTTTTGAAAACTTAAATGAACATGGAAGATTGTCCATTGAGCATAGAAAGTTACTCACACCAGCTAACTTAAAAACCTACACTAAGCATCATAGAGTAAAGGATATTGTTGTTGGTGCTATTAGACATGAGGATTATGTCAGAATAGAGAACAAGTCTACTGCTAAATCTATCTTTGACTCTATGTGTGCTACCTATGATGGTAATGAAAAGGTTCAAGAGGCTAAGGCTAGTCTCTTGATAAGGCAATATGAACTATTCACTATGCAACAAGATGAAAACATTGAGACTATGTTTACAAGGTTTCAAATCCTTGTATCTGGTTTTAAAGCTCTTAAGAGGAGTTATTCCACCTATGATCATGTTCAGAAGATTCTGAGAAGTCTTCCTATTGCTTGGAGACCTAAGGTCACTGCAATAGAAGAAGCTCAAAATCTCAAGACTCTGAGTCTTGAGGCTCTGATAAGCAATCTCAGAAGCCATGAGATGGTTCTGAATGCTGATTCAGAAGCTAAGAAGAAGTCCAAGTCTGTGGCTTTACAGTCAACTAGGACTCCTTCTAAAGCTCTTAAGACTCAGCTTCTTGACATTGAGGAGGAATCTTCTGCAGATGGTCAAGAGGAGGAAATGGGTGAAGATGAGTTTGCTTTATTCACCAAGTTTCAGCAATGGAACAGATTTAACAAAAGAAATTTCAGAGGTAACAGCTCCAGAAATTTTGTCAGCAAAAAGGATGATCAGAAGAACTGCTTCAACTGTAAGAAGCCAGGACACTTTATTGCTGATTGTCCAGAAATGTCTGCTAAAGACAAAAGCAAAAGATACAGTTCAAAGAAGCAACAATTCAAGAGCAAATTGAAAAAGAGTCTGATGGCTACTTTTGAAGAGCTATCATCTGAGGAAGAAGTTGAGGAAGAAGAAGAGGCAAATCTAGCCCTGATGGCTTCAACTGACTCAGATGCAGACTCAGAGGATGAATCAGAATCAGATTCTGAAGTAACAGATGAGGTATTTTCTGACTGTTCTAAATCTCAACTTATAACTGCACTTAACAAGGTCATTGAGAAACATCTCAGAGTGTTAAGTAAACAAAAAGTTTTACAAGAAAAACTTAACACTCTGACTGAACAAGCAGAACATTTTCAAGGTCTATATCAAGAAACTCTGAATAGAGTAAATGACTTTGAAAAGGGTTGTGCTGTTTGTCACAAACCTATTGATGAGCAGGAAATAGCTCTTCAACAGTTTGTGCATCTCAACCTTGGGAAGAGCAAAGCTGCTAGTAGAATTTATAATGTTTTGAGACATAGAGGAGAAGGACTTGGCTATGAATATGGTAGAACATATTCAAAGCTAAAAACCTTTGCCAAAAAGGTTGGAAAATCTTGGGTTTATTATGTTGTTCCACCAAGTGAAGAGGGAAAGAATCCTGGTATTGTTGAAAATGACAATGATGATCTGAGTGATTTAGAAGCTGACAGCTCAGAGGAACCAAGTGCCTCAGGATCTGGAAAGAAAAGTTCAGAAGATAGAAGTTGTTCAGAACCTGAGAACATTAGTTCAGATGTTCTGAAAGCTTCAACATCTGAGACTTCAAATTCTGGAACCAAAGGAACTTCAGTACCTGAAGCCAGTCAATCTAAAAGATCAGAAGTTTTTAAAAGAAAAAATTCTAAATCTCAGATGAAGTACAGGACTCAGATTATTTATGATTCTAGAGTTAGTAGATATAATCAATCAGAACATGGGATTGGTGATAAATACAAACCCTAGAATCATAAACAATCCAAATCCTGGAATAATAACAAATTTCAAAAGAAAAGGTTTCAAAAAGGTCATTATTCCAAACCAAGATCTTTCTCTAACACTAGACAACATAGTAAGCATTTATGGACTAACAAGCGTGGACCCAGAAGATGGGTACCAAAAGCTGAAATAATGTATCATTCAGATTTACCAACTAGGAAATGATATGTCCTACCTAGAGTATGGAAACAAGTCCTATGCAAAGGAAGAAGGGCTTATGTCCTAGACAAATGGCTGACAAGCTCTCAAGTTAACAATCAGAACTTGAAAAATGAAGAGGAAGAATACTGGGATGACTTTATCATTAACCTTGATGAAGAGTTCTATCGCAATGATTAAAGTTGTTTCTCATACAGCCTGCCACTCAAAGAAGTATCATGAAACACTCATGGTATCTGGATAGTGGATGTTCAAGGCATATGACTGGTGACAAACAACTATTTTCTAAGCTGACTATGAAAGAAGGAGGATCTGTTGGCTTTGGAGGTAATCAAAAAGGAAAGATAATAGGTACAGGTACAGTAGGTAATTCTTCCCTATCCATTAATGATGTTTGGTTAGTTGATGGACTCAAACATAACCTATTGAGCATAAGTCAATTTTGCGACAATGGTTATGTAGTTGTCTTTAATAAGGAATCATGTACTGTGTCTAAACAATCTGATAACTCCATGGTATTCAAAGGTCTGAGAAAGAATAATGTTTATAAAATTAATCTTTCTGACTTGAATGAACAAAAAGTGTTGTGTCTTTTGACCTTGAGTGAAGAAAAATGGATCTGGCATAAGAGGTTAGGCCATGCTAACTGGAGGTTAATCTCTAAGCTTAGCAAGCTTGACCTTGTCAGAGGTTTACCTAAAATCAAATATCACTCAAACACACTTTGTGGTTCATGTCAAAAAGGAAAGATTACAAAATCATCTTTTAAACCTAAGAACATTGTCTCTACCTCAAGACCATTGGAACTTCTTCACATTGATCTTTTTGGGCCAGTTCACACTGCCTCTATCAATGGAAAGAAGTATGGATTAGTGATTGTTGATGACTACAGTAGATGGACTTGGGTAAAATTCCTAAGAACAAAAGATGAAGCTTATGATGAGTTTAGCATCTTCTGCAAACAAATTCAAAATGAAAAAGGCTACACTATTTTAAAAGTTAGAAGTGATCATGGTGGAGAATTTGAAAATGAACCTTTTGAAAACTTTTGTGAAAAATATGGCATTCTGCATGAATTCTCTTCTCCTAGAACTCCTCAACAAAATGGGGTTGTAGAAAGGAAGAATAGAACTCTGCAAGAAATGGCCAGAACCATGATGCATGAAACAAATGTAGCAAAGTTTTTATGGGCAGAAGCTGTAAACACAGCATGTTATGTTCAAAATAGAATCTATATCAGATCTAAGTTGAACAAAACTGCTTATGAATTGTTCAAAGGAAGAAAACCTGATATTTCTTATTTTCATCAGTTTGGATGTACGTGTTACATCTTAAATAACAAAGTCCATCTAAAGAAATTTGATGCTAGAGGTTATAAGGGTATCTTTATAGGATATTCTGAACGCTCAAAAGCATACAGACTGTATATTTCTGAAACACATACTGTGGAAGAAACCATGCATGTCAAATTTGATGACAAAGAGCCTGACCAAGTGTCAGAGCTTGTGGAAGGTTTGTCTAGATGTCAGGTATCAGAGGATCAATATTCAGATATTCCAAACTACTCAGAACATCCATTCTCTGAAGAACCTCTGAACATGACAGTTCCTACAGACTCTGAACAACAAAGAACTGAAGCAACTGCTGAACCTGCTGTTGATGAGTCTGAAGATGATGAGCCCCTAAGAAATACCTTCAAATACAAATCATCACATCCAGAGGAACTGATCTTAGGCAACAAGGATAGTCCAAGGAAGACAAGATCTCAACTAAGAAATGAGGAATCTTTAGTTGGTCTTATCTCAATGATGGAACCTTCAAAGATTGATGAAGCTCTGAAAGATGATGCTTGGATTGTAGCAATGCAAGAAGAGCTGAATCAATTTCAAAGGAATGATGTATGGACTCTAGTGCCTAAACCTTCACACAAGAACATTATTGGAACAAAATGGGTATTCAGAAACAAGCTGAATGAACAAGGTGAAGTGGTAAGAAACAAGGCTAGATTGGTCGCACAAGGTTATAGTCAGCAAGAGGGGATTGACTATACTAAAACCTTTGCACCAGTTGCTAGACTTGAAGCAATCAGGTTACTTCTATCTTATGCTGTTAATCATGGAATAACTTTGTATCAAATGGATGTTAAGAGTGCCTTCTTAAATGGTTTTATTTCTGAAGAAGTGTATGTTAAGCAACCCCCTGGTTTTGAAGATATCTCAAATCCAGAACATGTTTTCAAATTGAAGAAATCACTGTATGGTCTGAAACAAGCTCCAAGAGCTTGGTATGATAGACTCAGTAATTTCCTTCTTGAAAAGGGTTTTGAAAAAGGGAAGGTTGACTGCACACTCTTTAGAAAAACAACCAAAGAAGACATTTTAATCATTCAAATTTATGTTGATGATATTATTTTTGGTTCAACTAATGCTTCCTTGTGCAAGAACTTTTCTAAGATAATGCAGGATGAATTTGAAATGAGCATGATGGGAGAATTGAAGTTCTTTCTTGGAATTCAAATCAATCAGAAGAAGGAAGGAACTTATGTTCATCAATCAAAGTATACCAAGGAACTTCTGAAGAAATTCAACCTAGATGATTGCAAGATAATGAACACTCCTATGCATCCAACTACCAACATGAGCAAGTCAGAAGAAGAAGGAAAAGTAGATCAAAAGGTCTACAGAGGTATGATTGGTTCCTTACTCTATCTGACAGCCTCTAGACCAGATATTTTATTCAGTGTTTGCTTATGTGCAAGATTCCAGTCAGATCCTAGAGAATCTCATCTTACTGCTGTAAAGAGAATCTTTAGGTATCTGAAAGGAACAACTAATCTTGGACTTCTCTATAAGAAATCCAATGATTATGTGCTAAATGGATTCTGTGATGCTGACTATGCTGGAGATAAAATTGAAAGAAAATCCACAAGTGGCAATTGTCAATTTGTTGGTGAAAACCTTATCTCCTGGGCTAGTAAAAGACAAACTACTATAGCTTTGTCTACAGCAGAAGCAGAATACATTTCAGCAGATAAGTGTTGCACACAACTACTCTGGCTAAAATATCAGTTAGAAGATTATCAGGTAAGCAGTAACAATATTCCTTTATATTGTGATAATACTGCAGCCATTCATTTATCTAAAAATCCTATCCTACACTCTAGAGCCAAACATATTGAAATCAAACACCATTTTATCAGAGATTATGTTCAGAGAGGCATTATAGATATTAAGTTTGTTGATACTGAAAATCAATGGGCTGATATATTTACTAAAGCTTTATCTGTTGAAAGATTTGATTTTATAAAGAAACATCTGAACATGTTTTCAATCTCTGAATGAAAATTTTTTTTTGGCAATTAAAGTGTAAGAGGTTATGTATATCAGAACTTATGATTCAGAACATCTGAAACACAAGCTCTGAAGTACTTAACTCTGATAGAGAATTTTAAATATCTCAGAGGCTCTGAACTATTTAAGTGGGAAACGTTTAGCATTCGCTGCTGAACAGTTGTCCATTAAAATAGCAGTTACCGAGTAAATTTCTGCACGTGGTCTACGTGTGTCAGGTAGTGGGTGGTTAATGATGATTTTTGGTATTCAACTTTCTGTCAATTAGCGTAACTTCCCAAATTTGCTATTTTCGTGTTAACTGTGTGCATTTAAATAAAACTTACACAATACACTTGCACACTTCTCACTCTCACAACCCACACTTTCTTTTCTCTCTAAACCTTCAACAAAAACTTCTTTCTCTCTCATTAGTTCCTACCCTTACTCTAACTCCATCATGGCCGGTTCTTCATCGTCTTCAACAACAAAGATTCCACCGTTCATGTTTAGAAACCTTCAAATCGTTGGGAACGAAATGGAGTTTCCAGAATCTGAGCTCATCTTTCTCTCTGAGAAGATGATCGACTTTGAAAGTTTGAAGGCTAATGGGTTTGACGTGAAACAGTACTTCTCCACTCAAGGTTGGGATAAGTACTTCAACATGCTAAATGGTCCTATTTACCCAGATCTCTTGAAGAAATTCTGGATGAAAGCTAAGGTTTTTGATAAGGCTGAAGCTAAGAAGGAAGAACTTGCTGCTATTGAAAGGGATCCTAGTTTAAAAGGTAAATCTAGGAAAGATATGGGTTTATTGGAGTTCACTGGAAAACAGATTAGGTCAAATATCTGTGGTATGAATCTGGCCTTCTCTCCTATTCATTTTAATGCCTTGTTGGGTTTGGACAACTCTGGTTTGGTGTTGGATGTTTTTGAGAAGGACACAAGGTACAGAGATGAACTTCTGGCTCTGATTTGTACAGATCTGAAACTGAAGGGTAAAGTCAAGGGTTTGACCGATGTCTGCAGAGTGCTGTTCAAGATCATTCTAGCTGCTATCAGTCCAAGAGTTGGTGGTACTGATACAATCTCCTGGACTCATCGTCACTTGATCTTTTTCCTTCTGAAAGGAATGAAAGTAAATCTAGGAGAATACTTCTTTGAGAGGATTTGTGAAGCAATCTTCTCAAGCAAATCTCAGAGGAAAGCAGCCATAGCTTATCCAAGATTACTCTCAGACCTTCTTTATCAAGGTCATGTTGTTCAGAACCTGAAGAAATTCCATCCAGAACTTGTGGAAAAGAAGTTCACTCCTGAGATTCTAAATGGAAGTTTTCTAACCAAAATGCGCATCATCTCATCAAAGTTGGTTCAACCTACACAAGAATTTACAGCTAGCCTTGAAGATCGTTTGTATGTGGATGGTTACCCAGTAATCTCTGAAATGGATGCTGAGCACATCATCCAAGATTATCTGGAAGTTCTTAGGAAAGAAGGGTATACTGTAGATAGGAGTATGGTCCCTCCAGCTCCTGTAAACATGTATAATCCTAAGAGGAAACCTAAGAGGAAAGCTGAACAAGATAAACCAGATCTTCTGGCTCAGAAGAAGGTTAAGGTAGAAGAAGCTGCTGTTGAGCAAAGAACAAAGAGGAAACATGAAGTTTTGACTGGAAAATGTGCTGCAACTTCATCAAAGAAGCCCATTATTGTTGATGATGAAGAAGAAAGTGAAGATAGTGACTCCTCTGAATCTCAGTCTGATTCAGAAACTGAGTCTGATGAAGAAACTCTGAGTACCAGGATGCATCAGAAACATGTCCCTGATCCTAAAGGTAAATCTTCTCAGTACATCTTTAATGAAGCTGAAATTGGAATAGGGTTTACCAAACCACTTAGAACTATTCTTCCTGACATTTCACCTTCTGATAACCCACTTTCTGAACTAGAGAAACACCTCAGCCCTGACCCCCTCAATAATCAACCTCTTACTCATGAAACCCACAAATCTAGCTCACCTCCTAAACCAAAATCACCTCAACCTCAACCACAAAAACAATCACCTGACATTCCACCATCTGAACCTCAACCAGATATTCCAACTGCTGAACAAACCTCTCCCACCAAACAACCCTCGCCACATAAATCTCCTGAACCAATCCCTGAACAAATTGCTCCTGAACCAACCCCTGAACACAAATCTCCTGAACCATCACCTGAACATATTTATCCTGAATCAACCTCTGACATCTCATCATCTGAATCAACTCCTGAACCCAATCCTAATCCACGCATTCATACTTGTGCCTCTAACCCTTCAGAAGCAGAAGTTGTTATCATTGACAACCCTGCTAATGACCCATCAAAACTCTCTACCATTCCCAATATCTCACCCTCATCCTCTGACCCTTTTGGTAACCTTTCCAATCAGCTTTATGATGATTTACTTAGGTTATCCCATATTAAGGACAAGTTTCTGGTGTGTCCCTCTGATGTGGATATGGAGGTGTCACTAATCAAGGTTAGAATCTGCAAAGCTCTGGATGCAGTGGGTGATGAGCTTAAGACTGTGATTGGACAACGGGATTTGGATTTGGTGTATCTTCTGAAGGATAGCTTAGCAAGAGCTAGTTTGAAGCGTCTAACTGGATTTAATCATGAAGAGCACGAGCGTGCTAAGCTTGCTGCTATTGCTGCTACTGCAAGGCATATGTCTGTGTTTAAGGAATGCTGGGTGGATTCTAAGCTGTTCAAGAGTCTTGAGGATCAAAGGATTGAGAATGAACGTCTAGAAGAAGCTGCTGCTAGAGTTGCCCAGTTGGCAAATGAGCTACATCAAGAGGATGCCCCAGAAAAGGATGTACTGGATGTACTGAATCAGGATGATGTTCTGATGATCGATTATCCAGAGGAAGGTGAACCCTCTGATAAAGGCAAGGCACCTTTGGTTGAAGATCAAGCTCCTGTGGTTGTTGATCAGTTGCAGATCTTTCAAGAAGCTCTGAAGGAACAACAAGAAGGTTTGGAAAGGCAAAGGACAGCTCACCTCAATTTGGAATCCAAAGTGGATGGTCTTGTTTCCAACGTGGGGTCTTTGAATGACAAATTTGACCAGCTCTTAGCCTTTCTCAAGAAACCTTAGGATTCTTTGCACTTTATGTTTGTTTTTGTTTTTATCTTCTGAACTTGTTATTCATATTTTTCTTTATTTTGTCTGAACAATTTCTTATTTTGGATTTTTAACTTAATTATGTGGTTTGTTATGTTTTTTTTGTGTGTGCTAACTTTCTTTGATAAATAAGAACATAAGAACACAAGATGCTTTTAAACGAAAATTTTTATTAATGATCTAACAATGTTGAGTACATTGGTAAAAAGGAAAAAGAAAAAGACAACCTAATCCTAATCAGATGGATAATACTCAGAAGAAATCTCAGATTTCTCCTCAGCATCCTCTGATGAAATTACTATTGGATCTGGGTTTTGCTCTTCTTCTTCTTCTTCTTGTTCTTCTTCTGGAACATAGCCAGCCAAGAACTCAACATAGTCAGCATCATCTTCATTCTCTTCAGCTTCAGAATCTGATGAGATGATTATAATCTCAGCTTCTTGTGGTTTCTTGTTGTCTTCTTTATCTTTCTCATCTTTTTCGCGCTTTTCGTCTTCTTTCTTTCTTCGAAACTCTGCGATGCGTGAACTAAACCTTCTCATTCTTCCTAATCTCTCTTGATTTACTCGTTTATTCTTGTTTTTACGTGAAGAAGGCATGTTAACTCGTTCACCTTTTTATAAACTTTTTAGCGCGTTGTTTTTTGTCTTTGAAATAAATTCACCTTTGTAACAACCACTCTTCTTCTTTGACTGTCTTGGTTATATAATTTTTTTTTTACTTTTTGATAATGACAAAAGGGGGAGTAGTTACGCATTAATTGATAAGTGATAAGTTTCAAAACTGAAACCACGCTTTTATCTCGCTTTTATCCGTTAAGTTAAAAGTTGTTACTTTTAAGTTGTTTTACGTATTTCAAGGTGGAGACTAAGTTAGTTGAAACTGAAATAAATTTCATAAGTAAGGATAAGTTAAAAGTGCAATTTTAACTTAGCCTTATGAGACTTAGGGGGAGAGCTTGCAAACCTCTCACTCTGAAGAAAGATATGAAATTTACTTTATTTCAAATTATCTTAATCTTATACTAAATTAAAATGTCATGGATAAAACTTAAAGCTTAGGCCTTAAGGAGTATCAATCTTAGGGGGAGCTTGCAAACCTCACAAACCTAAGAGAAACATGATAAGTTAATTTAACAATAATTGTCAATTAATACTTATGTTTGTCGTCATCAAAAAGGGGGAGATTGTTGGAACAAAATTGATTTAAAAATGTTTGCCCCTAAATCTATAAAGGTTTTGATGATAACAAAGTATTAATAAACAATTGGAAGGACTAAAAATTTATTTTAAGTGCGCAGATATAAGCATCAGATAAGCTCTGAGTGAAGCTCAGAGGATGTGAATTCAGAAGTTCACAAGCGCTCAGAAGATGTTGGACTTCAGAAGTTACAACCTTCAGATGATGAAGTCTTCAGAACTTCTTGAGTGACTAAAGATTCATCAACCTCTGAAGATCTTTTTGAAAGCTGTAAAGATTCCCTTTGCAAGTCAACTCTTCTACCAATGAAGAAAAGGACCTTTCAAGCCTGATCAGAACAGCTAATCTCGTTTTGTCTGTCCTCACTTGAGAACGTGGGTCTTCAGACTTGTTAGCTGAATAAGGAAAGTCTACTCTGCAGTAGTCAAAGTATCTGAAACTCTTACTCAGTTTAGATACAAACAAACTGCATCAAGACAGACTGCTTGAAGACAAAAGATTATCAACTCCAACGGTTCTTTTTGCAACGACTCTTTTCTGGTGGTATATATACTAGAAGGATCAGCTGCATTATATATACATATACAAGGATTTATTAAGGATTGAACGTGCGCTGAACAAACTCTGAATTCTGTGTATACAAGCTCTGAACCTCTTATCAAGTGTTTTTGCACTTTAGTCAAATACTCTGTACTCTTTGTATTTGCTCTCTTTAGGTTCTTCTAAGAGCATCTGTATACTTTCATATACTTTACTATTACTTGAGGAAACTTAAGCTTGTGTGCTTAAGTGTGAAGTCTTAAGCTTGTGTGCTTGAGCATTGTTGAGAAGTCTCTTGCTTGTGTGCTTGATCAGGTGTAATCTTGTGTGATTATAGTGAAATCCCTTGGAAGTGCAAGGGGACTGGACTACTCTCGTTTTGTGAGAGGAACCAGTATAAATTGCTTGTGTGATCTCTCTCTCTCTCTTAACTTGTTTTATTGTGTTATTTATCCGCTGCTATTGTAGTTAAGTTAAGAACTTGAAAAAGTTTTAAACTTGGCTAAAACACAATTCAACCCCCCCTTCTTGTGTTTTCACACCTTCAACTCTGTTATGCAATATCATTCTTGAGCAACACCCAGATATTCCGAGAAGCACTGATGTTCCTTGTAAAAGGAAAGGGGTGTTGGTTATTGAGCAGAGGCTGCTGGATGGGACAAATGTTGCAGCAGGTGCTGGCACATCTGTCCAGACTGGTGTTCTTTCTAGGAAGCAAATGATTGCTGATTTGACTGAGACCATCAGAGCTCTTGAGGCCAGGAAACTGAAAATAGATCGTGTGATTGAGGCCCTCAAGGCTGAGGAGGCTGCTGAGGGTGAGCCTGATGGACAAGAAGGGCAAGGAACTAGTGGCTCTGATGATGATACTGCGAATTTGGAGGAGGACTCTGATGAAAGTTCTTCTATATGATTTATGCTGTTTCCTTATATTTTTCTGATGTACTTTTGGTGTCTCTTTGTTGTTCTTTTATGGGCAAGGCCCTGGATTTCTAGCACCTGTGTGTGCATTTTGGTCTGTAATAATTGCACCCTGACACTTCTATTGTCTGCTACCCTATGATTTCCTATGCATGATGTTTGTCTAAATTATGGCTAAAAAGGGGGAGTAGTGTGTGTGTGTATGTGTGACAAGTGTGTGGACATATGTTCTCACATCTGGTGACTGTTTTTGTTCGTATGCTCGTATTGAGGGGGAGTGTGAGTAATATGCATGTACTGAGGGGGAGTAGTGAATATTCTTTCTCTATCTGGTGATTGTATGCATGAATTCAGGGGGAGTGTGAGTGATAATATCTCTTGATCGCCTGAATATATTTGACGACAAATGTTGTGCCAAGTGTTATGGCACCTGACTATTGAGTCCACTATCCACTATGACTGAGAATTTATTTTTCTCAGATTCTTATGGGAATTTATTTTTCCCTGATGTTCTTATGTTGAAGAAATGCACTTTATACTATTAGGAGTTTATTTCTCCTACTTCTTAGCATTTACCATTGGGAGTTTATTTCTCCCTTGTGTTGTTCCATGAGGCTAGTCATGTTTTTATTCCGCTGTTGCATTGCCTCTGATGCTACTTAAATCTCTTTGAAGTAGTTTTATTGTGTGTTACTTTCTTTCCTAGTTGTGTGATCATGTTGACTCGAAGGAAAGGTAATACTGTATCTCTCTATATACTGGTCTAATATTGTTTTAGCCAAAATTTGCCAAAGGGGGAGATTGTTGGGTTTTTGTATATTGGCTACATTTTGCAAAAACATATTTTAGCCAAGTGTTGAGACAAATGTGCTGACCCCAAGTGTTGTGACAAATGTTGGTACACTTTGGAACAACACCTGTCTCTGTTCTGCGCGCGCCAGCTAGGTGTTTTTATTTTCTACTCAATCTTTTGAAGATCTGTTTGAAGAATTGTTTCATGGTTTCTTACAGAGGAAGGCGCACGTGTTTAATGTGTTTCAGGAGGCAGCCAAACCCTAGTTTTATTTTCCAAAAGGATTATATTTTTGGAAAATATATTTTTGCGGTTCAAAAATATAACTATTGTTTTCAAAAATATATCACTGCTGCCGCAATTCTAGAAGCCCTAATTTTGTCTTGAAGCCCAAGTCATTCTACTACTATAAATACGAAGGCAAGCATATGGTTTCAAGCATCTAAAATCGTGTCTTACAAAGCGTGTGTTTTTAGGGATTTTAGAGTGTTAATTGTGAGTCTTTCTTGTGTCTCATTGATGCAAGCTTAGGACCTGAGTGTTATTGAGTTGTAAGTGTGAACTTCTCCTAAGCTTTGAAGTACGGAGATTGTTCTATTGTGTTGTGTGGTTTACTCGCAAGCTTTTAAGCAAGAGTGAATCCTAGTTTCTTAGGAGTGTGTCTCCACCTGTTGTGATCGTGAAATTGAATAACAACACTGTCTGTGTTGTTAAGGTGGGAATTGGGACGGGGTCTCATATCTAGGAGTTCCTAGGTAGAAGTGTCATTGGGTAGTGATTAAGTGAGAAGTTGTAAACGGGTGAGTTTAGCTTCGAAGTAATACTACTGATAGTGGACTTCATTCCTGGATTGGTATCCCCCAGAGTAGGCTTTAGGCTGAACTGAGTTAACAACTCTCGTGTGTTATTTACTTTACTGTTTGTATTGTTTTATGTTATTTGCTCTGTTTATAGACAAGTGTTGGCGCACCGGTAACAACATCTGTCTACAACAGACAAGTGTTGACACACCTTGATCAACACCTGTCCACTGTGTGCCAGGAATTTCAGATAGGTTGTTAAAAATTGTCATACCAGATTAAAATATGTTTTGAGTATAACCAAAAATATCATGATGCACCGTTCTGTATGACTGTTTAAGAAGAGTCGCAAGGCAATGCTTAAACTTGGAATGGAGTCTGTTACTGGTGCCAGTCGTGTGACGGTCAAGAAAAGCAAGAATCTTCGTACCGACATGTATGTATTTTGAGTTGTTTTTCCGTTGTATCACTGTTTAGTATGTGAAAATGAATTTGGATTTCTATTTGTTCAGATCTTATTCGTTATCTCAAAACCAGATGTTTTCAAGAGCCCAACTTACGAAACCTACATTATATTCGGAGAAGCTAAGATTGAAGACTTGAGCTCACAGCTACAAACTCAGGCAGCTGAGCAGTTTAAGGCTCCTAATTTGAGCAATGTGGGAGCAAAGCCAGAATCCTCAAGCTGGTGTGCGAAGGTCAAGAGCTGTTAAAGCTCCCAAAGTTGCCAATGGATACATTGTTGCTGCCATCATGAAGGTCAAACTGGACTTTTGCCAATCTTTACCTTTGCTTTGTTCTATTTTCTGTGTAATGCCAATCAACAAGAATGACAGTCATAATTGTCAATCAACTATTTATATTGGTTATTAATAGCACCCTATGTTGGTTTAATTAAGAAATGGGTAAAGGTAAAACCGGTTTCCATGTTATGGTTATTGATAAAAAGACAGACTCTAAATTTTGAGGTTTAAAAATATATGGATAAAAAAAAATATAGGTAAAATAAAAGATACATAAAGTCTTGTATTTGATTGATGATTTTGAAATAATTAAAATATTTAAATTTTAGGTTTAAATGCAGTTTTGGCCCCCCAAGTTTCACAATTGCTTGATTTTGGTCCCCCACATTTTAATTGCTTGATTTTAACCCCCTAAGTTTCACAATTGCTTGATTTTAGCCCTCCAAGTTTCAATTGCTCGATTTTGGCCCCCCAAGTTTACCCCCTTTTGCATTTGCTAGCCTCCCATTGAATATTTTGATTAAAAATTGGTTATGTGGCATTTTAAAATTAAATAAGTATTTAAAAATAAATAAATAAATTACAAACTGTTTTTTAAAAAACTAAATTATAATTTTTTTTTATTATATGTAGTTTGTAAAATAATTTTGTTATATAAAAAAGTAAAAAAAAACATTTTATGAATTATTTTTTAAAAACTTTGTAAACTTTTTTTAAAATAAAAAATAATTATTAAACTTTTTATTAAAAAAACAATTTTTAATACATTTTTATAAAAACAAATATTATTATTTTTTAATTAAAACATATTTTTAATTTTTTTTAAATGTCACATAAGCAATTTATAGTCAAAAAAGTCAATGGGGGCTAGCAAATGCAAAAGGGGGTAAACTTGGGGGGCCAAAATCGAGCAATTGAAAGAGGGCTAAAATCAAGCAATTGTGAAACTTAGAGGGTTAAAATCAAGCAATTGAAATGTGGGGGGCCAAAATCAAGCAATTGTGAAACTTGAGGGGCCAAAACTGCATTTAAGCCTAAATTTTATCAACGAGCCTTGCTTGCAACCTTTAATTAACCCAAACTAAGCATGTCTGCACTCCTGAAAGATAATGGCTAACCATCATAATGTTGGTAATTCTCAATATAATATTTAGATGATTGTTTTTGCTTTTAGCATTGCTCATACTAGAAAAAACATTATCGAAAGATATCTCTCGTTAGATGGGGTGACATGACATGGGAGGGGTCGATTCTAATCAATTTAGGGATTAAAAAATGGGATCGATCTGTTGGGTCAGCCATTCACCCTGTTGTTTTTGGCAGGATGGGTTGAGATTTTAAACTCGTCACTAATAATTGGTCCGCTCTACCTAACCTGTTAAAAAAATGGGCGGTGATGGGGCAGATTGACTCGCCAGGCTTATTAGTAATAATTTTTTTTTTGTTGCCACCCTTTTTATGTTTAAGTCACAACCAAATTTTAATTTCCTGTTATATTTATATTTGGCTCATAAAATAGAGAAAAAGCCTTTTAATTAAATTTTTCTTATATTTTCTTGTTTTTATATTTATAAATTTTATATTTGTCATTTAAAAATAAAAGAGTGTACCGGATACCAAGTTTTCAAAAATAAAAAAAAATAAAATAGTGTAATTTAAACTTCTTTTAAAAGGATGGAAATGTAATTTAATTTACCCCTTTGCAAAAAAATCTTATATACAAGAAGGAAGACAGTTAAATTACTTAAGTTACGCATTCCCATATATCACTCTCATTTTATGGCCCGTTTGGTATGATGGAAAGAAAGTGGGAGGAAAAAAAATAACTCAAACCAATGCATGTCCAAGTTCATGCATTGCAGCATTGATTTACGTAATTTTCTTTCTTTCCTTTTTTTTTGGTTATCCAGGGAAAAAGAATGGTATTCTTTTCTTTACTCATGTATATACTGTAACACTCAAACCCATTATTGCCTTTATTTGGCTTAATAAAAATTTCTCTTTCAAAAGCGATGCAGCAGATAAAATAAAATTCTAGACTTAAATCAATTGATTGATAAAATGTTGGTTCGAGATATTACATTCTTCTTCCAAAAATAATACTAATGTAATTAATTAGTAAAAATCGTTTATACAAAATAAATCATCTTTATAAAGATACATTTTCCAAAATAAATACAAATAATCATGAAAGACACCATATACTAAATACAACCCTTTTCCCATATCATAATCAGAGCGGAGCTTCACCGACGACTCGACATCGATAAACACATAATATGTGAATTTGGACCCCCAAAGGTCCAGCACATAACACAAAGCAGAGAGTTAGAAAACATAATCAAAAGAATGCAAGTACAAGAGTATACTTAACATTTCAACATCATTCATCATAATCTAACTCGGAAGCATACATGCTCAATCTTAATTCAATTATAAGATTACATGGTATTAATACATAGAAGCATCATTTAGAAACAATATAAATCTAAACACTTCAACCGATCGAGTATTAACACGCACACACAATTCATTAAGCAAGTCAAAGTAATGTCACATAACGTTTTTCACATAATATGCACATATCTTCGCATAGTGATCAAGACATACAAATATACACATAGTCATCCAAGCACAATTATGTCATTCCAGTGCTAATTACCAATTATCAATTAGAGATACACATAGTCCCTAATACAACTAATGTCAATCACTCATGTCATGTCACCCTAGACATCTCTTATGCACACGATACCATTTATTCATTCATTTTCGAATACATAATCCATACAATTTTAAGTCATTTAGGACACTACTTGTGTTCAGATTTAAGTCATGACGGACTCTGCACATTTATTAAGACACATCAACAAATAGATTTAGCACTAAGCTCGTCAATTATAAATGTGGAACACTATCCAACATTTCGTCTTTATTAGATAACACTATACCTAATATTCATCTTTGACATTTAAATAAACATCATCAAAAACCATCAACAATCATCAACATCATAATAATTCCTATTAATAATTATATTCTCTTACAATATTCATTGCACATTCCAAACAAGATACATACACATAATTCGATCGCATACCTCATCACATAAGCAAAAGATTAAATCATGTTACCAACACATATTCTTCTTTGATATTTCATTAAACATCATCAACAATCATCCACAATCATCAACAAGCATCAACAATACAATTAATTCATGTTATAAACCATTAATTGCACTTAGAAACATCAACAAAATAAGTTCTAGTCTGTCATGGTGGCTGAGCGAAAGAAAGGCAGAGAAAGCCGGCAAGAACCCGCGGCTTCCTGGTTTCAGCTAGAGAAAGCCAGCTTCCTCGCTGCAAGGCTGGCCCAGGCAGCATGCCAGCCACAAGTGCCCTGTTTTCGGGTTTGAACATAAATCCACCCAAAAATCTCATTTTTTATGTTCCAAATCCCAAAAGAGGTTATTTTCAAGTATATAACACATATATAAACGTGAGAAGAACAAATTCCTTTCTTCTTGTTTTTCTTTTCTTTTCTTTCTAGTAAAGTATAATTTTTTTTCTTCTACAATAAGTTGCTTCCTTCTTATATATGGCCATTGCATTCCAATTTACTAGCACTCTTCACCTCAATTTATCCATTCAATCTTTACCTTCCTTTAGCTCCTTGTAAAAAAAAAACACAATTTGCTGAGGCTCTTGTCACTTTTGCACACAAAAATTAATATAATCTCAATCTAAACGATATTAAATTTTTCTCTTGGGAAAGTTGTCAACATCTCTTATTCAATCAAAAGTAGCGGTATATTTTTGCCTTCGCACGAAGATCTAGTAAGTATTTCCAAATATTTTGGTTATTATAACTTTGCTATGTATTTTTGTCTTCAGTTAATATTTTCCTTGTCTTTTATAGTATTTATATTTACTTTCCAGTTTTTGTATAAATATTTACGTTCTATTTAAATGTAGGTAGTTTTTAAAAAAATAAAAATGATATTTTATTAATTTTTTTTAATGCAAATATAATTATATATAAATAAAAAAGAGCAGATACATGAAAAGAGTCTACAAAAGGGATTACAAGAAGTACTGAACCCCGAAAAAAAAAGTACAAAGAACTCGTATCTAGAAACCTCCTAAAGCAGCCCTTGACTAGACTGAGAGTCACCAAACTGCAAAGCACTAGAGGGCCTAAAATAAGAGATGAAAGAAGAAATCGATAAAAAAGACAAAAAATAAGTTCACATCCGTTCAAGATGGCCATATATCATAAAGCATGTTAATTCTAAGATAAATTATTCTCTGTTGAAAAGTTATCTATACCTAAATACCAATAGTATCTTCTTAATTAAAAAATGTTGTGTCTATAGGCTGACGAGTGATTTTAAAATATTGTGTTTAGTTCGATGCCAGAAATGGAGCAGTTTTAATTGGAAAAAAGTGTAGACTTATATTTTTCACCCTTAAAATCAAGCATACAGTAGTTTGAAATTAGTATGATCATTCCTTAGATTATTATTCTTTTAGGAAAAAGAAAAAAAACAGTTTGTTTAACTAAAAAAATTGTTACATTGGATTGCTTGAGATTTGAACTTAAAATCGCATGCATACATACTATTCAAATATCTCACCACAAAACCAAATATAGTGGCTTTAAAAAAAGAGTAAATTAAAAACTTCATGAACTCCTCTATATAATAAAATAAAATGTAAATATTGTCAATACAACTCAATTAATAATTGTAAAAACGTTAATATGCAGCAGTCTGAGTTTAAACTTGAATTCTTAACTTCTCCACATGTGTGTGAGAAGAAGTAGTCCGGCTCAAAGTTCGGTCATGAGTGATTAATCCTCTCGGTTGTGTGTTGGACGTATTGGTTTATAAAATATATAAGTAAATTTAAATACTTTTATTTTATTTAATAATAATATTGTTAAAATACAATTTAAATTTTATTATTTCAATTAAGGCAATCTGAATATAATAAATAAATTTATTATTACTAAATAACTTGAAATAATTTAGACATTGAAGTTAATTTTAAAATGGGATTGGCAAAATAAAAGTCTGCACCAAAGGTTTGAATGTGTATACTGAAAAAGTTTAAAATGAGAGAATAAAATGTTATTTTTGCAAATTTATAGTAAATTATTATTATGTACTTACATTTGATTAAATATGTTTTTGTTCATATAAAATGGAGACCTTTTAAGTTTAGTTCTTATTTAATTTTGGTAAATTTTAGCATTTTTGTACCTTGTGGACTCCAAGGTAGAAACACCAAATCTGTTAAGACTTTTGAGTGGTTTTTCACTTTCATCTTTATTCACCTCCTCAACATGAAATTTCTTAAAAGCAATTGAATCTTCATGATATTATTTTTTTAAAATTTAATTTATTTTTCTCTTCAACAATATGGAAAAATTTGTATTGTAAATTATATATATTTTTTATATATATTTTAAAAATATTAACCGCACAAAATTCAATATAACTTTACTAAATTATCTTTCGCTAACTAATGTCCTTATACTAAAAAAAATCAAATAAATAGAATATAGAAAAAAGATATTTGGATTTCCTACGTTTAGTTTTTTTTATTCACCTACATTATGTTAGAAGAGAGATTAGCGAGAGACAATATAGTAGACTGTAATGACAAAATTAAGCTGAAAAATAAATTAAATGAAAGTGAATGTACTCCCTCTAGTCCTAATTATAAGAAAACATTCACTTTTTAAATACATTCAAAATTTTATGTATTTAGACAATAATATAGATCATATACATCAAACTTTCAATATATCTAAAAAAAAATGGATATTTTCTTATAATTAGGAAGATAAAGAGTATGATTTTTGAATTTGAAGAATCTAAATCCGAAAAGAATGTTGTTGACTTGGGTTGTAAATAGGACACCAAATTCATTTTGATCATATCAACACCCTTTACTTTCTTAAGAGTTAAAATCGCACGGGGACAAAATTGCATTTAGGTTCGGGTGTAAAAATAAGCTATAAGCTGATAGTTAAAAAGTTAGCTTATAACTAAAAAGCTATCTGAAATAACATAATCTCTAAAAAACTCCCTTCTTTTGCCGAGTTTTCTCCACCGGAACCACCATAAAGTACAATCGCCACCGTTAGTGCCGATCCTTAGTCGAATCCAAACATTTTTGTGAAATTGAGACTCAATCAGCTGAGTTTCTGCCTCAAATTCTTCTAATGCTGCTACCTTGGTATGTAGTAAATATATAACCCTTCCTTTGGTTTATGCTATACACATGCATTGTTGTAGCTGCTTAATTGATTCACCAAAACTCATAGGGAAAAGGTTCTTGATTTTAACCAGTATTATCAATTACTATGATTATAAATTACTATGATTAACTAGATGCACAGTTATTTTTAGACACTACTCTGGCTTTTGATAATAAATAAAGCACACTGAACTGACCCCCCGAACAGATTAGGCGGTCCACTGGGCCGGATACAGGTTGTTCTTGCTTTCTTCTAGCTCTCTGTTCTTGCTTTATAGTTTGTGTTTGTTTGTTTTCTTGAATTTTATTACAATGTTTTGCTTAAGACTTATGTCTTTTATTGGTATTTGGATTTTGGAAAATATAATACTACCACTACTATAATATGTATTTGGATTTTGGAAAATATGCTGCTGCTACTACTACTACTACTACTATAATATATATTTGGATTTTGTAAGACATATGCTACTTTTATTGGTTTTAAACTTAGTGTAGTATGTATTTTGATTATTGATATTTATTATTTAATTTTTATTGTCCGCGACACATCACTAAAATCGCGCCCGCGACGGCCCCCGCTACCGCACGCGTCAATTTTTGGGTTGTCCGCGCCGCACCCATTTTCCGCTTTGACAACATAGGTGTACTTGTAATATAGTATAGTATTATACTTTTATCTAATAATATATTAGATCTAACACATTATTCTCTACTTTGTTTGTTTTCCCTTTCATAATTCAAAGAACTTCCACTACTGAAGGCAAAGAAACATGGAGTTTCTTACTGAACTGTCAAAAGAAGCTATCTCAAAACTTGGAGAATTGGCTTTGCAGTCTACGGTGAAGCAGTTTGCATATGTGATCCACCACAAAAAAATCATTGCCAACTTGAAGGAAGAACACAGTAAGTTGGAGGGTGTTAAAGAAGCACTACAAGCATGGGTGGACACAAAAAGAATGAATAGAGAAGGATTTGATCCAAACATACAACAGTGGCTCTACGACGTGGCAGCTTTTGAAAATGTCTTAAAAAGTTTCGACGAAGAAGTAGTTAAGAAGAATGAGAAATGTTTTGGTGGAAAATGTCCAAATTTGAAAAATAATTACTCTTTGGGAAAGCGGGCTGCTAAAGGCATTGAGTATATTACAAAGTTGAAGGAGGAAAAAAAAGAATTTCAGCTCATATCCTACCATAAAGCTGCACCAACTCTTGGATCTACCTTCACGGAAGATATTAAGAGCTTGGAGTCTAGGAGAACAATTATAAAAGAAGTCATTGAGAAACTGAAGGATGATAAGTTCAAAAGAATAAGCATATGTGGAATGGGTGGAGTGGGGAAAACCACACTGGTGAAAGAACTCATCAAATTCGTAGAAAACAAGTTATTTGATAAAGTTGTGATGGCAGTGGTATCCCAGAATCCTGATTACAAGAATATCCAAAGTCAGATTGCTGATTGTTTAGGCTTGAGTTTGAAAAGTGAAAGTGTGGAAGGAAGAGGCAGAGAAATAATTCAAAGAATGAAGGAAATTGATGATGGAAAGACTAAAGTCCTAGTCGTGCTTGATGATGTGTGGAGTGAGCTTAATTTTGATTGGGTAGGACTTCCATCTCGAGATAATCAAAAGTGTAGTAAAATATTATTCACATCATGACATGAAAAAGAGTGTCAAAAGATGGGAAGCCAAGTGAGTTTTCATGTTTCTGTTTTGCTCGAGGATGAAGCCTGGTATCTATTTCAAGAAATTACAGGAGATGTTGTATATGAACCTGACATTTATCCAATAGCGAAACAAGTATCAAGGGAATGTGGAGGCTTACCTCTTGCAATTGTAATTGTTGGAAAAGCGCTCGAGAATGAGAAAATCCTTACTACATGGGAGGTTGCATTTGAGCAATTAAAAAATTCCCAGTCATCTACTTTCTCAGATGTGCACAAATTTGTCTACTCACGCATTGAGCTTAGTTTCAAATTTTTGGGTAGCATGGAACACAAGAAGCTCCTTATGCTTTGTGCCTTGTTTCCAGAAGACTTTGATATACCTATTGAAAGTTTATTACGTCATGCAATGGGCTTGGGGTTGTTCAAAGTTGCTGGTGAGCCTTTGAAAGCAAGAAATCGAGTACATAGTTTGGTGAACGATCTAAAGAGGTGTTGCTTGTTGTTGAATAGCGATGTACCAGGTTGTGTGAAGATGCACGATATTGTACGTGATGTTGTCATCTTAGTTGCATATAAAACAGAACACAAGTTTATGGTGAAATATGACATGAAGAGTCTGAAAGAAGAGAAATTGAATGACATCAATGCAATATCACTTATCTTGGATGAGACAATATGTTTAGAAGGCGACTTAGAGTTTCCTTCACTTCAACTTCTACAAGTGCAATCAAATGAAAAGAAACTGCCTGAACATTTCTTTCGAGGCATGAAATCAATCAAAGTGTTGTCTGTTCAAAAGTTTTATATTCCAAAAATTCCATCTCTCTGTGAATCTTCAACTAGCCTCCATACGTTGCAAGTAGAATCTTGCAATGTTGGAGATATCTCTATAATTGGTAAGGAACTTATACACCTAGAAGTTCTAAGTTTCGCACATTCTAATATTAAAGAACTCCCAGTTGAAATAGGGAACTTGAGTGTTTTGCGATTACTAGATCTGACAAATTGCAACGATCTTAATGTCATTTCTGCTAATGTCTTGATAAGATTGTCTCGGTTGGAAGAACTTTATTTGAGGATGGACAATTTTCCTTGGAAGAAAAATGATGTTGCGATCAATGAGTTGAAAAAGATATCTCATCAACTAAAAGTTGTTGAGATGAAAGTTAGAGGGACTGAAGTTTTATTCAATGATTTGAACTTATACAACCTGCAAAAGTTTTGGATTTATGTGGATCCTTATACTTATTTGCAACGCTCTTCATATTTGGAGTCAAATTTATTGCAAGTTAGTACTATTAATTATCAATCTGTTAATAGCATATTGATGATCTCACAATTGATTAAGAAATGTGAAATCCTTGCAATAAGAAAAGTGAAAGACTTGAAAAATATTATGAGCCAGTTATTACGTGATTGTCCAAGTCCATACTTGAAAGATTTAAGGATTGATTCATGTCTTGATTTGGAGTGTCTGATAGACTGTACTGTTTACTACGATGGTTTGCCACATATTCAATCATTATCTTTGAAAAATCTTCCGAAATTTAAAGAGATGTGTTATACATCTGAGCATCCTGAAGTCAATGGATTGATGATTGAATTCTCATGTTTGGTGAAATTGAAATTAGAAAAGCTCCCAATGTTTATTGGCTTTAAACAAGCTATCAATTTGAAAGAGCCCAATCAAGAAGTAAGTAATTTATGTTTTTTAGTAGTTATGATTGTTGTTGTTATAATTTCATTGAAATGCATAGTAAGTTCATTAAAATTTAAATATGTATTACTAGACTTATGTTTTAAATTATCTATATTTTGATTTACAAGATCATTACACTAATATATGTTTACATTCAATACATGGTTAAATGTTTGTGTGTAATTAAATTAAGCATGCATATTTGATTAGCATATCGGTTATCTAATAGTGAATTGTATTGTACAGGTAAAAAGAAAGAGATCTTCTGAATCGGAACTAACTAAGGTCGAGGAAGGTGTGCTATCATCTGTTCCCCATTCAGAATCAGGTAGCTATACATCATTATCAATGAAGAACAAATTGTTTTCATCTGATTGGATGCAACAATTCCCAAAATTGGAAACAATCTCTGTAGAAGATTGTTCTTCCATTAATGTGGTGTTTGACACACAAAGATCTTCACATTTAGATGGCCAAGTATTTCCTCAATTGAAAGAAATCCAGATAGCTTCCCTTGATCAACTAACACATGTGTGGAGTACTAAAGCTATGCATTGTGTTCAAGGTTTTCAAAATTTGAAATCCTTGACAATATTAAGCTGTGACTCTTTGAGACATGTATTTACTCC
The DNA here is from genome assembly GCF_020283565.1 of Trifolium pratense. Taxonomy (NCBI): domain Eukaryota; kingdom Viridiplantae; phylum Streptophyta; class Magnoliopsida; order Fabales; family Fabaceae; genus Trifolium; species Trifolium pratense. The sequence continues at coordinate 13,870,581 of NC_060064.1, read as the reverse complement.
AGCTATTATTAGAGCAATCACCAATATTGAGAAATTGGAGATACAATTTTGTAAGTTGATGGAGTCTTTAGTGAGTGATGATGAAGATGGCGAAGAAAAAGTAAATGTTATCTCATTTGAAAAATTATATTCCTTAAGACTTTCAGGGCTCCCAAGTATTGCACGCGTGTGTACAAACTCTTATGAGATACAATTTCCATCCTTAAGAAACTTGGTAATTGATGATTGTCCAAAACTAGATATATTGTTTTTGATCACTATAATGCACAACAATCATCCTGTTGTATCTTATTCAAACATTGGGGACACTGGTTTTAGCAATTTTGAAGGAAACAATTCAAGATCTTCTAATTGCCACTTTGGATGTACACCGTTGTGTTCTAAATTGATCCGTCAAAACAACACAAATAAAAAAATCAATAAGGTAAGTGTTCATCCCACAAATATTCAAATATTTCATTTTTGTTATATTTCCTGGCTATAACTTACGTATTTTATTACATGATCAGACTTCTTCCACTTCTGAAAGGAAAACCAATATAGAGTTTCGGGGTGCACCTCTTCTTCAAGAACTTTATGTAAACAATTGTAATTTGCATAAGTGTCTTGTTATAGACGACTACTTGTTTCCAAACATAAAATCACTAATCATGCGGGGCTTTGACAAAATAAGCGCCTTGTTATCATTTTCATCCATGAGAAGTCTTGAGCATCTAGAGAAGCTACACATATTGGAATGCAAAAACATATATGAGATAGTATCTCAAAAAGAATTAGAAGCAAATGGAGAAAATATCATCTTCCCTGCATTGCAACATCTACGTCTTGCAACACTTCCGGACCTTAAGGCCTTCTTCCATGGCTCCTATAATCTTGATTTTCCATCACTGCAGAAATTGGACATCAAAGATTGTCCCAATATGGAAGTATTTTCACAAGGGTTTTCTAGTACACCTAAGCTTAAGGATGTCAACATAGAGATTGGATCACTCACCAGCAACTCCATACACAAGAATGACATAAATGTCACTTTACAACTATTTAAAGCATTTGTATGTCTCATCTTCATATATATATATATATATATATATATATATATATATATATATATATATATATATATATATATATATTCATAAATTTAATGATATATCTAGTACATTTAAGTAATTTGAGCAAAAAGAATTTTGTATACAAAGTCAGATGATACATTTAAATGAATATTTTGTAGGTGGCTTTACAAAGATCTGAGATGTTGAACATGAAGGAGCTATGTGATAAAGGCATGTTTGAATACTTTGTCAAAGAAAAAGTAATGAATATCACAAAATTTCATAGATTATCGATGCTTGTATCATTCAGTGAGATAAAAATACTTCAACATGTGAGGAAACTCAATGTAAATAATTGTGATGCATTGGTTGAGGTGTTTGAATCAGTTACAGAAAAAAGGGATGCCACCACACATTATCAGCTACAAGTGATGACATTGTATAGTTTGCCAAGATTAAGTCACATATGGAACCACAATATCACTAAGGTCATAAGTTTCAAGAATCTAACATTAATTACAGTTTTTGATTGCCAAAATTTGAAGAGTTTGTTCTCCCACTCTATGGCTAGAAGCCTTGTGCAGCTTCAAAAAATATTCGTTCATAAATGTGAGATGATGAAGGAGATAATAACAAATGGAGAGGAATATATAGAAGGAGGCAACAAAGTCAAGACTCTATTTCCCAAGCTGGAGGAATTGAAACTTTTTTATCTTCCTCAGCTGGAATGTGTTTGTTCAGGAAATTTTGACTATGATATCCCTTTATGCACTGTTGAAGAGGACAAGGAATTCAATAATAGTGATCAGGTTCAAATTTCTTTTCCAGAATTAAAGGAATTAGAGTTTGGTGAAGTACCAAAGCTCAAGTGTTTTTGTTCAGGAGTGTACAACTATGATATCAGGCTCTTATCAATTGAAGAATGTCCAAATATGAGAACCTTTCCCTATGGAAATGTTATCATAAACACACCCAACCTTCATACACTACGTTGGGATATGATGGATACACACACATTTGGAGATCTTAATTTGATAATATATTATCTCCATAATTCAGAGAAATACAAGGTAGGTACAAACTCAAACACAAGGTCTTTCAACTCGAACATTATATAGAACTTTTTAATTGATTTTAAATTTAATCTAACTACATCAATTTTGTGTTGTGTAGGTGGAGTTGCAAAAATCGGAGACATTTAGAGATATTGTCGATGAAGAGCTACTTGGCTACATCAAAAGAGTAACTAAACTTGTCATTGTAAACTTTCACAAGCTACTGACTTGCATCCCATCGAACATGATGCACTTATTTTCGAATTTGAAGATTCTCAAAGTGGATGAATGTGAGTGCATAGAAGAGATATTTGAATCAAATCAGAGCATGTTGCATTGTGAACTAGAAAGTTTACGATTGTCTTCTCTTCCAAAACTGAAGCACATTTGGAAAAATTATGGTCAAATTTTAGGATTTGAGTATTTACGTGGGATAATCATCAAGCAGTGCAATGATTTGGAATATGTGCTTCCGGATGTTGGCGTTGTCACAAGCCTTCCAAATTTGTACTATCTCCATGTGTCTGAATGCGAGAAGATGAAAGAGATCATTGGGAATAATTGCAATCCTATTAATTGTGTACAACAGAAGAAGATTAAATTCCCAAAATTGTCCGAAATGGAACTATTCAATCTTCCTAGCCTCGAATGTTTCAGTCATAGCTGTTTTCCTTGCTATATTGAGATGCCAAAATTTTTTTACGGAAGCATTAAAGACTGCCCAAAGATGAAGACTTTTTGGTGTGATGGAATCTTATACACACCGAATCTTTGGATTTTATATGTGAACGGAACTGCATTTGACAAAGATGAAGATATGAATGAGGTGATACTGCGACATATGTAAGGTATGAATTATTAGATATGAATTTTGGAAGCAATATAATCCATAATATATACTCGCTTTGAACGTCTTCTTTTTAGGCTGTTTTAGCTTGATATGATTCAAAAAGTAAGATGCCTTTTAAGAAATTGAAAGGAGCTACGCAAACAGAACTTTGCATACTGAAGACATCGAGTAAACATTGAGGTTAGGATAACTTTTCTTCTATGAAATGCTATTGATCAATTTGACAAAGAAACTCACTCTTTAAGCACTATGACAGTAAACATACTTAGAATGATTTTGAGCACACTTTAGTCAATATGAATGATATATATTATTGTAGAAAATAATAAGAATAAGTGAATACTGTTATGTGTTATTCCTCAGCTCAAGGCTGGTTTAAATAGGAAGAGTACAAACATAAAAGGAAATAATAGATAGGCTTAGAATCTCCTAGAAATAACAAACTAGGAAACTAAATATTTTCCAACACCCCCCCTCAAGTTGGTGCATAGATATCTATCATGCCCAACTTGCCAATCAAATGCTCAAAGGTGGGTCTTGCTAAGCTTTTGGTCAAGATATCTGCAGTTTGCTGACTCGAAGTTACAAAAGGTAGACATATGATTCCAGCATCTAACTTCTCTTTTATGAAATGCCGATCGATCTCAATATGCTTGGTTCTGTCATGTTGAACTGGGTTATGAGCTATGCTAATAGCGGCTTTACTGTCAGAGTATAATTTCAATGGAAGCTCAATTTTCATCTTAAGCTCTTCTAGGACTTTGTGGATCCATAATCCTTCACAAATACCTTGAGCCATAGCTCTAAACTCAGCTTTTGCACTACTTCTTGCTACAACTCCTTGTTTCTTGCTCCTCCATGTCACAAGATTACCCCAAACATAGGTACAATATCCGGAGGTTGATCTTCTGTCAGTGACTGAACCTGCCCAATCAGCATCGGTAAAGATAGACACATTTCTTTCATTAGTCTTCTTAAAAAATAATCCCTTTCCAGGATTTGCTTTCAAATATCGCAGTATCCTATAGACTGCCTCAAGATGTTCCTCAAAAGGAGAATGCATAAACTGACTTACTACACTAACCGAGAAAGCAATGTCAGGTCTAGTGTGTGCCAAATAAATCAGTTTCCCAACCAATCTCTGGTACCTTCCAGTATCAACAGGAACACTACCTTCTTCCCAAAGTTTTGCATTAGGATCCATGGGAGTATCTGCTGGTCGACATCCACTCATTCCTGTTTCTTTCAATAAATCTAGAATGTATTTTTGCTGGGAAACTACAATACCATCTTTTGATCGAGCAACCTCCATACCAAGAAAATATCTCATGGATCCCAAGTCCTTGATTTCAAAGTCTAATGCTAATTTCTCTTTTACTCTTGCCATTTCAACTATATCATCTCCAGTAAGGACGATATCATCAACATAAACAATTAGGACAACAATTTTTCCATCTTGGGAGAACTTTGTGAACAAGGTGTGGTCAGCTTGTCCTTGAATGTACCCTTGTTTCTTCATGGAATAAGTGAACTTTTCAAACCAAGCTCTAGGAGACTGCTTTAATCCATACAAAGACTTATTTAGTTTGCATACATTTGATCCAAACTTGTCTTCAAAGCCAGGAGGAATGTCCATATATACTTCTTTTTCTAAATCACCATTGAGAAAAGCATTCTTAACATCCAACTGATGTAGGGGCCAATCTAAGTTAGCAGCAAGAGACAAGAGAATTCTGACAGTGTTCAATTTTGCAACAGGAGCAAAAGTCTCTGAGTAGTCTATACCATAAGTTTGGGTAAAACCCTTAGCCACCAATCGAGCCTTGTACCTTTCGATTGACCCATCTGAATTATACTTCACAGTAAACACCCATTTGCATCCAACCGTCTTCTTGCCATCCGGTAGTGTCATAACACTCCAGGTTTTGTTCTTTTCAAGAGCTTTCATCTCCTCAAGTACAGCTTCCCTCCACTTTGGAACTTCTAGAGCAACCTGTACATTTTTTGGAATCTCTACACTAGACAATTTTGAGGTAAAGGCAGAAAAAGACGAAGACAAATTTGAATATGATATAAAATTGGACAATGGGTATTTAGTGCAAGATCTAACAGGTTTTCTAACAGCCACAGGATCATCGATATCGGGATACAAAATACGACTCTCAGAAACAGAGATAGACTTACCTTTTCTTTTTTTAGGAAGTTGATCATCCCCCGGTTCAGATTCATGACAGTGTTGAGATGTGGACTCATCACTTTCTTTGTGATTCTTTCTCACAAAAACCTTTCCTTTCCAAGTCTTGTTTCCTGCTTCAAACCTATTATCTTTATATGACTCATTATTTTGTGGCATTTCAATTAGATCATCATTATCATTGTTTTCAAGATTCTCATTGTTTTCTTCATGAGAAAATGTAGGCTCGGATTCACCAAGCTCACTACTCATAACAGGAGTAGGATTAGATAAAGAATCATGGCCATTTTTCGTTGGTGCAGAAGTATAAGTCTTAGAACTTTGTGATACCGGCAAAGATAAATTATTAAAAAAACTCATGTCCTCAGTTTGAGACGAATCTTCATTTAAATTTCCCCCTTGAAGATGCGTGTCAAAAAAAGGTTTGTTTTCAAAGAATGTAACATCCATGGTGACAAACATTTTCTGATTTTTTGGATCAAAACATTTATATCCCTTCTGGGTTGGAGAATACCCAACAAAAACACATTTTATAGCACGCGGTTCAAGTTTGCTAATATTCTTATGTTCATGAACAAATGCAGTGCAACCAAAGATTTTTAAGGTCAAATCGTTTGAAACACGATCATTAGGAAAACATTCTTTGAAAATATGAATTGGAGTTTTAAAATTAAGAACTTTGGAGGGCACTCTGTTAATTAAGTATGCAGCAGATAAAACTGCTTCACCCCACAAATAATTTGGTACTTTACTTGCGAAAAGTAAAGCTCTAGCCACCTCCAACAAGTGCCTATTTTTTCTTTCTGCAACTCCATTTTGTTGGGGAGTGTTAGGGCATGAACTTTGATGCACAATTCCATTTTCACGAAAAAAATCACTCAACATTGTGTTAAAATATTCTTTGCCGTTATCACTTCTAAATACTTGAATATTTGTTTGAAATTGATTTTGCACCATTTTAACAAAATCTTTTACGGCCTGACAAACGTCAGATTTCCCCTTTAACAAGTACACCCAACAAACTCTTGAGTGATCATCTATAAATGTGATAAACCATTTTTTATGAGAAAGTGTACTCGTTCGGTTAGGGCCCCAAACATCACTGTGAATAACAGAAAAAGGTTTTGATGGTTTGTAGGGCTGTAATGGAAAATGAGAACGATGATGTTTTGCAAATTCACATGCTTCACATTTAAACAAAGATAAATCCTTATTACGAAATAACTCAGGAAATAAGTGTTTTAAATAAGGAAAACTAGGATGACCTAATCGTGAATGCCATAACATAACATCATCGTTATTATTATTCAGAACTAAAAAAGATTCAAAGCATGAACTTATTGGTTTGGAAGGTAGTTGTGATTCAGGTTCAATGTCGAAGTAGTAGAGTCCTCCACTCTCCTTAGCACTACCAATCATCTTCCCCGAGTTCAAATCCTGAAAAACACAATGAGTACGAAAAAAATTAGTTTGACAATTTATATCTTGGGCTAATTTACTGACAGACATGAGACTACAAGATAGATTTGAGACATGAAGAACATCTTTAAGGGTTAGACTTGGAGACAACACAACCGAACCTTTACCCGCAATGGCTGAAAAGGATCCATCCGCAATTTTTATTTTATGGTTACCTGCACATGGACTATAAGAAGAAAACAGAGTAGAATCACCTGTCATGTGATCACTTGCACCCGAATCTACTATCCAAGCACGACTGAGACTGACACTAAAAAGGGCAGAAGTACCTTTGGGGGCAACAGAGCCAGAAAGAGTGTTAGATTCAAGAATTTTGTACAGTCTGTCTAGTTGTTCCATCGTGAATGAAAGCTGAATTGAAGAAGACTGATGCTCTTGATCAGAATTACTGGCTTGGAATGCATGATCCTCACCTCCACCTTTGTTCTTCTGATTTGAAGGTCGCGGAAGACCATGTAATTTCCAACATTGAAAAAGAGTATGTCCCAAACGATGACAATATTTGCATTCACGACGGTATTTGAAAGTGGAATATCGTCGTCGAGAATAAAAAAACGTCATAATTAATAATCTTAGCCAAGTAGTACCGGAAGCAGCAAAGAAAAATTAACACCGGTGAACAGTACGTGTGAACAGTAGTCACGTGAACAGTGCGCGTGAACAGTAGTCACGTGAACAGTGTGCGTGAACAGTGCCGCCGTGAACAGTACCAACGAATGAACAGTACGTATGAACAGTGCCACGGTGAACAAAGCCGCACACAAAATCAGTTGTCGTGGTCAGATTGTAAACACGACGGCGGCTAGGGTTTTGCGGAAGCGAGACCCCCAAAATCGGGAGCTCTCGATACCATGTAGAAAATAATAAGTGAATACTGTTATGTGTTATTCCTCAGCTCAAGGCTGGTTTAAATAGGAAGAGTATAAACATAAAAGGAAATAATAGATAGGCTTAGAATCTCCTAGAAATAACAAACTAGGAAACTAAATATTTTCCAACAATTATGCTTACATAAATAACATAACTACAAACACATTTTTCTGTGGAGTAGTTATCTTTGATATTTGAATATCTTTTCAATCTGCAAGGTTGCATTGCATTATCCCTTTATTTTTCCGAATGTTTCTATAGCCACAAGCCTTCCAAATTTGTCTATGATTATAATCTTATTAATCGTGTACAAACCCAACAACAGATCCTAAGATCATATTCCCATAATTGTAGGTTATTGAACTACAGATCCTAAGATCATATTCCCATAATTGTAGGTTATTGATTATAATCGTATTAAGAATATATCATAAATAGTCATATAGTTATTTTTATCTTGAAATCACATATATCCATTGTTATGACTGCCTTTTGATCTCTCTTTTTTGAAGTCATTCAATCCATTCTGAAAGTAAATGACATTCAAGAGTTTAAAGGTGCTGCTACAAACAAAACATGGTATCCTGAAACAACATGCCAAGGTACATGACATTTGTTTGTGTCCTAATTATCTATAGCAATCTTTCATCCTGAAGTCTGAATGAATTCATGCATGTTAGTCCAGATATTTGCTTGAAACTTTGTACGAAGTAATTCATGTCACCCCACCGGAACTAATGAGAGTTCCAGCACGCAACATGTCGAATACAAACTCTGTCATGCTACACTAAGTGAATCCCTTGAGGTTAGTTACTTTTTCATCTATGAGATACTATTCATCAACAATTTGACAAAGAAACACATCCTTTATGCACCATGGGAGTAAACATTCTTAGAATGATTTTCAGCAATTTTTGTTGATATGAATGATATCTCTTCTAAATAAATTACAGAACTGCACACATTTTTTCTATGAAGTAGTTATCTTTAACACTTGATCTTTTCATCTGCAAGGTTGTATTGCATTATTCCTATATTATGATTTTAACTATGGTGTCTTTGATTCTAACTTCCTCTATCATTACTTTTATAGATGGAATATGAAAATCTCAAACACAAGAACAATCTTTGGCAAAAAAGCAATATGTTGAGGCTTAATTTCCTCTATCATTCGATTTATCTACTCAAAGAATGTTTGTGGCACTTATGTAGGAACTGGTTATTGACAAACTCAAAGGATGTTAATTTTTTACAAAGAAATGCTGGCATGCTGCTGAGTAGCTTTGTTATGCTGTATGGTTACTCAAAACTACTTTGAATTCCTTTGTGTGTAATGCTTTGATATCATTAATGGGAAGTATGCTGACAACAATCAACAATGAACCACAAAACATATAGAATGTGAAATTAATTTCTTTTTTTTATTTGACAAGATCAACTATTCTATCTAGTCTAGTAGTGAAATTTCAAAGATTACTACAATTCAACATTCACATGTCTGAATCAACCAAAGTAAATATACTGGTGAAAAGGTTTATAGTTGGAAAACAGATCCTCTTCAGTGGCATTTTTACTGGGTAGTGCATCCTCACTTTTTACTCTTCACACGTGGCATAATAAAATGGATGGTTGTGATATCACCGTAAAAAATTTACACAAGAGAGGATCTGCACCTGAAAGTTGTTAGTATTGATTCAACCCAATTAATAAGAAACCAATACGTGGCAATTAAGAATAAAACATATACCCAAAAATATTTAAATGAGATGGCGTGGATTTGTAAATTAACCAAGGTTTGTTTTCTGGTTTGGATATGTAGCAGTGTTGAAATCCTTAGTGCGAATTTTTCACTCATTTGAATCCTCCGAAGTGCGAGGAATTAGCTTATACAATTGCAAATTGAGGATACATAAGACATATACATTAATAGGTCAAGCCAATGTATATATATATATATAGGTTTAATTAATAAAATGGTCCCTTAAAAACATTTTTGGTTTCAGATTGGTCCCTTAAAGAAAAAAAGGTCCAAATAGGTCTATTTTTACTTCTTTAACATATGCCTTAAGGGCACAAATTAACATTTTATTGCCGTGTTTATATTGGTTTCTATTTTTGTTTTGTTCTCCAATAGCTATATGTCAATAAGTGTCCCACATAAATCTATATGATATGATGATGTTTCTCCATGTATAAAATATGGAGAATGTTAATTTGTGCCCTTAAGGCATATGTTAAAGAAGTAAAAATAGAAATTATTAAATGCTAATTTGTGCATTTTGACTTTTGAAGCATTAAATTTCTTGTATCATTAAATGTTAAATTTCTATTTTGGTATATCTTAACATGTACATGTTAACAAGACTCATAAAATATAAATGTTGTTTTAATCAAGTACTCCATATTTAGTTACTCTTCATGGTTGGGCTATTCAACTGATTTAAGCTCATTTACCTGTGCTGGAAACAGAGTTGTGGGGATCTATTATGGGTTTAAGCTAGCCTGGGAGCGAGGATACCGTAAGATTAAAGTATACTTATTTACATTCTTTGGTTGCAATTTTGTTAAAATACGGGTGGCCGTTCACTCATCCACTTTGTATTTTCGTGGAAAATGTGTATCAGATTCATCATAATAAAATATCTGTAGATTGAATTCGTGTATTTCATGAAGCAAACCAAGTAGTGGACTGATTAGCGAAGCATGACTTATCTCTTATGGTCTGTTTGGTATGATGAAAAAAAAATCGGAGGAAAGAAAATTAATGAAGTTGGATTACTTTTTGTCAAGTTAATTCATTGGTTTGCGTAATATCATTTCCTCCCACTTTCTTTCCATCATATCAAACGGACCATTAATGTTGATATTTCAAAAAGTTTAATATTGTTCCTAATTAATTTAATTTATTTGTTTCTTTGAACCGACTCTCTGTTTGTATTAGATTTCTGCATGGTTTCTAGTTTGTTTTAGGGGACTACGCCCCTTTTGCCCTAAAAAAAATTCAACTAATTTAAACTCCATGTTAATGAATATCTAGATCAGACTCAAATTAAATATGGAATAATTTGTTTGTTTTAAAACTGTTATACAAATGATATTATGAAGACTGTTGATCTTACTTGAATATTGTATTTTAGAGAGGGAAAATATGATATACTGCTTGAACTTAAAAAACTAGTACAGTACAGTACAGTAAATAAGAAAAAAGAGATTAGGAAACAAGTTTACGCGTGAAGGAAGACAAGACAACGCGGCTTTGACAGTCAAAGTTGAAGAAAATCTCAAGAGTCAACAGCACTCTGCAGTACGTACGGACTTACGGTACCATAATACAGCTCAGCTCAACTCACCAAACTTGTTCTCTCTCATACCATATTAACTCACTCACTACTCACTACTCACTACTCACTACTCACTACTAGCTAGTCATTATATTACTACTGCTACTGAAGAAGATTCTTAAACGAATGCTATTGCTTGCTGTTATCCATTTTGATTTCATACCCTTTGCTTGCTATAGCTTGCACCGTCCAAAAAAACCATCATACGTACTCTTCTACAATGCACTCAACTTCAAAATTACTATAATTTATAAAACTCACTATAACATAATAAGGAGAATGTAAGGACACGTGTTAAGACAAATGTGGTAATTTTATATTCAAATTTGTGCATTCAACTTTTGTTCTGGGCCGAGCATAGAGCTCGAGCATCAGAAGGTGTCGAACATACACGATCCGAGCAAGACTCCAACGGTCTGATACGCTTACGTATTGTAACGGCCGTAAATCGGAATGATGAGCATTTACTGCACATCATGGCTCCTTAGCCGTTTTCCGGCAGCCACTTGATGGCCATTAATGCCATCAAGGGCCTTGGCCCTGCGCTGGGGGCTATATATATGTGACTCCACTTCATTTGCAAGGTACGCATTTTTTAGCTAAGAAAACCTTCACAAACACAAACTGACTTGAGCGTCGGAGTGCCTGCAGGTACACAACCCCCCTCCGCTTCAACAGGGGTCTCAACACTCTCAACCACCGCAAACGCCGGCGAAGTCGCATCATTCTGGTCAACACGATCAGTGGCGCCGTCTGTGGGAACGATAGTTTCCCTGTTTAACCAAACCAAAAACTAAACTTCCTTCAAAACACCTTCTTCACGACCAATGGCTGGCGTTAACAACCATCAAATCCCGGAGCACGTGGCGGAGAACAACGCTCAACCAATGGACTACGCGCCGTACCACCCGCTGGACGGCCAGTTCGCCTCCGTAACGGAAGATGGCCAAGAGGGGCAAGACGCACACTACGAGCCCTACAACCCAGAAGAACCGCAGATCCCTGTGGCTACCCCGCCACAGGCGACTCCGGCAGTGGCTATTCCTCCGGGCGTCCCCATGCAGGAAATGATGGCTGCGCTGGTCAATGCAATCAATCGCCAGTCGGACTTATTGCTGCAGCAGAACCAACGATACGAGCAGCAAAATCAAAGACTCGAGCAGCAAAGCCGTCGCATTGACGCAATTGCTGAATCGAGGGTCACGGCACAAGCTCGCCCAGCTCGCCGTTCACCCACACCTGTAAGGAGCAGAACCTACTCCAGGTCACGCTCACCACCTCGCCGTAGAAGCGAGAGGAGGTCAAGCCCCAGGAGAAACGAGGCATTATCTCGAAACTCCACCCCACCGAGGAGACATTCCCCTAGAAGGGACAACCCTCCTCGCCGTCAAAGGAACTGATCCCCAGAAGAAAGGGACAGCCACCAAGGCCCTCTTTCCCGAAGGATACGAGAACTCCCCCTACCGGTCGGACTCGAGAAGCCACCGGCAATGGATACCTACGATGGCTCGACAGATCCGGACGAGCACATCGAAAATCTGGAAGCTCTCCTCGAGTACAGAAATGTACGAGGCTCTATCAAGTGTAAGCTCTTTCCCACGACCCTGAGGAAAGGCGCTATGGCTTGGTACAAGAGCTTGGCGCCAGGATCCGTGGACTCCTGGTCGGACCTATGCGCCCGCTTCCGGGCTCACTTCACTTCCTCGAGGCGTCATCCAAAAACTGAAGCGACCCTCGAAGCCATTATTCAAGGCGAAAACGAGCCCCTAAGGTCCTACCTCGAACGGTTCAACAAAGCAGCCGTAGAGGTAAAAGTCGAGGAAAGCATGAAGTTGTATCTCCTCGACAGGGGATTACATCGGGACAGCGACTTTGCTAAGGCTGTCGGGATCGAAGAGCCGAAGACTTTGGATGCGTTCTTCGAAAAAGCAAAAAAGTACATCGCCTACGAGGAGAAACAGAGGGCCATAGATCTAAGGAGGCCCAAAAGTCAAGAAAAAACCAGGAACCACGAAAAAGATGAAGCTGGAACCTCGCGAAGAGGTAACGAGAAACAAAAGGAGGAAAGGATTAAGGATTCCAAACCTCCTCGAGGAAAGTTTACAACATACACTCCACTAAATGCGTCAAGAGATCGCCTTTTCGCCGAAGTCTCCGCTGCGGACTTCAAAAAGGCTGGGATCCACTTCCCAAGACAGAAGCCCATGAAGGCAAATACTGATAGGACGAAATTTTGTCGCTATCATAAAAGCCATGGACACGTTACTGAGGACTGTGTCCACCTAAAAGACGCCATCGAGATTCTGATACAAAAGGGCTATGCCCGAAAATATGTTCAGAACGACGAACAAGGACAACAACAACAACAACGGCGGGAGACTCAAGAGGTCGCAATGGCCATTGATGTTTCCGAGCAGGAAAATAGAGGCATCGTCCCTCAGGCACTCGCCATCTCGGCACCTGAAATCCCACTCTCATCCCCGGGATCGGATGAGGGAGCGCTCATGAGGCACTTCAACGCCCACCTGAATGGCTCATGGGAAAACTTCCCAAAAGCACTGGTGATAACAGGGGGAGGGCTCAACAAGATCACCCTCGGCTCAGTGAAAAGAAAGTTCGAGGAGCTGGAAAACGTTTGCTCAGTGACTCCCATCACCATCTCCAAACCTGAGGGAGACTCCGACCCGCTGGCCTTCTACAAATCAGAAGTTCCTGGGGGCTCGCCAAACTATCAGATACCACTGTTGGTGAGGGCTCGTATGGCGAACTTCAACGTCCACCGCATCCTCGTAGATCAGGGGAGCTCGTGCGACGTAATGTACTCAGGGCTTTTCAAAACTTTGCAGCTGTCGGAGAAAAACTTGGTTCCTTATGTAGGACCCGACCTTCAGGGGTTCAACGGGTCGACTACCAAGCCTTGGGGGTATGTGGACCTCATCGTCACCTTCGGCGAGGAAAAGGCTATGTGTTGGATATTTGAATTGGCTTAATTTTGCTAAAACAAATATACTAACAAGATGTTGGAAAGCATGTTACAACATCATATTTATTCAAAGAAATCTCGCGCATTTATGAGAGCATCTGATATTTATGGAAATCCACTTTAAAAGCACGCGTAATGGAGATCTGATCTGATCAGGAATTTTAAGGATAAGACAGACTTAATGGTACAATGGTATGATCACAAATATCCTATAAAGTCCTTAAACACTTTTGGAAAGTTTATATACATTCTTGATGAAGATCAAAAGAGAATCAGATCACCTTTTATGAGCTACAAGGAGCGTCCTACGAGTAATGAAGAAAGAGGAGCGTGCTAGATCATTATATATACGAAGACCAAGTTCAAGACTGATCAATTCATTGAAAAATATTAGTTACACATATTGAGTCTTTGTTAAGTCTTTGTTGAGTCTTTTATTGTTTGATTGTAATTCTTGCTTGTGGATTCTATAACACGAGTTAAGAAGTAAGTTTATTATTTTAAGGTTACTCCTAAGCTTTGAAGTACGGAGTTTACCGTGTGTGATTCACTTAAAGCTTTTAAGCAAAAGTGAAGTGTTGTCTTGGCAAGTTGTCGCCACATCTTTCCCAACATTGTATAATCAACACAGGTTGTGTTGTGTGAGTGGAAGTGAGATGGGATCTCATGTCTAGGAGTTCCTAGGCAGAAGTTGCATGAGTAGTGTCGAGGTTATAAGGCGTAAACCAGGGGTTTGCTGGAGGTCTTAGTGTAAGGCGTAAATCCTAGGGTTTGCTGGAGGTCTTAGTAACTAGAGCTATTAGTGGATTTCCTTCCTGGATTGGTATCCCCCAGAGTAGGCAGTTGGCTGAACTGGGTTAACAATTACTTGTGTCATTTATTTATTCTCTGTCAGTTTTAATATGTTATATAAGATGTGCCAACAATAGAAAACAACATTATCCACAAAGTAGTTGTTGGGACATCTTAGGCAACATCATTCTAGTGATACCAGAATTTCAATTGGCATCAGAGCAGGCACCCTGTTCTGTTATTTTGGGTGAGCTCCAGGGAGAGTACTTTCTGGTACAATGGATAAAGAAGGAGGGTCAGTGTCTAAACCCCCCTTCATAAAATCAATTGACAGCAGGACATGGAAGGCTGTGTTACGTGGATGGGAACCACCAATGGTTCTTGACAAAGATGGCAATAAAACTGATGTCAAGAAGCCAAATGATGAATGGACTAAAGATGAGGATGATCTGGCACTTGGCAACTCCAAAGCCTTGTATGCAATTTTTAATGGTGTGGATGCAAACATGTTCAGGCTTGTTAAGAGATGTATTACTGCTAAGCATGCCTGGGAAATTCTGAGAAAAGCTCATGAAGGAACATCAAAAGTTAAGCTATCTAAACTTCAGATGCTCAAAACCAATTTTGAGAATCTCAGAATGAAGGAGGAAGAAACCATTCATGACTTTCAGATGAATGTGCTTGACTTTGCAAATTCGTTTGATGCACTTGGAAAACCTATCTCAGATGAGGAGCTAGTTGGAAAAATACTCAGATCTTTGCCTAAAAGATTTGATATGAAGGTGACAGCTATTGAGGAGGCTCATGATCTCTCAAGCCTAAATTTAGATGAACTCATAGGATCACTTCAGACCTATGAAATTGGTTTGAACAGAAGGAATGAAAAGAAAGATAAGAATCTAGCCTTTGCTTCAAAAAGTGCTGCTGATGATTTACAAATTGAATCTGAAGGTGAAGAAAGCTTAGCTGAGTCTATGGCTATGCTTGGGAGACAGTTCAACAAGTTGATGAAGAAAGTGGATCAAAGGCACAAGCCAAATGGTCGATTCAACAACAACAAACAGTCCAGCTTTCAGAAAAAGACAAATGAAGATGAAAGAGGAATGAAATGCCATGAATGTGAAGGTTTTGGCCATATCAGACCTGAATGTCCAACCTTTCTAAAAAGGCAAAAGAAAAGTCTTGTGGTTTCATGGTCTGATACAGATTCAGAGGAGGAAGAATCAGCTAAATTTGTTAATGCCTTAACAGGAGTTTGTGTATCTGACTCAGAATCATGTGATGAGGAGGTATCTTATGAGGAACTAGCTGCTACTTACAAGGATCTTCATAATAGAAGTATAGAAGTTTGCAAAGCATTGGAGAAACAAAAGAAGATCAATGGCAAACTGCAAGCTGAGAGAAGTGACTTACTCATGAACATTAATAACCTCAACATTAAGGTTGAAGATCAGAGTAGTCAAATTCAACAGTTGGAAATGGAGAAGTCTAACCTCCTGTGTAAAGTTGCTGAACAAGGTAAAGAAGTGACCAAGTTAAATGCTGACTTGGATCAAGTCACAAAAGTGGCTAAAATGATGACCAAAGGTACTGATGCTTTTGAGGAAATGTTACAAAGACAAAACTACGGGAAACCTAAGCCCATTGGTTTTGAACATGAAAGAGTAAAGCAACAGATGAAGTTCAACAATGCCACTATCCATACTCCAATCAACAACACGTTTGTGTCAGGAGGATTGTCGCAACATCTGATGGGACATTCTATGCCCAGGTTCTATAACTGGACATGTCATCATTGTGGCAGGAAAGGACACATTAGGCCTTTCTGCTATAGGCTGCACGGATATCCAAGGAGAGTTCATCAAGAATTCTATACTCCTGTCTTTCCTAATGTTACAACAAGACAGGAATGGAGAGAAAAGAAGAAGATCACAGGTCTAATAGCTCATACATCCTTGAGAGCTTCTTCAAGAGAAACCTGGTACTTTGATAGTGGCTGTTCTAGACACATGACAGGTGTTGAACACTATCTTGAAGACTTGAAGTCATATGCTACCAGCTTTGTGACCTTTGGAGATGGAGCCAAAGGAGAGATCAAGGGAGTTGGTAAACTTGCAAACCATGGCTTACCAAAGCTAGATAATGTGCTGCTTGTAAAAGGGCTTAAAGCAAATCTAATCAGCATAAGCCAACTTTGTGATCAAGGGATGAAAGTTAACTTCACGAAAGCTGAATGTCTAGTTACAAATGAGCAAGGAGAGTTGTTAATGAAAGGAGTAAGGTCAAGAGACAACTGCTATCTCTGGATCCCTAAAGAAGAAGATGTACCAACATGTCTTATTAGCAAAGAAGATGAGGTAAAGTTGTGGCACCAAAAACTTGGCCACCTGCACCTTAAAGGCATGAAGAAGGCAATAGCTAAAGAGGCTATCAGAGGACTTCCAAAGCTCAAAATAGAGGAAGGAAGTATATGTGGAGAATGTCAAATAGGGAAGCAGACAAAGATGTCGCATCCAAAGTTGCAACATCTTACCACAACAAGGGTTCTAGAATTACTGCACATAGACTTGATGGGGCCAATGCAAGTGGAGAGCCTTGGAGGAAAAAGGTACGCTTTTGTCATGGTAGATGACTTTTCAAGGTTCACATGGATTGAATTTTTAAAAGACAAATCTGAAAGTTTTGATGCATTCAAAGAACTTTGTCTTCAACTCCAAAGAGAAAAAAACTCTGCTATTGTTAGGATACGAAGTGATCATGGTAAAGAGTTTGAGAATGCAAGCTTTCTTGAATTCTGCATCTCTGAAGGAATCAAGCATGAATTCTCAGCTCCAATCACACCTCAACAAAATGGTGTTGTTGAGAGAAAGAACAGGACAATACAAGAGTCAGCAGAGTGATGTTGCATGCAAAACATCTTCCATATCAATTATGGGCTGAGGCTATGCATACTGCTTGTTATATTCACAATCGTGTCACACTCAGAACTGGAACTTCTAATACACTATATGAACTGTGGAAAGACAGAAAATCAACTGTCAAACACTTTCATGTGTTTGGAAGTAAGTGCTATATCTTATCTGATAGAGAGCACAGAAGAAAAATGGATCCTAAAAGTGAAGAAGGATTGTTTCTTGGATACTCAACAAACAGTAGGGCCTACAGAGTTTACAACCAAAGAACTAAGGTAATAGTAGAATCTATCAATGTTGTGATAGATGATTTGACATCTGCTAAAACTTCTGATACTGAAGATGATGTTGCAACAACTTTGCCAACATCTGAAGAAGCTGTAGCAGAAAAGGAATCAGATTCAGATGATGAAGCAACCATTCCTACACCTCGCCCTGTGAGCAAAGTTCCTTCAATAAGAATACAGAAGAACCATCCCAAGGATCTCATCATAGGAAATCCTAACCAGGGAATTGCTACAAGAAGGACAAATGAAGTGGTTACTAATTCATGTTTTGTCTCAAAGGTTGAGCCTAAAAATGTAAAAGAGGCTCTCACTGATGAGTTCTGGATAGAAGCCATGCAAGATGAATTAACTCAGTTTAGGAGAAGTGATGTGTGGGATCTTGTTCCTAGACTGTAACACCCTAACCCGTACTACCCTTAAAAACGTAATTTTAAAAACTTCTTAACAAGCGTAAAGGCAGAGTGCCACGCGGTAATTAAAACACAAGCATACACTCAGAGCGTCATGAAATTTAACATGAAAAGCAACAGCGGATTCATTCACATCATATATATACATATATATATACATAAGCCATATTCATCCCTAAGGATGTCACTTATACAAGAACTAGCATAACAAAAAGGTAACACCGATATACGATGAAATCCAAGCGTAAACCCCGACTCGATGTTACATTACCAGAGCATTCACTATTTACAAACTCTAGTCAAAAGCTAGTACTAAGAGGAGTAATCTATGCTAAGTCTCCTCACCAAAAAGTACTTCAACACCACGCTAGAACAGCAGTCTAAACGTCGGCACGATCCTCAGCCTGAATATCTGAACCCCCAAAGGTCCAGCAATTAACACAAAGCAGAGAGTTAGAAAACATAATCGCATATCATACGAGCATAAGAAAGGTCTTGCACTTTCGAACTACATCATACATATTCTAACTCACGTCAAAACGTTGTATTAAACAGTTATCAATTAATAAAGTTTAACACAGTTCAACCAGATAATGTCACATACCATTTATCAAATATATGCGCATTTACCCTAATGTATCTAATGCCAATCATTCTATGTCATGCCATCCCTAGACACGACTAATGCATGTGGTACCAATTGCCTTTTACCCCTTATGGATAAGTTAAACAGTTTTACATCTTGCCGGATTGTTCGGAACTTACCAAACCTTCATATCCCTCATGGATAAGTTAAACAGTTTTATATCCTGCTGGATAGCAGCTCTAGATCTTATGGATTCATCAAATCCGATCCTCGGCTTCCTTATGGACTCAAAAATCCATTTAAATCTATTGGAACCCAAGTTTCCAATTTCAACATATATATATATATACATGAATGCATGTATGTTTACACATATCATCAATATGATATTTCTAGCTCGAAGCTACTCATTATGAATGCGGGAACACAATCCTAACACATTCACTTAACATTGCAAATTAATGCCAAAACATCACATTGCTCACTTTAAGCTACAACTTATTGCATACACGTTATCAATCATATAACGATTAACAATAAGCATTAACAGTATCAACATGTATCAACAATCATGTAAGGATACCCTTAAACCATGTTACAAGTGCCTAAAATACACTTACAACTCATAACAAAAGTTGCAGGTTCAGTACTGTTCGCTGAGCGAATCCAAAGCGAACAGGTAGCGAACTCATTCGCTAAGCGAATCTCAATTCGCTGTAGCGAACTACATCAGAGGATTACAGGTACATGGCGAACAGGTAGCGAACTTGTAGCGAGCTTATTCGCTGTAGCGAACTCCTGTTCGCTAAGCGAACTACACCAGAAAGAAAATCTGTTCTTGAGTTGTCTAAGGCGGTTTAACACTAAATCAACTCAAAAATTCATCCAAACATGTTATAAATTCATATAAACAGCCATTCCAAACATATATGGTATCAAGGAACATTAATCATCCCTTCCAAACATCCAAATACCTCTAATAATCAAAATCATGGCAATTACTTGAGTTTTAAGTAACTTTCTCAAACTTTCCAAAAATGATCCAAACACATACATATTCATCATGGAATCAAACTAGTGATTAACACACACAAAGTGATGATGAAAAACATCATACTCACATACAAAAGCTTAATCAAAATCTAAAAGAAATTGAGTGGGAGAGTTCGGGAACGGAGACATAGACAATCTCCCCCCTCCTTGTCACTCAAGAATCATGAATTCTAATCTCTTACCTTAAGCAAAGATGATGATCCAAGCCTTCTCTTGCTCAAGCTTTCACTCTTGATCCAAACCCTAGCTTAGCTCTATGTTGCTTCTACTCACTCAAACTCAAGAAATGAGGTTATGAAACTATTCATAAGTTGGACTTGCTACTTATACTCTTTCCCATGGTCATGAACCAAGCCCATTTGGCTTAGGCCCATTACCTCTCACGCCCCTCAAGCCCAAAACAAGGTTCTCGCGCCTAATAACTTACGATCGGCTAAATAATTATTCGTCGCTCACTAAAATAATAAAAGCCAATTAATAAATAAAATAACATTTAATAAAATATACGAATACGAAAATCGGGTCGTTACAATCCTACCCCCCTTAAAAGAATTTCGCCCTCGAAATTACCTAGAAACAGATCGGGATAAGAATCTCTCATCTTGCTTTCCAACTCCCACGTTGCATTCTCACCAGCCGGTCCTCCCCACACGACTTTCACGGATGCAATCTCTTTGTTTCTCAATCTCTTCACTTCTCTTCCTTCTATTCTCAAGGGTACAGTCTCAATGGTCAAGTCATCCCTCACTTGAACATCGTCCGATTCAATCACGTGTGTCGGATCAGACACATACTTGCGCAACTGTGATACATGAAAAACATCGTGCAAATTCGCCAATGATGGCGGTAATGCAATCCTATACGCAACTTTCCCAACTCGCTTCAAAATCTCAAACGGTCCAATAAACCTCGATGTCAACTTCCTTGACTTCAATGCACGTCCTACTCCAGTAGTCAATTTAACTCGTAGGAATACATGATCCCCCTCTTGGAATTCAATGTCCTTCCTCCTCTTATCATGATAACTTTTCTGTCGACTCTGAGACGCTTTCATCTTCTCACGAATCATCCGAATCTTCTCTGTTGTTTCTTGTACAATCTCTGGTCCAAGAATTGCACCTTCTCCTGTTTCATACCAACACAGAGGTGTCCTACACCTTCTCCCATACAAAGCCTCAAACGGTGCCATTCCGATACTAGAATGGTAACTGTTGTTGTATGTAAACTCTACCAACGGCAAACAAGAATCCCAATTCACGTTTTGCTCCAAAACACAAGCCCTCAACAAATCCTCTAAGGATTGTATCGTCCTCTCCGACTGACCATCTGTCTGAGGATGATACGCTGAACTCAACCTCAACTTCGTTCCTAAAGCTTCTTGCAAGCTTTCCCAAAATCTAGAAGTAAATCTCGGATCTCTATCCGAAATAATACTTGTTGGAATACCATGTAGCCTCACAATCTGCTCCACATAAATCTCGGCCAACTTAGGCACCAAAGTACCTTTCCTGATAGCAATGAAGTGAGCACACTTCGTCAGACGATCTACCACTACCCAAATCACTTCATGACCTTTCTTGGTCTTCGGTAAACCTCCCACAAAATCCATTGCAATGCTATCCCATTTCCATTCGGGTATAAACATTGGTTGCAACAAACCAAACGGCTTCTGATGCTCAATCTTCGATTTCTGACAAGTTAAGCATGAATAAACAAATTCAGAAATTTGCCTCTTCATTCCCGGCCACCAAAACAACTTCCTTAAATCCTGATACATCTTGGTTACTCCAGGATGTATACTCAAACCACTCCTGTGACCTTCTTCCATGATCATTCTCTTCAATTCGGGTACATCCGGTACACAAACTCTTCCGTGAAATCTCATGACTCCACTTTCGTCAATCTTGATATTGGTCTCCTTACCTTCATTGATGAGTACCATCTTCTCCATCAATTTCTTATCCGATTTCTGACGTTCTTTAATATCCTCGAGAAAAGGATTCGTCAACTTTAACATTCCAAGCTTCACACTTGTAGAAGTAACCTCGCACACAAGACTCAAGTCTCGGAATTCTTCAATCAACTCTAACTCTTTCACCATCAATGATGACATATGCAAAGTTTTCCTACTTAATGCATCGGCCACTACGTTGGCTTTTCCGGGGTGATAACTCAATTCAAAATCGTAGTCCTTTAAGAATTCGAGCCATCTTCGTTGCCTCATATTCAACTCCTTCTGGTCGAATAAGTATTTCAGACTCTTGTGATCACTAAACACTTCAAACCTCGATCCATACAAGTAGTGTCTCCACACTTTCAAAGTAAACACCACTGCGGCTAACTCCAAATCATGCGTCGGATAGTTCCTCTCGTGAACCTTCAGTTGCCTTGAAGCATATGCTACCACGTTACCCCCTTGCATAAGCACTCCGCCAAGTCCTAACTTCGAAGCATCGCAATACACGACGAACGACTCTTTGGCATCAGGTAAAATCAACACAGGTGCAGTAGTCAATCTTCTCTTGAGTTCTTGGAAACTCTTCTCACAAATACCATCCCAAACAAACGCTTGATCTTTCCTCGTCAACTTGGTTAACGGCAAAGCCAACTTCGAAAAACCTTCGATGAATCTTCTATAATAACCGGCTAAACCAAGGAAACTTCTAATCTCTGAAACAGATTCCGGCGTTCCCCACTGTGACACAGCGTCAACCTTCGCAGGATCTACCGCGATTCCTCCACTTGAAATTATATGCCCTAGGAAACTCACCTCTTTCATCCAAAATTCACACTTTGACAACTTGGCATACAACTTCTTCTCCTTCAAGACTTGTAAAACAATCCTCAAGTGCTCTTCGTGCTCTTCCTCGGATTTTGAGTAAATCAAAATGTCGTCGATGAACACCACCACGAATCTATCCAAAAATGAATGGAAAATTCGGTTCATATACTCCATGAAAACTCCAGGTGCATTGGTCACACCAAACGGCATAACTGAATACTCGTAGTGCCCATACCTCGTCCTAAATGCAGTCTTAGGTATGTCTTCCGTCTTCACTCTAATCTGATGGTATCCAGATCTCAAATCTATCTTACTAAACACACAAGCTCCAACTAGTTGATCCATCAAATCATCTATCCTCGGAAGTGGATATTTATTCTTGATCGTCACTTTGTTCAACTGACGATAGTCTATACATAATCTCATGCTTCCATCTTTCTTCTTTACAAGCAATACTGGCGCTCCCCATGGCGAAACACTCGGCCGAACAAACTTCTTCTCAAGCAGCTCTTCAAGTTGCTTCTTCAACTCATTCAACTCTGACGCTGACATTCGATACGGCGCCATCGATATCGGACTAGTTCCAGGTACTAGGTCGATAGAAAACTCTACCTCTCGCTTTGGAGGCACGTCAGATATATCATCCGGAAACACATCTGGGAATTCACAAACGATCGGTAACTCTTCTATCTTAACTCCTCCTTCGAGTTTCAATGATGCAAACATCATGAACATCTCGGCATGTTCTTTCAACGCTTCCGATACTTCCTTCCCGTTCATCAAATGCAAGTTCTCCTCCGGCTTCGGAAAAACAACGGCCTTCTCACGACAGTTGATATGAATCCGATTGAAGATTAACCAATTCATACCAAAAATCACATCCATACCACTAAGTGGAATACACACTAAATCCATACCAAAATGCTTACCAAAAATGGTTACGGGGCAATTACGACATACTTGTCGAGTAATTACTGAACCATTAGCAGGAGTTTCTATTTCCATCCTACCCATCATATCCGTTAAAGGAATACTAAGACGCTTCACACAATCCAAAGAAATAAAAGAATGCGTCGCTCCCGTATCTATAATCGCAATTAAAGGAGTGTTATAGATGAAACACGTACCTCTAATGAGATTGTCCTCAAGGCTAGCATCCTCTCCACTTAAAGCAAACACCTTGCCCATCACCTTCTTGGGCTTCTTGCAGATTATACTCTTGTGGCCCTCCTCACCACAGTTGAAACAAAAGACTCTTGTCCTACACACTTCGGCTTTGTGGCCTAACTTCCCACAATTCAAACACTTGTCCAATTTCTTCTGGCAATCATACGACATATGACCCCTCTCTCCACATTTGTAACAACTTCCATTCATCGGCTTCTTACTTCCACTGGTATTACCCCTACCGCGGTTATCATAAGGTTTTCCGCGCTCTTGCCCTTTCCCTTTTCGGTCGTTCACAGCCTTGTAGTAGTTCACCTTAGCCATACCATCTTCATCACAGATCCTACTCTTGTTCACAAGGGTCGCAAAATCCCTTATCTGCGAAAATCCAATCATATGCTTAATGTCTGGACGTAGACCACTTTCAAACTTCACACACTTGTCGTTCTCCGCTTCCATAGTGTTGTAATGCGGACTAAACGCACACAAGGTCTCAAACTTGACGGCATAGTCAGCTACCGTCATATTTCCCTGCTTCAGTTCCATGAATTCCACAACTTTCTTGTTCTTCACATCCACAGGAAAATACTTAACCAAAAATTCTCTTTTAAACATTGCCCATGGTATAGCCATACCACCGGGTCCTAGCCTTAACTTGGCGTTCTTCCACCACACATTCGCTTCCTCACGCAACACATATGTCCCAAGGGTTGTCTTCCCTTCCTCGGAACAATCCATTGCTTCAAAAATTATCTCAAGTTCCTCCAGCCACTTGTGAGCTCCATCCGGGTTGTAACCTCCGGTAAATGTTGGCGGTTTCTGCTTCATGAACCTTTCCAACCTCATCTCTACCTCTCTTCCAGGTTGATGATCTCTAACCACAATGTTGGTAAGTGCGGCCAAAGCTTCCGCAATCTGAGCATTCGTCCTTGCAGCAGCCATGATTCCTGAACGAATCACAACTAGACGTTAGAAAGTACTAACAGTGTTCCCTACACATGCTCATACGGGGAAAAGAAAAGTCCTAGTTGGTTCACACGAACCGACCTGCTCTGATACCACTATTGTAACACCCTAACCCGTACTACCCTTAAAAACGTAATTTTAAAAACTTCTTAACAAGCGTAAAGGCAGAGTGCCACGCGGTAATTAAAACACAAGCATACACTCAGAGCGTCATGAAATTTAACATGAAAAGCAACAGCGGATTCATTCACATCATATATATACATATATATATACATAAGCCATATTCATCCCTAAGGATGTCACTTATACAAGAACTAGCATAACAAAAAGGTAACACCGATATACGATGAAATCCAAGCGTAAACCCCGACTCGATGTTACATTACCAGAGCATTCACTATTTACAAACTCTAGTCAAAAGCTAGTACTAAGAGGAGTAATCTATGCTAAGTCTCCTCACCAAAAAGTACTTCAACACCACGCTAGAACAGCAGTCTAAACGTCGGCACGATCCTCAGCCTGAATATCTGAACCCCCAAAGGTCCAGCAATTAACACAAAGCAGAGAGTTAGAAAACATAATCGCATATCATACGAGCATAAGAAAGGTCTTGCACTTTCGAACTACATCATACATATTCTAACTCACGTCAAAACGTTGTATTAAACAGTTATCAATTAATAAAGTTTAACACAGTTCAACCAGATAATGTCACATACCATTTATCAAATATATGCGCATTTACCCTAATGTATCTAATGCCAATCATTCTATGTCATGCCATCCCTAGACACGACTAATGCATGTGGTACCAATTGCCTTTTACCCCTTATGGATAAGTTAAACAGTTTTACATCTTGCCGGATTGTTCGGAACTTACCAAACCTTCATATCCCTCATGGATAAGTTAAACAGTTTTATATCCTGCTGGATAGCAGCTCTAGATCTTATGGATTCATCAAATCCGATCCTCGGCTTCCTTATGGACTCAAAAATCCATTTAAATCTATTGGAACCCAAGTTTCCAATTTCAACATATATATATATACATGAATGCATGTATGTTTACACATATCATCAATATGATATTTCTAGCTCGAAGCTACTCATTATGAATGCGGGAACACAATCCTAACACATTCACTTAACATTGCAAATTAATGCCAAAACATCACATTGCTCACTTTAAGCTACAACTTATTGCATACACGTTATCAATCATATAACGATTAACAATAAGCATTAACAGTATCAACATGTATCAACAATCATGTAAGGATACCCTTAAACCATGTTACAAGTGCCTAAAATACACTTACAACTCATAACAAAAGTTGCAGGTTCAGTACTGTTCGCTGAGCGAATCCAAAGCGAACAGGTAGCGAACTCATTCGCTAAGCGAATCTCAATTCGCTGTAGCGAACTACATCAGAGGATTACAGGTACATGGCGAACAGGTAGCGAACTTGTAGCGAGCTTATTCGCTGTAGCGAACTCCTGTTCGCTAAGCGAACTACACCAGAAAGAAAATCTGTTCTTGAGTTGTCTAAGGCGGTTTAACACTAAATCAACTCAAAAATTCATCCAAACATGTTATAAATTCATATAAACAGCCATTCCAAACATATATGGTATCAAGGAACATTAATCATCCCTTCCAAACATCCAAATACCTCTAATAATCAAAATCATGGCAATTACTTGAGTTTTAAGTAACTTTCTCAAACTTTCCAAAAATGATCCAAACACATACATATTCATCATGGAATCAAACTAGTGATTAACACACACAAAGTGATGATGAAAAACATCATACTCACATACAAAAGCTTAATCAAAATCTAAAAGAAATTGAGTGGGAGAGTTCGGGAACGGAGACATAGACAATCTCCCCCCTCCTTGTCACTCAAGAATCATGAATTCTAATCTCTTACCTTAAGCAAAGATGATGATCCAAGCCTTCTCTTGCTCAAGCTTTCACTCTTGATCCAAACCCTAGCTTAGCTCTATGTTGCTTCTACTCACTCAAACTCAAGAAATGAGGTTATGAAACTATTCATAAGTTGGACTTGCTACTTATACTCTTTCCCATGGTCATGAACCAAGCCCATTTGGCTTAGGCCCATTACCTCTCACGCCCCTCAAGCCCAAAACAAGGTTCTCGCGCCTAATAACTTACGATCGGCTAAATAATTATTCGTCGCTCACTAAAATAATAAAAGCCAATTAATAAATAAAATAACATTTAATAAAATATACGAATACGAAAATCGGGTCGTTACATAGACCCAATGGTGTTAATGTCATAGGCACAAAATGGGTGTTCAAGAACAAGTCAGATGAAAATGGTGTTGTAACAAGAAACAAGGCAAGGTTAGTGGCTCAAGGGTACACTCAGGTTGAAGGACTTGATTTTGATGAAACATTTGCGCCTGTAGCAAGACTAGAATCTATTAGGCTACTCCTTGGTATAGCATGCATTTTCAAATTTAAGTTGTACCAAATGGATGTCAAGAGTGCCTTTCTAAATGGGTACTTGCATGAAGAGGTTTATGTGGAGCAGCCAAAAGGTTTTGTAGATCCTGCCAATCCTGATCATGTGTACAAGCTGAAGAAGGCCCTTTATGGACTGAAACAGGCTCCAAGGGCCTGGTACGAAAGGTTGACAAATTTTCTTGTTAGTCAAGGATACAGAAAAGGAGGCCATGA
Organism: Trifolium pratense; assembly: GCF_020283565.1. NCBI lineage: Eukaryota > Viridiplantae > Streptophyta > Magnoliopsida > Fabales > Fabaceae > Trifolium > Trifolium pratense. The sequence goes on along the minus strand of NC_060064.1, from coordinate 13,843,090 downwards.
CAAAACCTTGTTTGTTAAAGAACAAGAAGAAAAGCTGATGATCGCCCAGATTTATGTTGATGACATAGTATTTGGTGGAATGTCTGAAAAGATGGTGCAACATTTTGTACAACAAATGCAATCAGAGTTTGAAATGAGTTTGGTAGGTGAGCTGACATATTTCCTTGGCCTGCAAGTAAAACAAATGGAAGACACCATATTTGTCTCTCAAAGCAAGTATGCGAAGAACATGATCAAAAAGTTTGGAATGGACACTGCAGCACACAAGAGAACACCAGCTGCTACTCATCTAAAGCTAACCAAAGATGAAAATGGCATTGATGTTGATCAAAGCCTATACAGGAGCATGATTAGCAGTCTATTGTATCTTACAGCTAGTAGACCAGACATCACCTTTGTTGTTGGTGTTTGTGCAAGATACCAAGCCAAGCCAAAGATGAGCCATCTTGTGCAAGTCAAAAGGATTCTGAAGTATATAAAGGGCACCAGTGATTATGGGATTCTGTATTCCCAGACCAAGAACTCAACCTTGATAGGGTATTGTGATGCAGATTGGGCTGGAAGTGCTGATGATAGAAAGAGCACTTCAGGAGGATGCTTCTTTTTGGGTGACAACCTGATCTCATGGTTCAGCAAGAAGCAGAATTGTGTGTCTCTATCCACTGCAGAGGCTGAATACATAGCTGCAGGTAGCAGTTGCTCACAGTTGATGTGGATGAAACAGATGCTGAAAGAATATAATGTCGACCAAGATGTCATGACATTATATTGTGACAACTTGAGTGCAATCAATATATCAAAGAATCCAGTTCAACACTCAAGAACCAAACACATAGACATCAGGCATCATTTCATCAGAGACCTTGTTGAAGAAAATTGTGTGGAACTCAAGCACATTGGTACAAGTGAACAGCTAGCTGACATTTTTACAAAGGCGCTTGATGCTAATCAGTTTGAATTTTTAAGGGGCAAATTGGGAATTTGCCTGCATGAAGAAGCATAGCAGTTACAGCAGTTGAGGCGTGCAAAAGGAAACCGTTTTCTCTCACATCATTCAATGCACGCTAATTTAGGGAAATCATTACAAACTTCCCTTAAATACATCATCACACGCATTCAATTGTTTTTCTTCCAAATTCTAACCTTTGTCTGCAAACCCTATTCTCTCACTTTGCTCATCAAACTACATCTATCCATCTTCTCAACCTTCAAAAATTATCAAAACATGTCTGAATCTTCACAAACCACTAAAACCGGACGGTCTACTCGATCAAAGGCAAAAATTGATCCCTCAAAGATTATCAAGGACGCGGTCCCCGTTACAGTTGTTCATGCATCCAAACCCAAAGCTCAATCCAATGACGCTGAGAAGCAAGGAAAAGGAAAAACTGTTGAGAAGAAGGGAACTTCTGAGGTAGGCGATGATATCTCCCTCTCTACTGCTAAAATTGCTAAATCTAGTAAAGGAAGTTCTAAAAGAAAGAGAAGAGACTACAAGTCTAGGATTCCTCTGTCTATGTCTGATTTGGTGTTTGATTCGAATGTTAACACATCTGAGAAAGCAACTGAAGTAAACCCCAAAACTGTGTCTGATGTTGTTGAAACAATCGTGTCAATCGGTGATAACCCTAGTCTAGAAAAATTGGGGTCTAAAGCTGAAAAGAGAGATCTTAATTCTATGCCTGTTGAAACTGAGATGGAAGACACTCCTACAGAGGTTGAAACGGAAACTGCTAATAAATCACCAACAATTGCTGAGATGATGGCTGAAAAATCAACCCCTGTTGTTACTGAAGAGGTTGTCATGCAAGATGTTGAGACATCCTTGAATGAGAATGAAGATGCTGGAACTGCTGAGGAAGAACCTGTGAAGGAAACTGTTGCTGAAAAGGATGTTGAGCCAACTGCCACAACATCTGAGTCCACAGATGAGGAAACTGGAACTGCTGATGAGGGTACTTCTGATAATGAAGGGGACACTCAATCTGAAGAAAGTAACCAGTCCATCCCTACAGATGAGCAAGAGGTTGAAGCTGACAAGCCTGCAGAAGCTGAGAAAGAGAAAGATGTTGTTGATGTTGATGATTATGTCACCACCAAGACTGCTGAAAAATCAACTGGTGGTATAACAAAGAGATTGAGAAGCTGTACAGGGAAGGCTGTGGCCACTGCAACCAAGACTCCTACACCAAGAGTCAAAACAAAAGGTGTTGGACCAGTCAAAGGTTGGAGCAAAGTTCTCTCTCCTCCCAGAAAGAAGAAGGAAACCCTGAAGAGAAAGAAGGAGTCATCTAGTGACTCAGACTATGATGTTGCTGAAGATGTTGCTAACATCTCATCTGCCAACCCTAAGAAAGCTACTGTGAAGAAGGCTCCTCAAGGTATTGAAGAAGCCCCCTGTGATAACATCTCCTTCCATCGTGCTGCCTTTGCACTGAGATGGGACTACATTTACCAAAGGAGATTGGCTGTTGAAAGGGAACTGACCAAAGATGCTCTCAAATGTCAAGACATCTTTGACTACATCAAGGAAGCTGGTCTGATGAAGACAGTCTGTGATTTCAGTCCCTGTTATGAGCTGCTTGTGAAAGAATTTCTGGTGAACATCCCTGAAGAATGTGATAACCCACTGAGCAAGGACTATCACAAAGTTTTTGTCAGAGGTAAATGTATCAATTTTTCCCCTGTTGTAATTAATAATTACTTAGGAAGATCTATAGAACCTAAGGCTGAATTAGAGGTTGCTAATGATGTTGTGAGTGGTGAGATAACTGGTGGTAAGGTTAAGGTCTGGCCCACAAAGAAGCTGATACCCACGAGTAAATTGAATGTCAAATATGCCATCCTCAATAGGATAGGGTCAACCAATTGGGTACCAACCAAGCATGCAACCAATGTTGCAACCAACCTGGGTAGATTTATATATGCTGTAGGAACCAAGTTTGACTACGACTATGGGACCTTTATTTTTGATCAAACCATTAAGCATATTAGATCAACAGCTGTGAAGATGCCAATAGCATTTCCATCTTTGCTATGTGGAATTATCTTGGCCCAATATCCAGACATCAAGGTTGTGACTGACACTCCCAAGAAAAGGGAATCTGGTTTTACTTTCCATCACAAGCTTTTTGGTAATCACAATGTTACTGAACATGTTGGGACATCTGCTGCTGGAGCTGCTGTTATGACCAAAAGGGAGATTATTGCTGGTTTAAAGGCTCAATGTCAGGAGATAGATAAACAGCAGGCTGAGCTTGAGGAAAGGAAGAAAGTGTTCTTGAAGATGATTGAAGGATTGGAAGCTGATGAGGTACCTGTCAATGCTAGTGCAAATGTGGCTGCTACAGGTGATCAAAACAATGCAGATGAGGATGAAGATTATGAAACTGCTACAGATGAGGATGAAGCCTCTGATAGCAGTGATGCTGAATGATTGTGTAATCTGTTTAATGTTTTACTGCACTTTGTTATTTGTTTTTTTGTGGGTTGTTTGTGCCCTGGATTTTAGCACCTTCTGAGTGCATGGTCTGTACTTTAAATTCTGCACTTTGGATACTTAAACTTTCCTGTTTTGGCACATTTTGTGGCTAAAAAGGGGGAGTAGTACTTTGATTTGTTTGTTTCTGCTACATGTTGTTGTGTCTTTTGTTATGACATGTTTTTAAGTAGCAGTAAGCAAGTATTGAGGGGGAGTAAAATTTTTACCCTGAGATGATGCACAAGCTGATGAAGTCAGGGGGAGTTTGCTGAATGGATGCTGTCCTGATTGGACGAACAGGTGCTAGAAGATGTGCTCCCATATGTCACAACAACTTTGATGACATATGACATATGATATATGTTTTGCTCCGATACCACGTTTTATTTTGCTCGAGGCTAATTGATGATAACTCCGCTGCTGCTGCCTCTGATGCATATTTTTTTTCACCTATGTGAAATTTTGTTTAAATGATGCTCTAACATTCCTTCTTTTGTGTGATCATGGTGATTTGAAGGATTGCGCTTTTTATCTCTCAAAGGTAATGGCCTGAAATTGTTTTAGCCAAAAATTGCCAAAGGGGGAGATTGTTGGATATTTGAATTGGCTTAATTTTGCTAAAACAAATATACTAACAAGATGTTGGAAAGCATGTTACAACATCATATTTATTCAAAGAAATCTCGCGCATTTATGAGAGCATCTGATATTTATGGAAATCCACTTTAAAAGCACGCGTAATGGAGATCTGATCTGATCAGGAATTTTAAGGATAAGACAGACTTAATGGTACAATGGTATGATCACAAATATCCTATAAAGTCCTTAAACACTTTTGGAAAGTTTATATACATTCTTGATGAAGATCAAAAGAGAATCAGATCACCTTTTATGAGCTACAAGGAGCGTCCTACGAGTAATGAAGAAAGAGGAGCGTGCTAGATCATTATATATACGAAGACCAAGTTCAAGACTGATCAATTCATTGAAAAATATTAGTTACACATATTGAGTCTTTGTTAAGTCTTTGTTGAGTCTTTTATTGTTTGATTGTAATTCTTGCTTGTGGATTCTATAACACGAGTTAAGAAGTAAGTTTATTATTTTAAGGTTACTCCTAAGCTTTGAAGTACGGAGTTTACCGTGTGTGATTCACTTAAAGCTTTTAAGCAAAAGTGAAGTGTTGTCTTGGCAAGTTGTCGCCACATCTTTCCCAACATTGTATAATCAACACAGGTTGTGTTGTGTGAGTGGAAGTGAGATGGGATCTCATGTCTAGGAGTTCCTAGGCAGAAGTTGCATGAGTAGTGTCGAGGTTATAAGGCGTAAACCAGGGGTTTGCTGGAGGTCTTAGTGTAAGGCGTAAATCCTAGGGTTTGCTGGAGGTCTTAGTAACTAGAGCTATTAGTGGATTTCCTTCCTGGATTGGTATCCCCTAGAGTAGGCAGTTGGCTGAACTGGGTTAACAATTACTTGTGTCATTTATTTATTCTCTGTCAGTTTTAATATGTTATATAAGATGTGCCAACAATAGAAAACAACATTATCCACAAAGTAGTTGTTGGGACATCTTAGGCAACATCATTCTAGTGATACCAGAATTTCACTATGAAATCCGTGAGGACACAATTCATGGTCGTCGACTGTCCTTCGCTGTACAACTGCATCATCGGCAGAACTACCTTGACGGAGCTGTTTGCTGTGTCGTCCACCGTTCACTTGAAGCTGAAATACTACACAACGGACGGCCAGGTCGCCACCATCAACGGCGACATAGCTGCTGCGAGGAGATGCTTCGAGGCTGCGGCAAAAAATTTGAGCACCGTGGCAACCCCCAAGAAAACTGAAAAGAAAAATCCGGGGGTAAACACTATTGGAGGTTCCGTCGACATCGATGCTCGACTCACAAAAAAGGAGCATCAGGAAGAGAAGCAGAAGGACCTCACCGAGGCTGAAAAGAAAATCTACCGCCCAATTCCGGACGGAGATTTCGAGCTGGTACCCTTGGGCGAAGACCCCCTCAAAGGGATCAAGATTGGAACTGGGCTCCCCGACTTGGTCAAAAAGCAACTGATCGCCTGCCTTAAGGACAATGCTGAACTGTTCGCCTGGAGCGCTGCAGAGATGCCTGGTATCGACCCTGAGGTCGCTTGTCACCAGTTGACTTTAGATCCTAGGGCTAGTGCCGTTGTTCAGCGGCGTAGGAAGCAGTCTCCCGAAAAAGCGGAGGCTGCTGAAAAAGCTGTAAAAGACCTCCTCGAGGCAAATTTCATTTCGGAAGCTAGGTATACCACCTGGCTATCCAATGTTGTACTTGTTAAGAAATCGAATGGAAAATGGCGCATGTGTGTTGATTATACCGATCTTAATAGGGCTTGCCCTAAAGACGCTTACCCTTTACCTAACATAGACAAATTAGTAGATAATTCATCAGGATTTAAAATACTATCGTTTATGGACGCGTACTCGGGTTATAATCAAATAAAAATGGCTGAAATCGATAAAAAGAAAACAGCATTTATGACCGAATCAGGTAATTATTATTACAACGTAATGCCTTTCGGGTTTAAAAACGCAGGCGCCACATACCAAAGGATGATGAACAAAGTCTTCAATAATGAAATCGGTAACATGCTCGAAGTATACATGGATGATATGATCGTCAAATCCGAAGAGGAAGTCGATCATACATCCCACCTGAAAAAAGTATTCGACCAAGCGAGAAAGTATAACATGAGATTCAATCCTGAAAAATGCACGTTCGGCGTAAAAGCTGGGAAATTCCTCGGATTCTACTTAACCGAAAGAGGAATCGAAGCTAACCCCGATAAATGCAGAGCATTCTTTGAATTCCCTACGCCGGACTCGAAGAAATCAATCCAATCATTAAATGGGATGCTCACAGCCTTATCTCGTTTTGTCGCGAAATCCGCTCAACACGCGCTACCTTTATTCAAATTACTTAGAAAAGAATCCGCATTCGAATGGACAAAGGAATGCGAGGATGCGCTACAGCACTTAAAACGAGCACTATCCGAACCCCCAGTCCTAACGCGACCCAACAAAGGGGAAACCTTATACCTTTACCTCGCCGTAGCATCGGAGGCCATCAGTGCCGTTCTCATAAGAGAGACCGAGCAAGGGCAAAAACCCGTCTATTTCGTGAGTAAGGCTCTGCAAGGACCGGAACTCCGATACTTACAGATTGAAAAAACAGCCTTAGCAGTAGTCATGGCCGCGAGGAAGCTAAGACACTATTTCTTAGCTCACTCCATCGTTGTTCGAACTGATCAACCGATTAAGCAACTCCTTGCGAGGCCAGACATGACGGGACGAATGCTAAAATGGTCACTCGAGTTGTCCGAATTCGAAATCTTTTTCGAAAGCAGAAAGGCTTTAAAAGCCCAAGTGCTAGCAGACTTCATAGCCGAAATGACCACGCCATCTACCCCGGATAAAAACAAATGGACCATCTTCGTAGATGGATCCTCGAATCCACAAGGGAGTGGTGCAGGTATCATACTCGAAAGCGGTGAAGGAGTGCTCATAGAAGTTTCACTCGAACTCGTCTTTCCAACCACAAACAACCAAGCCGAGTACGAAGCCTTCTTGGCAGGATTAAGGTTGGCTCAGGATATGGAAGCCGAGGAAATTAAGATATTCACGGACTCACAACTCGTCGCATCACAAATAACCGGGGAATACCAAACAAAAGACGAGCGACTCACGGAATACTTAAACTTAATCAAAGAAAAATTAACCAAATTCAAACAAACCGAGGTCAAGCACGTTCCTCGCGAACACAATGCAAGAGCAGATATTTTATCAAAGCTCGCAAGCACAAAGAAAAAGAAAGGCGGAAATCAATCGCTTATTCAAGAAACGCTATCCAAACCGAGCATAGCGAAACCTACCGAGGTATTCCTGATATGCGAAATCAACGCCAACAGCTGGATGACACCCGTGTTCGAATTTTTGAACACCGGAAACCTCCCACTTGACAAGAAGGAGGCAGCTAAGGTGAAAAGAAGAGTCTGCGCGTACGTAATCCTAAATGGAAAAATGTACCGCCGAGGATTTTCCATCCCTCTATTGAGGTGTGTCGAAGAAAGCGAGGTAGTCTCGATCCTCGGCGAGATCCACGAGGGAATAAACGGCCAACACGTTGGTGGACGCTCCTTGGCCAGAAAGGCCTTGCGAGCAGGATTCTATTGGCCTACCATGCAAGCAGACGCAAAAGAGCATGTTAAAAAATGCGACAAATGCCAACGTCACGAGGATATGCACTTGGCCCCTCCAAACGAGCTAAAAACGCTATCATCCCCGTGGCCGTTTTCTTGGTGGGGGATGGACCTCTTAGGACCGTTTCCAACGGCAGCAGGGCAAAATAAATACTTAATAGTAGCTGTCGACTACTTCACGAAATGGATCGAAGCCGAACCTCTCGCCCACATCACAACAGTCAACGTGTTGCGATTCTTCAAACGCAATATACTTGCGAGGTTTGGGATCCCCCAAGTCGTCATTACAGATAACGGGACTCAATTCACGGACAAAAAAGTGCGAGAGTTCATGGCAAAGATAGGTACAACCCAACACTTCACCTCTGTCGAACACCCTCAAACGAACGGCCAAGCCGAAGCTGCGAACAGGGTTATATTACGAGGACTCAAAAGGAGGTTGGATGAAGCAAAGGGAAAATGGACAGAAGAACTACACAGTGTACTCTGGTCATACCGAACCACTCCACATTCTACAACAGGAGAAACGCCTTTCCGACTAACGTACGGAACAGAGGCCGTAATTCCAGTAGAAACCGGAGCATCCTCCTTCCGAACGGAAGTACCCCTCGAAGGGGAAGACAACCATGAAATGCTCAGAGAGGAGCTCGACCTCTTGGAGGAACTCCGAGACGGTGCAGCCCTCCGAGAAGCTACTTTGAAACAAAAAATAGCAAAACGGCACGATTAAAAGGTCATTAAGCGGGAATTCGACGTTGGGACACTAGTACTACGACGTAACCAAAAGGATTCCCGCGAGGGTAAACTCGCGGCAAATTGGGAAGGACCTTATCGTGTCCGAGCCAAAACCGAAAACGGTGCTTATTATTTGGAAGATCTTTACGGAAAAGAAATTCCTCGACCTTGGAATGCCGAAAAGCTCAAACAATACTACAGTTGAGGGGAGCTCAAAGTCACCCCTCGACGAAGGCTGTGTCTTCGCCCATGAGAAGCACGCCTATACAACGGAGGAGTGCTTAGGTACGGGCATGAATCTTAAAATATAAAACAAAGTCGAGACATTAGGAGCTCGATGATGTTGGCGAGGAAAGTTCTAGACCACGGAACACCATCGTCATAGTACACGCCCGGTAGAACCCCAGCTCGCGATGGGATGTTCACACCCCGAGGAGGAAAGCTTAACAACAGCCCCTCTCCTCGTCGTTAGTTTGGATAAACATCTCCAAACACTTAGAATGGTCTCCCACACCTTCTAAGCCCGGCATCTGATGGTACCAGCTACCACAACGATGACCACCATCCAAACACACACTAGCGCGAAGAAACGAATAGTTCGGCGTATAGAATGTTTGGAAAATTACCAAGTTAAAAACCTCAAGATTGGTCGAGCACAGACAAAAAGCATCAAGCATACGGATCATCACAACGAAAAGATAATCAAAGCGCGAACCTAAAAGCGTTGAGCGTACAAACGATCGATTCGACATTCAGAGGAAATTAAAAACATCGCCATACAAAACCTAAATCTAGATATGAGATAAAGGCGAAAAGGCAGGAGAGTAAATTAAAGTACTGATATTTAAAGACCCCGAAGGGCCATAATTGTCAATTACATCAAAGGGGCAAGCACCCGAACAAAATAAAGAAAGAAAAAACAAATTTACACTTCATCATCAGGAGGAGTGACAATAGCTCCATCCCGTACCTCCTTTTCCTCATCTAAACCCTCCTCGATCAAGCCGGGGTTGAGAATCCTGAGCTGAGCCACTGCATTGTTAAAACTAAAAGTCGCAGCAGCAACCATGTTGGACTCAAGCTCCTGGATCTTGGCGATCAAAACAGCACGAGAGGAGGAGGCATACTCCCCCTGAGGGTCGAGCTCCTTCTCCCCATCTTCAATAACCCCGGTGACTTGGAGCCTCCCCAACTTCCCTTCCAGCTCGCCTATCAAAACCTTCTGCTCATCAGCCCTCTGCACAGCACCATCCCTCTCCTCCGACAAAGTCTTGAGCCTATCCTCCGCTTCCTTGAGGTTGGCCGAGAGAGTCTTGCGCTCCTCCCTGTACACCTCGCAGGAGGCCTCGGATTCTGCCAACCTCCGCTGCAACAGAGGCAATTCCCTGCGAGCTTCATCCCTCTCCTCCAGGTACTTGCACTCTCGTCCGTTCAAAAAAGTCGCCACTTCGACTAATTTGAGCAAGGCCATGGATTGGGCAGCTATTTCAGTACGGAGAGCCTCAGGACCCATATCAGAGAGGATGGCTTCGTCCGCCGGATTGATCTTCACTTTGGTCTCTCCATTCAACAGTTCGCCATGAGCATAGATTGGAGGAAGAACAAAATCCTCTGCAGGAACGCCAGCAGCCAACCTGTGGGGGCCGGGGCGTGGAGGATCATCTTGGCCAGAAAGGTCCACTACCTCACGCTTCTGACGAGAAGAGGTTTCCTCCTCCAGTCGTATCCTCTTCGAGCGATCCAAGTTTGAGGCTGTGGGAGATTGAGGGGCAGAAGAAGTTGTAGCAGCACTGCTCGCCTCCCTCTTGTTCTTAGCAGCACGAGCTTTGCGGAGAGCAGCGGATCCACTGGTCATTGTACCTACACAAATCAGCATAAAGGTTAGCAAAACGAAGGCGAGCAAATAAAAGAAGCGAAAACAGTTGGTAAAAAATAAATAAAAGAAAGCTACGAGCATACTCCAAAAAGCGGTCAATTTATCCGAGGTGTCGCAAGCGAGCAACTCTTTCGTAGCGATCACCTTCGGGCAGGTCAACCTTCGACCATCTACCCCGAACAAAGGTTCGCCCGCAGGGTCACTCAGAAGGTAAGGAGGCAAGCCCTCCACGAACTCCAATAATTTTTTGTAGTCAGCCCTCTCCTCAGCTGACAACGCTCCCAGCGTAAACACAAATTCCTTGGTCGACATGGAGTAATGATCCCTGCGCCAATAGAACGGGAATCTGGCAAAATCTTCCTCTATATGAAGCCCCCGTTCATCGAGCATCTCTTGCCCCAGCTCGTCAATTCGGTGCCCCCTACGAACGAAATTGTTCCAACCTTTCGTCGTTATTGGCCTAACTCCATAGAAAACAGACTTGAATCCCCGCACCGACTCATCGAACATATCAAAGAGGCGTTTTCGTTGCCTCAAAGAAACCCATCCGGGTTTGGTGACCGGTACCGGGGCTCCCTTCGCAAGCTTCCCTTTCGCCTGTTCTCCCCGAGGACAGCTCCGTTGAAGGCCAAAATGATAGAAAAATAAAGGCAAGGTAGGGCCCAGACCCAAATACTCAGCAGTTTTTTCGAAAGCCTTGATAAAGGCCAACGAGTTCGGGTGGAGTTGAGAAGGGGCTAGCCGAAGATGACGAAAGATGGACACTTCTAGATCGGTGAAGGGCAACCGAATTCCCAGATGCTTAAAAGCAATCTCATACATGGGAATCGTCCCCCATGCCCAATTGCCGCAGATCCTGTGACGAGCAGAAGGAATCCGCACCTCGAAATCTTCAGTAGGAGGAGTCTGTATATCCGTGCACATCGTCTCCGGGATGTCACTCTCGCAATTCTGATAAACCGACTCCGTCTCTCGAGGTTCATCCGCCACCCATGAGAGGTCGGCTCGGATACGAATTGATGAGGACGGCTGTTGATCTATAAACGCGAATTGACTTTGAGATCCCTCAGCCATCTAAAAGAAAAACCTGAAAAAGCAGAGGAAGGAAAAATGAATTCGACATTCAAATCCACCCTTCCACCGCCAAATCAAGTGAAAGGGCGAGGATCTCAACAAAAGACTACGTGGAAACTAAAAGGGACCAAACAATCTCTCCGGGCGCTAAGTTCATAAAATAACCGAGCACGAAACGCATGTGGTGCTCGACACTGTTCTAAGCCAAAACCCAACCGTCAGTTGGTAAAAACGGCGATTTCTCGCCTGAAAACCGCGAAAAACCCCTATTTTGGGGGGAAAAGGGTGCTAATCACCACCTACAACCTTCAAAGGGACTACCCAAACTACACAGGAAACAAAACTACAAACCCCTACCGCGTAACTAACTACATAATCAAAGTAAAATCCAAAGCAAAATCTTCAAAGATTAAAAGGGATAAAACACTTACTTGTTGATTAAATGAAGAGGGGAGTAAGGAGTTTGTAGTACAAGAGCAGAAGAAGAGCAAAACCACCAAAGGAAGCTTGAAACGGAGAGGCAAAATGATGGAGAAAGAGAGTAAGAAACTGTAAAGTTTCAAACGGAAAAAACCTCCCTCCTATATATAGGCCAACGCGTCCGTACAGGAAAACCCGCGCCGCTTCCATCTGAACCACAGGATCAATCCAACGGTCCGGATCAATCACGATCAAGTGGCCCAGATTTAATCTCAGGAGAAACGAAAAGGCGCGAAAATCCAACGGTTCAAGACGACCTCGAGATTCAAATCTCAGTTATAGCCACTCGAGTGCTATTTAAATAGTCTTTACACGTGGCGAGAGGAAACGAAGCGACTCGTCCTTTCAAGTCACATCCTTCTGCTCGCGCAAATCTCGCAGAATCCAAGACACCACATCCCGAGAAAATCGCGACCAAATAAGGAAATGCAAGATCCTCGGAATTCATTCCCCTTATTTCTTTGCTAAAAATACGGGGAAGGCCGCAGCAACCGAATAAGAACACCGCGCTCCTCGACAAATTCGTAAAGTCGAAAACATACTCAAAAAAGGAGTACAGTTTTGATCGAAAAGTCCGCTCGGAATCATTCGGAAAATCCACGACATTATTAAATTAAGAGCATACATAAAGCACGGATGCAAATAAAATGTGCTCGAAATATTTAAAGTAAAAACGTTCTTTATTAATAAGAAACCAATACAAGGGAAAGAAAGTTACGAGGGACCCGAGCACCTAATCCTCGTGCTCGGAATCCGAACTAATTGCGGAATCCGAATCGGTCTCCAACACCTCCGCTGGCCAAATCTTGGACTCCTTCCCATCCCAAGATCTTCCTTCACCAAGAGAGGGGCAAGGAGGATAGAGATGGGGAAACTTGTGAGCTCTCAGGAACTCCTCAAATGGATCCTCCGATTCATCGGAGCTTGAAGTGTCAGAAGTTTCTGAAGATAGGATCATCACCTTGGGTTCCTTCCCCTTCTGAGAGCGAGCCACCGCAGCCTTGGGAGCCTCCGCTCTCTTCTTCCCCCTTTGAGAACTGAAGCTCTCAGCAACAACCTTCTTGGAATCCTTCTTATCCATAGCTGACGCTCAAAGCACAAAGTATGGGTGGCTAAAGAAAAAGCAGCAGGTATTTATAAAGATACTTGCCGCCCAAAAAGCCTGTCGTTTTGCCTGACACCCCATAAATGCGAGAGGCAGCTACTGATACCTAGGATTGACCACTTGGAAAAAACGCTTCTCCTTTTTCCAAAGCTTGACTTTGACCAAAGGGAATCGCGAAATTCGACAAGTCCAACTCGAAGCAGTTATGTTCGACAAATCGAGACAAATCGAAAGAACTTCAAGTTATTATCCTCGCCTACGAGCATAACAACTTGGGGGGCTCCTGTTCTGGGCCGAGCATAGAGCTCGAGCATCAGAAGGTGTCGAACATACACGATCTGAGCAAGACTCCAACGGTCTGATACGCTTACGTATTGTAACGGCCGTAAACCGGAATGATGAGCATTTACTGCACATCATGGCTCCTTAGCCGTTTTCCGGCAGCCACTTGATGGCCATTAATGCCATCAAGGGCCTTGGCCCTGCGCTGGGGGCTATATATATGTGACTCCACTTCATTTGCAAGGTACGCATTTTTTAGCTAAGAAAACCTTCACAAACACAAACTGACTTGAGCGTCGGAGTGCCTGCAGGTACACAACCCCCCTCCGCTTCAACAGGGGTCTCAACGCTCTCAACCACCGCAAACGCCGGCGAAGTCGCATCATTCTGGTCAACACAATCAACTTTCTAAATATTAAATTTGAATGGAGTCTTATAAAATGAGACAAAAATAAGATCTCCATAAGATCTTATATTTAGGGGTAATATATCAATTTAGCCTCTAAATTATCCCTCACTCAATTGCTTAGGGACTAGTTTGATATGACTTTCACAAATTAAATGTAGATTTATTGAACAACTGATGTATCTAGCCAGATAGACTAGATACATCAGTTGTTCAATGAATCTAAAAAGTAATTTTTGTTTATAAATAAGGTCGAAGAGAGTATTTTTACTATTTTGATAAATTCAATGACGAAATTTATTAATGGATAAAAATTCAAGATTTAAATGCATTTGATCGGCTAAAAAACAGGGGATTAGACTGAATAATTTTTGTTGTACCCTATTTGATTTAGAAACTAGTTAGGAGACCAGACAAAATATATAGGTAGTAAGTGATAGGATAAAAACAAGAATTTGTGTCCATCACTGAACCACATGACAAATTTTTGTCCATAATACAACTTATTCTGGATCGGCTAAAGTCCAAACACATCAAAGCTCAACATAATGGGATAAAAATAACACATGGCAGAAACGACCACAGAACCACGCAAACAAGCACGGATAAAGGACCTACACTCCTCACATCCAAACGTGCTCAGTAAAAAAGGACAATTCAGGTGTTATATATGGCTGATCCTCTACACATGGGGACCCACTATACTGTAAAACCGTAATATTCTCCTATATAAGCATTCATACATCAATCTCAATGTATGATATTTGCGCCTCCAATTAACACTCTCTTTACCTCATTCAAATACTGATTTAAACGTTGGAGTGCTAACATTTTTGCAGATAACTTTCCCCCCATAATTAAAGAACCATGAATCATCAATCGTCAACAATCATGAACTCTACCAGCTAAATCATCATTGATGAAAGTTAATTATATGATGTTTTTAGTAGTAATTTACGGTAGTTTTAATAGCAGTTGAAGTCTAAAAGCAAGCAAATATCTGGAAAAGTGAAGTTACTTGGCCCAGAAGCAAGAAAAGTGGAAAAAGCAGCAAAAAATGGCAAAAACATAATAAACAGCGCGCACCATCGTACCCACAATGAGATCCGGCGTGGCGCGATGAGAAGGTGGTTTAAATTGAAGAAAATCTGCAACAAATTTTTCCCATCGTACCACGATGACTTGTCATCGTGGCACGATGATGACGGAAAAAGCACGCAGAAAATCTTGAGGAAATCTTCCATCGTACCACGATATGATCCATCGTGTCCACAATAAGGCAAAATTACACGCCATCGTGGCCACGATGGGTGCGATGGACGCGCATAAAAGTCCAAAACTCAGTTGAAAAACTATAAATAGAGTCTTCCTCCTCCACTATTATTCATTCAAAAAAATATTCAAAAATATTCAGAGACATTGAATATTCACTCTAGAGTTAGGAGACCTCTAAAGGAGGCAATGATGCCAAGGAACTCCAAGGCCAATAAGGTTCTTTTCTTTTTGTTTTTGTAATTTATTTTTCCTAGGTTAGGTGGAGTCGAGGAACTCCCTTACGAATGTACTCTTTTATTGTCCGGTTTTATATTTATTTTAATACTTATCACATTAGAATAAAATCTAAGGAGCTAGTGGATATCGGATAGGAAACGAAACTAGTTATCCCGAACGAAGGACGGTATGCTAAGGTCAAGATGAGATCATTAAATTCAGTATCTGAGATCTTAATATAGGATTAAAAGCTTAGTCTAGAACGATAATTTCTACCTGAGGCAGAGTTAGGACACGTTTGTGACACATTGCGCCACTAAGGTAATGATACCAACGTTTGTAACAAAAAAGTGGAACCTGTGGCAAGGATATTTAAACAGAGTAAGGGTAACCTAAACTAGGCTCTGAACAGTTTGTAATAGAAATAGGGAACGAGTGCGAATTCCGAACCTATTTTAGAAGACTAATCCTAATAGAGGGAAACAAGGGAATTAAACACCAAGCAGGAGTAAGGGAGGGATTCGACCACACTTAACCACCCTGTGTGGTCACACACACAACATTTATTTTTCTGTCATTTACTTTATGTTCTTTAATTTCCTGTTATTTACTATTACCCGCAAAGATACCTTTTAAACAAACAAAGCGAAGACAACTATCTATATTCATAAGCGAGACTAGTAATTTTGGCACAATCCCTGTGGAGAATGATAAACTTATCACTTTATTACTTGGTAGCGATTCTGTGCACTTGCAGAACCACCGTCAATCATCATCAAATATATTCATCTTTGAACAACCAGTTCACAACTATAAAAAAATATGAATATACCCATTTGATTTTCAAATATAAAAATATTATCTCTATCCGATACAGTTTTGTCTTGTCATGTATTATCTTATTCTTTCTTGTATTGTTTTGTCTAGTACTTACTGTTTTGAAATCAAACGCACCCTTGATTGTTTATGATGTTTCTTAAGTAATTTTATCATTTTCGTTTTTGGTCTTTAAATAAATTTTTTATTTCACATTGATCCAACATTTTGCTTTAGTCCCTTAAAAATATATATGTTTGCCGCATTGGTCTTTTCTGTCAATTTTAACCCAAAATTATAAGATGGACCAACATTATGGTCTACCAAAGGTAACGTTAATTTTTTTTAATCTTAAATTTACTTTTTGTGTTAAAAAGAGAATCATTAGATCTTGTAGGTTTATTGCATATTATGATGAACCACCAACACTTAATTTTGTTATATTTTTCTTCATCTTCTTTCTTCTCATCTCTTCATGTTCATCGACATCTTCATAACCTTAACCTAAATAAGAATGTCAACGGGGCGAGGAATGAGCAGCAAGTACTTTATCACACAACTTCGTACCATTTAAAATGATCCACATTCCCGCTTCGAAGAGTATTATTCCTCCATCTTACATTGTATGACATGACATCCATAATAATACATCAATTCAATCAACAAGAACTAATGATTTTTGAAAAAATAGAAAAGACCAATATGACAAACAGAAATATATATCTTTAAGAAATACAAAGCAGGATGTTTATTCATTAAAGAATCAATGTAAAAGAAAAAAATCTCTTTAAGAAACGAAACTACTATTCCCTTCGGTTCTTATCTTAAGAGAAATTTTACTTTTTAGATTCATTTAAAAACTAATGTATTTGTATTTGGACTATAATATAGTCAAGATACATTAGTTTTTCAATGAATCTAAAAATAATTTTTTTCTTATAATAATGAGTTTAATTTATACCACTGTTAATGTAAAATTATTTTATGCATGCAACTAATGATGTAATGTCATATCTTTTAATGAACGTGACATGTCACATGTTTTTAAACACAATACATGACGTGTCAATATATATTATATGCGTGTAAAATAGTTTTATGTATATAAATTAAATTTTGTCATGTGAGCTTAACTCCGTAAATACAGTATTCTCAATGAATTAAAAAATAAAATAAATTTTTCCGTAAACAAAAGCAAAGCAAACAAAGCCGTTACGTTAATTTGAGAAAACCATAGTTGTAATAAATTGAAGGTTAGAGTCCGCCAATTTCAGCATCAACATCAGCTTACCTCACACAAACGTACGGACAAGATGACGCGTGTCTTCTCATCTCCCGAACAACGCGGTTTCTTTCTCTCTCTTCCTTTTTTATCACTTCCCCAAAATACCCTCCACCGCCCTATTTATCACCCTCTATCCCTCACTTCTTCTTCCTCCCCTATTTCACACCTCTCTCTCACTTTCTATTTTTTCTCTCACACATAGTTATCACAAACAAACACTACTATAACTATAACTCTAGTATTATCAAACGCACCGTTTTGAATAATACTAGTAACTTAATTTTCCTTACTATTACTATGGCATCATCATCAGAGAATTTATCCAGCATTGAACCATGGATGTTTCGCTCACCGATGGCGGACACGTGGCTACCTGATTACATAACTCGCGACACCGATATTATAACAAAGGCTCTTCAGAAATCACTCTCCGCCGCACCGGAAGATGCACTCTCTCCGTTTTTAAACCTCATCAAAACAGACTCCTCCGCCACCACCACCACCGCTACTGTTACTCCTACCGTCTCGAGTCTTTCCGGCTCCGACGATTCCGCTCCAAAGCGTCAACGTGTCGCAGCAGGAAAGATCTCGAAACGTAAGTCACGTGCTTCGAAGCGGTCTCAGACGACGTTTATCACGGCGGACCCGGCGAATTTCAGGCAGATGGTGCAGCAAGTTACTGGAGTGAGATTTGGTGCTGGTTCGAATGTTTCAATGGCGTCGGTGGTGAAACCGGAGCCGCATAGGGTGATGGGAGTCACCGGAGGAGGGAGATTTTCGGCGACTGGTGTTGGTTGTTTACCGACGCTTGACACGTCAGCTTTTTTGCTAGATCATCATCGTCAACAACAACAACAACAAACAGTGGTGGGGACTAACTCTGATGGGCCTGAAATGTCTGGGCTGGGCCCAGTTTCTTTTGGGCAGCCCAATGATGAAAGTGGTTTTGGTTCTGCAGGTTTAGATTTTGAAACTTTCTCGAGTTGTTTTCCTACTCTGGAATCGTCGTGGAAAGTAATGTGAGAAGAATTAAAATGACCAGATTCTCCTTTTCACTTTTTCCTTTTTTGCCCTCATCGTGGGTTCTGGGTTGTAGTAGTAGTAGTTAGGATATTATGATGATTATGATTGTAAATTTGGGGAAAGGAAAAACAAGGATATGGAAAATGGATGTAGAATGAA
Source organism: Trifolium pratense (assembly GCF_020283565.1). Taxonomy (NCBI): domain Eukaryota; kingdom Viridiplantae; phylum Streptophyta; class Magnoliopsida; order Fabales; family Fabaceae; genus Trifolium; species Trifolium pratense. Next base: position 13,824,636 of record NC_060064.1, on the reverse strand, counting down.
TGAATTTCCTTTTTCTTTTGTTTTTTTTTTATTTTTCTGTGTAATTTATGTTACATAGTTCCTTTAATTATTATTATTATTATTATTATTATTATTATTAAGTACTATGAACAATGTTGTAGTATCTTTGTTTTAGTTAAATTAATCTAATCAGAATGCATTTTCAAGTTTATATGTTACTTTAATCCTACGATGTACGTGTATGGGCATAAATTAAGGTATAAGTATTTTTTTTTTTTATAATCAAAGGTTCAAGTATGTATTCGGTACTGATATGGTGATATGGGTATGTACCCGACACTCTCTCTCAAATGGAGTACCCGCCCGTGAATCATGACATTAATCTAATGTGCAAAATATTGAGCTTAATGGAAATTAAAGATAGGTATGTGAAGGTAGCGTGTGAAGCATGTTTTGCGTTGACTAGTCTAAGTATAAAGTACTCCGTATTTAGTGAAATGAAAGAGAGAAGACTTGGTCTTTGTTTGGTGTTTGAAGGGAGGCTTGGTGTGTAAGTTTGAAATGAATAAATGATTAGTACTTTGTTTTCTTTCTATTTCTGTGGGTTTGGCTTAATTTGTATGGGTGGTTTGGTGGTATTACTAGTAGTAGTATTTTGTTGTAATTTCAGTTTCAGCTACAATTTTATGACTGGTTCTCTCTCTAATCTTCGCAGAAAATGCACTTAGATGGTTTAATTTTGACTAAATTGAATTTTTGTTAATTAACTTATAATTGATTATTGTTATATTTTGACTTCTATACTTTGATTAGTACAATAAATCAGTTTTGTTTTTTTTTTTAAATAGCAAATTTTATTAATAAGCAACTCAGTTTTGTTAAAATTTATCAAAAAATGTTAATATTCATCACCAACCTAGCTAGAAATCCAAAAAAATAAAAAAATAAATCACTCCTCCAGTTACTAACCAATTTGTTTGTAGATGTTAGCTAAATACCTCATCCGGTCTCACATATAAGTAAAAATCATTTTTTTAGGTTCATTTAAAAAGAGATGTATCTTGTCTATAATTTGGACTAGAGACATTGTTTTTTTAATTAATCTAAAAAGGTAATTTTTGCTTATATATCAAGCCGGAGGGAGTAGCACTGATTTGGCTCATAGTCACTAGTTGACTACTAATGTTTAGACTCCATCCGTTTCAATATATAAGACCTATTTGACTAAGTGTACTATTCATTTATCTTGTTTTGACTATATTTTTTATTAACATATAGATGTAAACATTAACATATGATCTTGTTTGATTTGTTTTGATTAGTATTTTCAAAATATCAAATTTTTATTATTTTTACAAACAGACAATTAAAAATATTAGTGATCAAAATTGTGCATGTACGTACGGTGGTCAACTATATCTTTTATTTTGGAACAAAGAGAGTATCTTGTTAGATTTTATTTTAGTTTTTTTTCTTCAAAAGAGATGGTACTCGCCCGAATAACATCGGATAAATACAAGATAAAACTATGGGTCTTGTTAACATGTGCCCTTAGGGCACATGTTAAGATATACCAAAATAGAAATTCAACATTTAATGATATAAGAAATTTAATGCTTCAAAAGTCAAAATACACAAATTAACATTTAATAATTTCTATTTTTACTTCATTTAACATATGCCTTAAGGGCACAAGTTAACATTCTCCTAAAACTATACTCCCTCCGTCCCAAATTATAAGGGAAAATAAAAAAATCACACTTATTAAGAAAAAGTAAAATATGAGAATTTGAAGTATGTTTTTGTGGGTTTTCCTTGAAATAAGTTGCATAGGAAGATGTAAAAACAATTTTTATTGGTTTTTGTTTATTGAGAAAATGAGAGAGAGAAGAAATTAAATGCAATTTGCATTTAATTTTATGAAAATAAGGAAAAAACATTCTTGAAAATGATTTTTTCTCTTATAATTTGGGACAAAAAAATGGGCTTTTTTCCTTTATAATTTGGGACGGAGGGAGTACATTAGAGAGGATCAATCCTATCCAGGTTATTATGTTACATTACTCTTTTTTTTTTTTTGACAATGTTACTTACAATACATTAGTACTTCATTTATATAACTACATCTTAATTAAAAGTAGTGACATAGATGATATGTCATGACAAATTAAATAGGGAACTCAAAGTAAATTACTGTGGAAAATTTCATGCTTATTTATTGGCATAAATATTTATGACGTCTGATTAAAAGAAAAATTGTGACGTCGTGAGAGAGATTTTTTTTTTTGACGGAGACGTTGTTGAGAGAGGTTATAAAATAAATTTTGACATTTTTATAAATTGTGCTTCCAACTTAATCTTATAAATTTTTTAAAATAAATTATGTAAACAACTTTTGACTTCATTTTAATTTTTGTTATAAAAAATTGAAAAAAAAGACCCGTTTCCATTAAAATTTGATTATAATAAATAGATTATTTTTAACCACTCTATTTAAAGAGTGCCTAAACTAGCTAAACATGAGCGTAACTGTTAAGCAAGATTTGTTTTAAAATTTTATAATTTATGTGTGCATTTGACAGCCTATCCATTTCTACTTAAACAATATTTCTATAGCTTTCAATGTCACCAAAATCTTTAGTCAAAATCAATTTAAATAACCCAAATTTCTAGATATATACTAGAAACAAATTACTAAATAATTTTACTCGTTTGTTGTCACTTGTAACTTGTAAGTGACATTGCTCATTCCCACTAATTAAAACCACTAAAATCAGCAAGTTAATCCGTTTCATTACCGCTTTGACTCTTTCTTTTCTTCTTCTATACTCTAATTTTTTACAAGAAATAAAAAAAAAAAAATTTAATTGTTTGAGAAAGGAAATATTAAATATATTAAGAGAATGAAATTAAGCTGCTTAAGTATCAAGTCACTGTACTACATTTGACTAGTTGCAATTTTCTTCAACAAACATACCCATGTGACCATGTGACCTTGTTATTAGGTTCTAAAGCATTTACTTATCTAGTACATGTTGATCTTATTATAAGATTTCTAAAATATAAGATCCTCTTATATAATATATTTGGCATAGAAATCTAAAAACGACCAAGTCTACTATGCGTGGGTGCTTTTTATTTTAATTGTAATTAATTAAATTTAATATATATTAAAAATAATTTTATCATCAACTATCATTAATTTAATATCTCACAAGCATGTAGTGTTTTACTCAAGTCAAATTAAAAGGATTAATAATAGTAACAACAAAACATGTAATTGTGTTAGGTATAAGAGAAGAGTCTAACTTGGGTCTTGATGACATGTATCTAATTAACTAAGCTTATTTTTTATTAATTCATTGTGGACAACGTAGATAATTTCCTTTAAGAAGAATGCCAAGTGTCAATCCACTAAGAATATAAAATTTAGAAAATATTTTTTTATTGATGGGATAATATATCTAGATGTAACTTGAAAGAGAAAGATTGAATAAGTAGGGTTTCTAGAAAGGGAGAAAATAAAGGAAAAAGGTGTATGGCCAGAATTTTTCTAAAATAAAAGAACTTAACTAAAATCATTTTACTCAAGAGATATCATCATTCTAATTGATATAGACTCGTTTTCTTTTTATTAACCATGATTTTAAATAAATTTCAAAATTTATATAAACAAGAGAATGTTTGTTCCGACAATTAACACGTTTTTATGTTGTTTGTATTTGACACTTTTGATTTTTTAGCACCAACTTTCTAAAAAGAGTTCAAATGATCATACATAATAATGTTGTGTCACTTAGATCTATAAATATGATTTTTCTAAGATTAATTTTTACTATACAAAAAAGTTTAACCATGCAGCTTATTATCCGCCTACCTGTTGTTCAGATATTACGTGGAATATCATAAAAAAAAATTATATAAATAATTGGGTGAAAAACGATAATTCAAAATAAATTTTTATTTAATGCCAAAAAAAATAAAATAAATAAAAACCTCCACGTATGCATAGAACACTTCATGAGTACTAAATTTCAAAGAGATCATCAAAATAATTGGAAAGGAGGGAAAGAAAGAACAGAAGCACCAATAATATAAGAAAAAGAGGTGACGAATGCAATAACGTAAGCATATGAAAGGTACATTTGGATGAAAAAGAAGATATAGATGCCTTTGTGCCCCACAAACAGATCACTTAAATACATAAAAAATGTTTTTCGTCCAATGTGGGAGAAGGGAAGATTGTAAAGGGCAAGAAGTAAAGTCTTAGTCATGTATGAAGATAGGAAACACCCCCTTATACGTTATTCCTTTCTTTCTTTTCCAAAATTATTTGCACTAATCGTGCCAAAAAAAATTTGAGTTCAAGATTAGGAGTTTATTAGTAGGTTTAGAGTAGATAAGATATGAAAACATTATTATACTCATAGTATTAAAATAAGATGTAACTAATTTGGGCTAAGGCACTTTTTTTATTATTATTTTGAATGATGAATACCTTTTTCATCTGTGTTTTCTTATAAGTAATGATTGAATTATAAGGAGTATAAGGATATTCAATTCTTATCAATTAGAAAAAAAAACTAAATTTATATTTCTTCCTACTCGGCTCATAAACTAAAACCACATGATGTATAGATAATTTGGTCCACTAAAAAGAAACATTAACATAAATAACCTGTAAATAAAATGTTATTATGGACACGCCAAATTCACGTCGTTAGTAATTACTATTACTATTACTACTAGTATAATAAGCACGACACATTAGGTCTTATTTGTGATCATATATGTAACATATTGATGTTGTATGATTGATAAGTGATAACATAATGATCATGATCAAAAGAAAATAGAAACAAAAAGCTGGCTTACTCCTTTGTTACGATACCTATTATAAAAAAAATAGAGAAAGTTACTATTTGTCTTTAGGATACATGTTAGAGCATCAATATCGCCTGAAATTTTAGAGTTTCTACAGACTGTTACTACCCATGTGTCAGATTGAAACCGATAATTAGCATTGTAAAGCGTTGCTACATTATCAAACGTTCTACTGTTCAGCAACGTCTCTTTTGTTACTTTGGTGCCATAGTGCTATTACATGTGGAATATTGTGGGGTCTACTCAAATATTTATACTTCTTTTATCATACAAATAAGGATATATTGTGGGTTTAGTGGGACCTATATTAGATTTTTTGATGGATTGTATGGATATTTAAAAAATATAGGTGAATTGTTTAAATAATTGAGAAGTGTAAAATAGTATAAAAAATTAAGTGGGGCCCATTTAAAGAACTCAAGTGAGTGCAATGGATGTGGGTGCTCTTAGGAAGACTCATAAAATATATATAATATTCTTATTCAAAGACTCTAAATATTTTATAATAGAAATTGGAAGGAGTATTTTCACTTGCCTAATGTTTATTCTGATTTACTCCGTGTAAAATGGATCAAATTTGATGGGTCGATTAAGTAGTCCATATTTTAGTACTAGAATTGAGTACAATAAATGCTTTCTGACTTCACTGCATTCGGGTAGATCTGAGTCGTCCAATATTAAATCATGATGATGATGGCCAGATTTAAAACTTAATTTTATATTTAAAAAGTAATTAAAATTTGAACTCAAATTCTATATCGTTTATGGTAAAAAAAAATTAAATCGTCTGATATTTATCGAACGGTCTATATGTACCATCTGCATGAATCTACCAGATCCATTTTCCATATTTTAGCATGACTTAGGTTGTAAAAAGTGTGTTCCCCCTAAATTCTTTTATGCCCTTCTTGAAAATTCAAAAACAATCCGCTTTGGTCCATATAAAAATAGGTCAAAATCAGACTAATCCGCATATAAATTTTTGGATCGGATGAATTTTGTCTCAAAATCGATCCAAACTGTATTGTAAACATCCTTATGACGTGTTTGGTTTGAGAAAAAGAAGAGAGAAAGACAAGAATACCGATAAATGAATTTGAACTAAAAACTATGAATATCATGTGTCGATTGTACAAAGTAGTCTAAACTCATTCATTGATATCCGTGTTTTTATCTCTTCCCTATTTCTTTCTCTTAAATCAAAGACATCCTTAATTTGAAGTAGCTGAATGGCAACATATGAGAGATTCTTCATTCACAGAAATACAGCAACAGCAGCATAGATCACTTTCAGTAACTGATTGACACCGTCCGCATTCATACTAGTATTAATCAACGGAGTCAACAGACGGTGCTGCTTCATTCATTGATAACTGTGACATTGCTTGCTTGGAGAATCATACACATACATGCATGGTCCACGTTATAAAACAAACTAAAACCATTTTGTCTTCATGTTTTCTCCTACTAGTAATTGTGATTTAATTACTACTAGGAGTATTTTCTTACGGAAAATATTGTGATTGAAATTAAATATAAAATTTGTGAACAAGAACAACTTGTTTTAAATTTATTATGTCAACTAATGGTTGATATAAATGACACATGATCGATGAGTTGAATGTTTTGTTTATTCAAGGATTCTATTATTCATAATTTGGTCAAAAGATCACTAGCTACCAATTCAAACAACCTTTAGTAGGGCATGCTTCTAGAATGGAGAGTGAGAGACTACTTTATTTTTTTATTCAACTTCAATCAATAAACTAGTGATGTTTGAATTAAAAACTAATTAAGTTTGACAGGTTGTTAAAACAAGTCAGTTATAATATATTTTTTCCGTTCCAAAATATAAGTAAAAATGAGTTAAAGAAATTTGATGTACTCTCTCCGTTCCAAAATATAAATAACAGTTGGTCAACAAGAGTGAATGTATTTGGTCCAAATCTTTAACCAAGTACATCAAATTTTTTTTGACTAAATTTTGCTTATATTTGGGGACGGAGGAAGTATTTGGTTAAAGATTTAGACCAAATACATTTACTTTTGTTGACCAGATTTTACTTTTATTTTGGGACGGAGGAAGTATAGTACTACTAAACCTTAGTGCTCCATAATTTATGATTTATATAACCTATGATCATTATATGATCTAGTCTTAGAATTTAATTAGTACATAAATATACTCCTTCGTCCCATATTACAAGGAAAAAAAATTACTTTTCTTATGTCCCAAATTATAAGCAAAAAAATCAATTTTTATCGTTTTCAAGATACACTTTTACTTACTTTACTCTCTCTTCTTTTCCCCATAATCAATCACCAATAAAACATCTTCCTATGAAACTTATTTCAACAAAAATACAAAAAATCATCATTAAAATTATCATATTTTATTTTTCATAATAAATGTGAAAATAATTTTTTTGCTTATATTATGGGACTAGGAGTATATGATTAATTATCACAAAGAAAGAGTGATTAATTAGATACTGTAATAATTTCATTAGATAAAAGACAGAGATAATTTCATTAGATTAAGGTTGGATTAGAGTTGGATTAGAGAGAATCTAATCTAAGGATAGGGAAAGAGTGGAGAAGTTTGTTACTTGTTGACCAAAGTAGTTGTAGTAGCTTTGTAGGGTAGCAATGGTTGACGTGTCCTACGACTTTTAAGGATATTGTCAAAGTTGTCTGTCTGTGATACTTGAAGTTTTGAACAGATATTTTGTCTCTTCGTTCATGGATTTTGACAACATTACCCTTATCTCTTTCTATGACATCATTCCTGCATCAGCATTTCGTAATACTGATAAAGTGCTAGTACTAGTGTGGAATTCAGTTTAACAATTGGTAATTTTAACCATTTACTAATTATTTTTTTTTAATGCACTTTTGATCTCCTATTTTGAAAAATCTGAATTTTTAATTTCTCTATTTTAAAAGCCAACTTTTTAATCCTCTTATTTTGAAAAATTTGAAGTTTTTATCCACCTATTTTAGATTTTTCTGAATTTTAGTCCCCCAACTCAATTTGGTAAGACTTTTGCGGATGTGTCAAGCTCATTAATGACGTGGTAGTTTTCATGTTGACAAAACATTTCCATGTCATTAATATTTTTTTTATATCAAATATTTAAAAAGTATTAAAATAATAAAATAATTAATAATAATTATGAAACAATAAAATAAACCTCTTTACATTATATAATAATAACTAAATTTATTGATAAAAAAAACTAAATTAAAACTCTTTACATTATTATATAACTAAAATTCAGTAAATTACTTAAAGAAGTCAGAAAAGCAAACGATGGTTCCCAATCATGACACCCAAAGGAATCAAAAACAAAAATTATCACGCTCGTGTTAACATTTTTCGCCTTTGTTCGCTCCCTCTCAATCGTTCATTGACTTTGTTCTCAATCGTTAACTTTTTTTTGGGTAATTTACTAATTTTTTTATTATATATATGTATAGAGGTTAATTTTACTAATTTTTTAAATTATTATTAATTAATTCATTGTTTAATACTTTTAAAATATTTGGTGTAAAAAATTAAAGACATGGAAACATTTTGTCATCATGGTACTGCCACGTCAATAATAAGTTTGACACAACAGCAAAATTTGACCAAATTGAGTTTGATGACTAAAATCCAAAAAATCTAAAATAGGGGGATAAAAACTTTGGGTATTTCATAATAGGGGATCAAAAAGTTGGCTTTTAAAATAGGGGGATCAAAAGTTCAAATTTTTCAAAATAGGGGATCAAAAAATTGACTTTTAAAATATGGGGATCAAAAGTTCAGATTTTTCAAAATAGAGGATCAAAAGTGCATTAAAGTTTTTTTTTTTTTTTAAGAGATTGATATTTTAATAATGCCATCGCTTAATTAAGATTGTTGTTGTTTGTTATTGTTTTTACAACTGTTTTTTCTCTCTTACCATTTTTTTCTTCTTAACCAAACATACCATAACTCTCCCTCTCTCTATCTCTCCCTCTCTCTATATATATCTCTCTCTCTTTGCTTCTCTCTCACTCTCTCGCCTCTCTTTTCATTTCTTACTTTTTTATGCAAATTAAATTTTATTTAATTAACTCTCTGATTTTATAAATTTTAGTCAATTATCCTCTTATGACGTGTCTTAGTCAATTATCACCCTCTATGACGTGTGCCACTTTGACTGGTGTCATGAGTTCCAGCCACATCATCAAAATAGATAGAATAAATGGAGCAGAAGACAATTTGATTGACGTTTTATCATTTCAAGGGGTATTTGTCTATTTTCAAATTTCATGAGGATATTTGACGAATTTTGAAATTTCAAGGGGTATTTGACATTTCACTCCTTAATTATCTATCTACGCACTTTAATTTAATATTATACATATATAAACTAACATTGTAATTTGATAAAAATAAAGGCATAATAAATAATACATATATATATATATGGAGAGAGTAAACAAGGGTTTATTCCTTAAACATATTTGAACAAATTAACAAACATAAACATATTTGAGGATCAAACTAACAAAAAATATATTTTAGGATCAAAATAATTGTTCATATATTAGCATAAAAAAATATTATAAATAAATTAATTTTGTTATATTCCTATTTTCAACTCCGTACAATTACTTTCTGGATACGTCCCTTGTCGAAATTATAAAATTATTTTTAGCATATGTGTACTGATTGCTTTGTTGGAGGCAGGATAATGTATAGTATGATTCATCAAATTAAGCCTTCTGATCGACATGAGTTGCCTAACAAGTTAGAAGCTCAAACTGTCAAACTGTGCAAAAACATATTCACATCATTGTATATTTTCCTACAGGTCAGGTGAATGAAAAAATTGTAAACATATGATCGATTGAATATTGAAAGGAATATGCTTTTGAGATAAGATAATACGTTGCAAAAATTTCAAGCTCTATATTTAAAAACAATAATATCCAAAAATATTATAAAGAAAAGTTTTATCAAACATTACTGTAAGATCCTATAATTAAATTATGACAGCAATTTTTTTTTATCAAGCAATCAAACATTCACCATGCTTTTCTTATCGAACATTCACCTGCTTTTTTTATGAAATGATGAAAAGTTTTCTTCTTGCATGCGTGTGCCAAGCTAATAAACTTCAGAAAATTATTATTAGTAGTGGAGCTGTAAAAAGGGCCTTAAGGGGTCGGCCCTTTAAGGGACGGACCCACTTATTCCTGATTATTAATTTTATTTAAATTTTAAACAATTTTTCTAGTGTCGTGAACTTATTCTCTTTTTCTTCAATCAGCACTGTCCACGATCGGCACCCTAAAAAAACTGTGTTTAAAATTTAAATAAAATTAATAATCAGGAATAAGTGGGTCCGCTCCTTAAAGGGCCGGCCCCTTAAGGCCCTTTTTACAGCTCTAATTAGTAGTATAAAATTACTAGTACAAAATACTGGAGTACAATAGTAGTAGTAATTAAAGAGAGAAAATTTTAAGCCACTAAAATTGGTCTAATAGTAAGACGTTTAGGTAATACGCAATAGGTCATGAGTTCGATTCCCACTCATTATAAACAAAAAAAAATTTCTCCCGTGCAAATCTTACTGGAGAGGGAGCAGTGGATACATCCACCTTTAAAATTCCACTTTTTAATAATGGCTCAAAATTCACGGGAGGGTAATGTAACATTAGAGAATCCGTTCTCGTAATTAAACTTTCATAATAGTAATAATAAACTAAACTAATTATGTCAAGTGTAAACTTTTTCCTACATGCACATCATAAAACATTATGATGATATTTCTTTAATAAAGATATATAGAACTATTTCTTTGATAAAAAATCATTGTAACCGTGTACACGTATGCTATAGGAAAGAAAAGGTAGATTCTTTAGAAACCGTGCAATTAATCTGTTATGTTATGATATTGTCCTCCTTGATCCCACCAACACCAAGTCTTTATCCATATTAGGCAGGCTGTATCCCAATGCATCTTTTGATTTGCGAGTGATACAAAAGAGACAAAAGAGAAAAAGCAAAATAAAAAACACATCAACATGGTTTTTCTACCCCCAACACTTTACCTCTTTTACAAATTATTAAATGAGGCTCCTTAATCCAATTTGTTCAATTTACTATACAAACAATATGCTATGGTTGTTAAGTGATTGTTTCAAATTTAACTCCTCTAAGTATCACATTGACTAGAGATATGATAAAAATAGTCTTTATAAGTATAGTGCAAACTTCAACTCTCAAGCTAGCTTTTGTGGTTGAGTATATGTCTCTCAAATTCTAATATGGTATCGAAGCCTATCCTATATCCATTTGTTGTTTGTTGTGGAGACCTCCCATATTTGGGCCACCCGTTGTTGTTGATTTCACGTTCCAGCTTGTTCAGTTCTGGACGTGAGGGGGTGTGTTAGAAATCTCATATTGGCTAGAGATATGGTAAAGATAGCCTTTACAAGTGTAGTGCAAACCTCAACTCTCAAGCTAGCTTTTGTGGTTGAGTATAGGTCTCTCAAATTCTAATAACGTACTCCTATTTTACTATAAAATATGAATCTTGTTAACGAATATTTTCGGAGTACTCTTTAAGTATTTTATTTAAAAAAATTATTTATTCAAAAAATAAATCATTTTAATTTTCAATGTGTAAACTTCACACATTTCTATAAAAAAATTACAAAAACTTACTATTTGAAATGCTTAAAGAGTATCATGAAAAAAACATTGTAATTTTGAGAAGCTTCACTAATGTAGCTTTTGGCATGGTAGTCAGAATCACGATGCAAGACGTAGTATTGTTCAATTATGCAATTATGTTGCTATCCTTGAGCATTTTATGCAGGCTAAAAATCTTAAATAGATGGACATTGTTGCAAACCGTCGTGCATAACGGTGGAATCATAAGATCGTGCAACTCTGCCGCTCCAGAAAAAGATTTATGAATTGTTGGGTTGGTAAGTGAGTTTGCAACCCGGCTATTTAAACACCCAACTTGAGGTTAAAAACTATAAGAAAATTTTGAACGTAGAGAATCCAAATCCTCCTATTTTACTTGGTGCTAGCCTTCTCTTCTTTCTTTCCTTAGTCTGTTGACATAACACTGCTCTGTTGCTATTGTGCTATATCCATGACATTTATTTGGAGATGTTAAGTTGCGACCCGGATCCTCTGCTGCCATCTTATCTGCTGCTATCCTGCTGCAGTATGTGAACCATTGGATTCTTCATTATTAACTACTCATTTTCAATTGTGCGCATATTATTATTTACTATCTTTTCCTTATAATCACTTAATTAGGCTTTGGACAAAATATTCTTTTTTTCTTTCCTGACACATGGATAATATATATTAATAATATTATATAACTAAAATATTATTATATCATCAATTGACTTATTTAAATGAGTATATTTAAATAATTTTGTATAGAAATATTTTGGTGTCTTATCTTTATTTTAGGTTTCAAGTTGATCCTTTATTTTTTAAAAGTTTCAAGTTGATCCCTTATCTTTTCTTTAAGTTTCAAGTTGGTCCCTTTTTTTTTTAAGTTTCAAGTTAGTCTCTTAAGTTTGGTCTCAGTCATGTTCCATGTCATTTTCTTTTAATTAAAAAAACAAAATTAAAACATAAGGGACCAACTTGAAATCTAAAATAAACATAAGCGACCAACATGGAACCTAAAATAAACATAAGGGACCAACTTTTTTTTGAACAAGCATAAGAGACCAACTTAAAACCTAAAATAAAGATAAGGGACCAAAAGTGTAATTAAGCCTAATTCTATATAACTTAAACAAAATATGTATGAATTGTACGTACGAGAAGAGATTGTAAAACGTCCACAAATCCTAGCTTAACTGGCAGAAATATCGAAATTGCAAGTGTCGAACGTCAGGACCGAAATTTGAACTTCGGTAACTCCACTTTGCGTGTGAGAGTTTTCAATAATTTTGTCATTTCATTTATAAAAAAAATAAAAAGATATTGTAAAAACAACTTATTTGTTAGGGGTGTTTGTAACAAAAAAAAAATAGGTTCTCACAAAATGGTCTTTTAAAATGCTGGTAAGACATTTGGAACCCACCGAAACTTTATATGTACTGTATCACTGTATTATGAATATATATTGTCCATGTGTCAAGAAAGAAAAAATAATATATTGTCTAAAGCCTAATTAAGTGATTATAAGGAAAATATAGTAAATAATAATATGCGTACAACTGAAAAATGAGTAGTTAACAATGAGGAATCCAATGGTTGACATGCTGCAGCAGGATAGCAGCAGATAAAATGGCAGCCGAGGATCCGAATTCGTGTGGCATTTATGACTGTGGTATGATTCTGAACTGGTGTTTGATTAGGTATGATCCTATAATTTTATCTAATTATTAGTGGATTTAGATTAGATTAGATTTAGATTCTCTAAAAGAATAATACTAGCAACATACTCTTTAACAAACATACTCCAACACACTCTTTTTTATTGGTTGAAATTCACATGGGTCACATAAAAAAATGTGGACCCATATAACTTTTATGGGACCCGTATAAATTTTAACCAATAAAAAAGAGTGTGTTAGAGTGTGTTTATTAAAGAGTGTGTTGCTAGCACTCCTCTTCTCTAAAATGTACAACTCACCTTAAAAAAAATCATCTCAATATTATTTAAACCCAACGCGCCACACCCCTTAAAATTAACAAACCAACCCTTCGTTTTTTAGTATACGAATATGTTTCGCACTTTAAGTAGCGAGTGAAAATATTTTTAACTCAAATTCAATGTCTATGCCTCTAGATAAAAAAATCATGAAAAAAAAAAGAGTTCGCAGTTTACATCCTAGAAAGTAAACTCAGTTCGTAGTTTGCATTCTAGAAAACCAACTCTTTTTTTTCATCTATGGGGCACAAACGTTAAGTTAAAAATGTTCTTACTCGCTACTTAGAGTGCAAACTGAAACACAATTCGCTATTTAGAGTGCGATCAGTTTGCACGTTAACTATTGAACCTTATCTCTCTAAAACAATTAGATTTAGCTATCCATTTTCTGTCAACTTTTCTCTCTTTTGATTCTTTTGATATATTCATTCAAATTGAAAATATGTAGATCATTACAAATTTAAAATTGCTAAAAACTGAAAAGGTAAATCTAAAAACAATCTTGCAGCACCTAGCTAAGTTAATAACATACAACAACATCATGAAAGTGCCTACAAATATGACAAAATAAAAGTAACCGGAAAATTCATACTCCTGGATCTGTAACGTTGACGTCGAAGTCTTCATCAGATCTGTAATAGTTGAGATAGATATGTCAATTTGAATTAACGAAACACTCGTACTAAAAAAACCAACAAACGCCGCACAAGACGACGACAAACATAACGCCGCACAAGACGACGACAAACTTAAAAACCAAACAAAGAAACAAATCTATGTGGATAACCACTTATTTAAATAAAAAGAGAGACAAAAACGGTGTTGAGGGGTGATTTCAGGCCAAAAATGATCTACATATTTTCAATTTGAATGAATGAATACCTATTTTTTTGTCAAAAAAAACTATTGAACCTTATAAAAATCTGGCCACGTTCAATACCATATTTTAATTAGCATTGGAGCGGTTCAATACCATATTTTAATTAGCATTGGAGCGATTATGATAGTATCACACACACACACACACACACACACACACGCACACACGCGCTCGCGCGCACACACACACACACACACCGTATAATTCTATAAATTGAATTTTTTTTTAATCACTCGCTCATACAATGTTCCATTCAAAATACAATGTTCCATTCAAAATAATTTCTTGGGGGTGAATGAAGGGTTCACAGTTTTGAAGTAGCAAAAATTTTCACAAGAAATAGGGGGTTTAAATTGTGACCCTTCTAAAATTTAACCTTATTCCACAATATAAAATGATAGTAATTAAAATAAATCTGTGCATAGTGAGATCGTTCTAAGAATGATCTATGCATCGTAAATCAACAGGCAGAAAATAAAAGTTAAGGGAAAGAGAATCAACACAAAGAGTTATCCTGGTTCACCCCTAATATTTGGGTTACGTCCAGTCCCCACCACTTTTGAGTTTATCCACTAGAATCACTTAAAGGTTACAAATCCAAGATCTACGATTCTTCTTTGATCTTGACCTAAGATCAATAATTACCAAAGCTCCTAGAGCTTTACACTTTCCTAGTCACCTTGACCAAAATACTCAATCAATAGTCACGTATTGACTTGAGCTATTACAATATGATTGATTTAGTTCTAAGCTATTTTAAGACTCAATACAAAATGAGAAGCTTAGATGAAAGCAGTCTAAAATAGATCTATGCATAGAATATGAAATAATAAGAGTGACTTAAAAAAAGAATTTTGAGCTTAAGTGATTGATTGTGATTGTATGACTTAGATTGCTTGAAAACTCTTGCTCTTTCTCTTGCATTTGCATGCCTTTTATAGATTCTTGCTTGAGGTTGAAGCTTGGCCTTCAAGTATATCAGTTAGAGAGCAAAATATAGCCGTTACTCAGTGCCAAATATGCAGCAGACAACTTCTGCAAAATTGCCAGATTCTCTGCTCATTCTTGAATCATTCTTGAACCGAGTTTTGCTTTGATTCACAAAAGCCAAAGGAGTGTGAGATGTTGACAAGTACAAATGAGTTGTTTCATCCTTTCTTCCTGTGTCAGAGGTAAGATATAGCCGTTCGAAATCTCATAAAAAGAATCATGACAGTTGGAGGTGGTTTTGCAAAACTGTGTGCAAGAACATTGTTGAACCATTCTTAAATCATTCTTAATCGTATCAGCAAGTGTGATGAAGCTTCATCCTTATCTCTTTATGATGTGTAGCTGTTCAATAGCTCAAAGGACAGTTCAGAAGTAGCATTAGCTTGAGAATAAAACAGCTGGAGTAGTACGATGCTACTTGATGTAAGATGTACTTGTATGACACCTTTATTGAAGAATGTTCATTTTATGTACTTTGCTCAAGTACATCACAACTCATAGTTCAAAATGTGTTGTTGCAATCTGATTGACCTATGATATATGATCAGATATTTTCATTGGTTGATCAATACCATAAAGGATCATGAAAGATCAAACTTATAATCCATTGTGTTGGGTCATCATGAGGGGGCAGCCGGGGGATCATTCACATTGGGCTTAAGAACAACTCTACAAGTGAGTTGGACACCACACTCTTACCCAAAACCTTAAGGTGTTAGGTTTATGGGTCATCTCACTTATAAAGTGTTCAACCTCCACTTTTCTAAGCAATGTGGGACTTAACCACTCACACTTGCTACAACAATCTCCCCCTCAAGTGTGAGTCTATCCACTCTTGGATATGCTCCCCCTCAAGCGGAAGCTTTCTTCATCCTACACTTGTACCGCCGTAAGCCACACTGCTCCACGGGACTAGCCACCTGACCACCTTTGTCAGGAAGACTTTCGATACAAGGAGCCAGTTCAACCCTTCGTCGAACCATCGGCTCTGATACCACTGTTGGGTCATCATGAGGGGGCAGCCGGGGGATCATTCACATTGGGCTTAAGAACAACTCTACAAGTGAGTTGGACACCACACTCTTACCCAAAACCTTAAGGTGTTAGGTTTATGGGTCATCTCACTTATAAAGTGTTCAACCTCCACTTTTCTAAGCAATGTGGGACTTAACCACTCACACTTGCTACAACACATTGCATGAATTATGACTATAGGAAAGGTTTATGCTCTTTATTCCATCAAAGTTGTTGATCTCAAAAGAGATTATCTTCTGTAGAGATTTGATCTACTATTCCTTTGTAAAGTGTTTATTTGTTTTGTCCAAAGTTGACTTATAAAATCAGAAAGCACTTAAACCAAAACGTGCTTATATTCAAAACTGCAATCTGTGTCTGAAGAATGTTCTTAGATTGATCTTAAAACAGCATTGCAGGATTTTAATTTTGCAAGCTAGTTGTTAGAATCTGTTTAAGCTTATACCACTCAAAAACACTTGTTAGATAGCAAAATGATCAGAATCATTTAAAATATAATTAAAGATATTTGTAATCATTAAAACATTAAAAGTGGATTTTGCCTCAACAAATTTAACTTGCGAACTACGTTTCAATCAAAATTATTTCATGGGAGATGAGAGAATGGTGAATAGGACAAAAAAAATGATTTTCTTGCTACATTCTACATGAATGACTAGTCGACAGAGTTTGGTGGTATTTGTAACTATGGAAGGTGTTGTATCAATAAAGATATAATTACCGCCATGATTCGATATCATTTAACTTTTGTTGTATGATGTCTTGATTAGATGTTGCGTCTTGGGATCATTGTGGCCATGTTAAATAAGTATGTTATCAGCCCGAGAGTCGTCTTCAAATTTTTTTATTCAAATGAAATATACACAATTGATTTTTCCCAAGTGGGAGAATGTTGGAATATTTTCTAATATTTTATGGGCTGCAATCAATTGTGGGTTTTGTTTTTAATAAAAACGAGTGTGATCCATTTGATGATGATTAGGCTCAATAAGTGTGATCATTAATAATGGGCTTTGAACACCAATTCTAATCTGTGTAGAAACAAAATGTAGGTCCAACCTCTAATATGTACATGATGGGTGGTATGACTAAGGTTGTTATCTTATAAATAGATAGGCTAGTCACCCCTTTGCCATCACGTTAGCACGATGAGAATACACGCTCGTTTGTGGGTTGCCCCATTGAGAACCTCAAATCCTAGAGCATGTGATTAGACAGAGGAAGACCTTAGTCTAATATATCAATGTTTTTGATATTGGCGCTTCCAATAACGATGATAAAGTTAATCTTGATTTTCAAGTAAGTGTGTCCTAATTTAATATATTATATGCCGATCTCTAATTTTAATCTTACATGAAAAGGAACCCTAAATACAACATGATGAAAACATGAATCTGTGAGAGAAATCGGAACCCTAGCGAGAATGAAATTAGAGAGATTTGTGAACGAATCTATCTAACTGAACTTTAGACAAAATTGAAACGACGATCGTTCGTAAAAAACTCATAAGGAAGCTCAAGAATGGAGAACAACGGCGGTGCCGAAAACGTTTATGATAATTAGAGTTCATGCGATTTGAGAGAAAAGCTGAGAAATTGAGGTTCACGTTGGTGAGATTTTGTTTTTGCAATTTGAGATTTTGTTTTCTAATTTTGTTTTTCTAATATTTTGATTTTTTAATTTGAATTTTGAGAAAATAAGTTTATAACTTTTTATAAATAAATGTTTCAAAAAAACTCTTTTTTGTTGTAAACTTAGTAACTTTTCTTAGTAAAAAAAAGGGAGTTTTTTTTTTCTACGGAATTTAAATGAAAATGTAGTGTTTTATTGAAAATATGAAGCATTAACTAGGGAAATCTTGCATTGTTGATATAATCGATCAAACTATGTTTTCTAGACGAACTTTTAAAGCCATCCTTTCAAGTTTCAAGAGTTATTATAGAGTTGTTGAAATATATATGAAGCTATTATAGAGTTTGGTTATGATTCCAGGCATACTGCACATGACATTTAGGCTCAGCTTCCCGGAAGAGGTCTGACATGCAAAAGTCAGAAGGCTACGTGTCAAGAAAGATAAGGAGGACAAGAAGAAATCGGAGAAAAAACTAAAAAAGGGTAATTTTGATCTGGAAAAAAAATTGTGGCTAAATATGCTAAAATGGGGTATCTCAAGTCATGAAAAGTGATGTGAATGTTGCTCTTGCCATGAAAAATTCTAGCATCCATCAAATCGTTAATCGTGATGTGGAAACTAGGGGTGTTCGTGGTTCGGTTTGGATTGGTTTTGACGCAAAAACTCATCTGATCCAAAAATAAATTCATTTGCGGTTTGGTTCGGTTTTGGATGACAAATAAAAAAAAAATTGATCCAATCCGATCCAATATTATGCGGTTTAATTTGGATCGGTTTTTGGATATCCAAATTATAAATTGTAATTTTTTTTAATAAATATAAATATTATAAAAAAAATAATAGTTTGACATTTTTGACAATATAAATATTAAGTTTGATGTAAAATATAACATATAATATATTGAAAATTAATATTTTGGAATGACAATTACCGATTATATTCGAAACATATAAAAAATAAAAAAAATTAGATTAAATTAAACTAAAATATAGTATTATCAAAATTTAAAATAGATTAAATTAAACTAACATATAGTATTAACAAAATTTAAAATAAAAAAAAAGGTTAATGCAATATATATATATATATTTATACTAATAAAAAGATAAATAAATATTAAAATATATGTATGCGGTTTGGATCGGTTTTAAGAAATCAATCCGATCCGATCCAGGGATTTTCATAAAATAACGTCCAAACACATCCAAAAAAACTTCGGTTTTTTGCGGTTTTCGATTTTTTTGGATCAATTTTCAGTTTTTATTTGGATTGTTTGGATTTGAGCACCCCTAGTAAAAACCGTTGTGCGAAATGAGTTTCGCACCTTAGCTGACACCATAAAAGAGATGTTTAATGAAAACCAAAGAGGTACAATTTCCAAAGTTGTGGAATTGTTGAAGAATAAATTAAAAATGATGAAGAAAACAAATTCATCTTTTTTTACATACTTTTTTTTCTTTGTTCACTTGAGAGGGGTGTTCACTTGAGAGGGGTGATTTTAGGTTATTTTTGGCCTAGAATCACCCCTCTACATCTGTTTTTTTTTTTGTTTTTTTCATTGTTTCAATTTAAATAAGTGATCTTCACATTGATCAAGTTTTTTTCTTTTGTGTTTTTTTTTTTTGTGATTTTGTCGTCGTCTGAGTGCGGCATTGTGTTGTTGGTCGTCTTGTGCAGCACTTTTAGATTTCTCGTATTGTTACGGTGTTCATTTGATTTCAATTGAAAGATCAGCTTCAGTCAATTACAGATTCAGTCAATGATTTGGACATCAACGTTGCAGACCCGAAGGCAAGGTCGATATTACGGTGACTTTAAGTTTATGATATTATTTGTTGTAAGCATTGTGCCTTTGTATGCTATTAACTTGGATACTGTGAGCTTGTTCACAGATTCATCTTTATGTTTTTAGCGATGTTGAATATGTGGTTGTATTTGATTTTTTCTGTCAATTTGAATGAATGAATGAATATCATTTTATTTTTGTAAAAATTTATATGTGTCAATGGACATTTGTACCCTTTTATTTAATTAGGTGTCAAAAAATGAAAATTACGGAGAAGGGGTAGATAAGTAAAATCCATAGCATCTTCTTTTAATAGATTTACTTATATTTATATATAAGATTATTTTATACTTTTTTATATTTATTAATATGTGTATATCTATTGATCCTAAAAAAAAAACACAATGTGTATATCTATTCTATACTATACGTAAAGATACTATATATAAAGAGAGGCTACATGAGTTTTGGTGTGGACTTTTCATAATACCAACAATATTTTTTATTTCTCGAGTCTTGTGGGATCCAAATGGACGGCAAACTCTCATAAGAGTTTTGACGTTACTGCATGCCCAAATTAGGAATCGAACTCAGAACCTCGATTATTTGAACAACCATTCAAATAAAATTTGACACCACTTCTTAACTCAAAACGTTAAAAAATTGAAGTACACGAGTCGCTCACTTATATGTTGATCAACATATAGATTTCCATTCAAAATATAACTCTTACTCACACCTAATATATACAATAGATTTTCACAATTAAAACATAATACAAAATAATAAAACACACAATCCAAAACATGCTCCGATAATTAAATGAAAAAACTTGTTGAAATGAATTGGTAATCAAAATTTACCATAAAATTCATAATATTTGGTACGAAATAGTATAAAAAAAAATAAAGTATCCCGGAATTATTGTAGCAAAAAACAAATACATCTCCAAACTCTATAACCACGTTTCTCTAAAACAATGGCCAAAATAGGAGAATGAGCTCAAAATCGAATTCAAACTAAAAGATATAAATGAGTAAAATAAATCTAGCACCAATGAAAACCATCATCAAATTGAAATCCACTTCTTCATCAAAACAATCATCTTTATTGATATTTGCACTCTGCTGGTTTCTCACCCTGTTGAACCTCGCCAACCTGCGAATATATAAATACAAAATTCAAATCACGAATGCAATGTCGAGCGACATGGAAAATAAATATAGAAAAGAATCATGCGAGCAATAGGCTGTTTCTAACACACACACTCTTCTATTTGTTAAAATTCATTCAGGTCCCACAAAATTTACGTGAAAATGAAACTTACGCAATTTTGTGGGACACAAAATTTCAACCAATAGAAGAGTTTTTTTATCATAAAGATAACAATAATTAAATGTGTCAAGCAAAAAAAATTCGGCGAAAGATAAAATAACTTACCTTAAGTGCTTATGACTGTAGCAACATCCCGAAAAAAATTAACAAAAAAGAACAAGAAAAAAAAAGTGTTAGTTCGAGTTCAAACTTCAAAATTATAACAAACAAAAAAGAATTAACAATAACATTTCAACAATCCAAATCACTAGATTATACCTTATCCTCTTCATCATCATCGTCTTCTTCACTATCTTCATCATATAAGTCATCGTCTTCGTCATCATCCTCGTAAAACTCTCCAACAGCAGCCTCCCCAGTAAACCATGATACAGCATGGGGGATGATCTTGTCTCTTATCTCAGACCTAAATAAATATCAAAATTCATTTAAGTATAGAATCAAGATTAGAAAATGCAAAAATAAAATAAAATAGTATTAACTATTAAGCTTACCCAATTTCATAGTCCTCCTCCATTACCTTTTGAAGTTCCTCAGCCTGTTAAAAAAAATGTTTAAAAAAAATTAGTATGTCATATTTATATTTGGCCGAGATTTTTTATAGATTGTCTTTCGTACCACTTCTTCGTCAATGTTCAGATGATTTTCGGGGATCTCTGGTGGATCAAAAAAGTTAAAGAAACTTTCACAGGTTACAGTTTTGTTAATCGGCTTAGTATTATTGGATCCCATCCTCGCTTTCTTTTTCATAACCTTCTTCGCAGTGAGACATTTTCCATCGAGCCAATCAATTTCAGTCCTGTAAAAAAATGCAGCGAGTATTCGCAATCATAAACGATTGAAAATAGATTACATAATAGCATCTGGTTAAAAATACTAACTTACCCAATAGCATTCTCTAGTATAGGGTCGTCTTCGTTGACCACCTGGTATGTCTTTCTTAACACCGAATTTGAAAAAAATGGATTTTTATGGAAGAAAAATTCTAGTTTAAATCCCTTGGGTGCAGCTATCTTGGTATACTTGATGTCTTCGAGAAACTTTAGAGCTTTCTCGTCATGTTTGGTAATCTAATTCATAAAGAAGTCAAAAGATAGTTACAAAAGTAATTCTATAGCTATAAAAACTCGAGCACTAAAGAGTAAATAAAGTTAACAATTGAATACGTTTTTCAACTTACCTCTTTAGCCAAGATATCGTTGTTTTTCATAGCAATGAGCCAAAATGAAGGAATTCCTTTCTCTACGTAAGTCACAAGAAAACTGTTGAAGTCGAGAATCGGAACAATAAAAAGTGTAAGGTGTCAAATTCTAGTTAATATACCTTCAGACTTAGCCGTATCAGCTGCCGTGGCCATTGCTACCACTTCTGGATCGGCTGGAGTTTCATTTGCAGCCCCTTTCGCTTCCACTTCAGTAATACCATTCACAATTTCATAGCGCTGCATTCATTTATAAACGAATTTAGTAATAAAGATATTACATTGAATGTTCCCATACAAATTGAATTCAATAACTCTTAACGTGAGTAATTGAACAATCAGTAACGAGAATCATCGAGATACCTTGGTGTACAATGGTTGATATAAAACTTGGTATTTGGCTTCAAGAGCCGCTTTCTCCTCGAAAAACTTTTCCTTCAATTCATCATGTTCATCCTATGTAGTCATTAAACAAGTTCATAAGCCGATAATAAATGGAAAAACAAATTAATAACGAAGGTTCGGAGCAATTGACAGATCTATTATTATAAGGGTTAAAATGATTTAATATGATGTCACGATTGGCCTCTTACGCCTGCCATGACGAGATCTATAACATTAACAACAAATTATCCTAAAATGATTTCAATAACTCCTATCGTGTGAAAAAATCGATTGATAAAATTATAGCATACAATGGTTCAGATCTAGCGATAAATTATTCAATTAAACATAACATAACACATGCAAAATCTAAACCGAAAAAAACTTTGAAGCATCATAATCATAATCATAATAACTATAAGATTTATGGAAATATACCTGAATCTTTTGGAGAACCTCGACACGCCTCTTGACAGCGGGGGAAAGACTATCGAGGAAATCAATTGGCAACTCAGTCAAGTCCTCTCTAGCAAAGGCCTCTAGCTTTCTCTATACACACAAATCCAACCGAAAAAAGATAAACTTCATAAGTAATAACTCAAACCAATCATCAAAACAAAAACCCTAAAAATAAAAAAATTGACATTCAAAATCAAGCATCAATTAAAATACAAATGATAAAAATAAAATAAAGCATGAAAATTACAAACAAAAAAATAAAGATTTATAATTGAAGCAGAAGGAACAAAACAAATTGAGTAAAAAACCCAAAACATAAAACATAAATATAAAAAACTCAAAATATAAATATTGACATTCAAAATCAAAGGTTCAATTAAAACAAAATTAGATCACAATAAAACATGAAACTTAAAAAAACTGACCAACAAACAAAAAATGATAATCAAATTCAGATTCAATTAAAACAATTAGATCACAGTAGTAGTAATGCATGAAATTTTACAAAAAAAAAAAAGTGTAATTAGTTGAAGTAAAATGAGCAACACAAGTTGAGTAATTGAGCAACTTAAAACCAATCATCAACCAAAAAAATTACTTGATAAATTATAAATCAAACCAATCATCAAAACAAAATCCCAAAACATAAAAATAAAATTTGATGATCAAATTAAGGGTTTGATTAAAACATTTTAGATAACATTAAACCATTAAAATTTACAAAAAAAATTCGGTCTATAATTGAAGCACAGTGAGAAAATCAAAATTGAGTAATTGATCAAATCAAAAGAAAAACCAAAAAATTATAAATTGATAATGAAATTAAGAGTTTGATTAAAATATTTTTTTTGACAATTAAGATAACATTAAACCATAAAAAATTTCAAAAAAAATTAATGGTATACATAATTGAAGCAAAATGGAAAAAAAAAATCAAAATTGAGTAAACAAAAGAAGAGATATTCAAACCTTCATAGCCCCAATAAGCTCAGCACTTTTAGCACCACCATTAAGAGCTGCAAAGAATAAATAAATAAACCAAAATTCAATAAATAAAAAATTACACAACAAAAAAAAACATTAGAGAAAAAACAAATTGATGAAACATAGAGACATTATTAAGAGACAAGGACATTGATATACCAGAAGAAAATGCAGCAAAGTTGAAAGCATCGTTGTTGGTGTTGTTGTTATTGTTATTGTTATTGTTGGCCATTGTGGAGGATATGGAACACAAACAAGAAGTAGAGAAAGTGAAAATGGGGAGAGAAGTTTTTTTGAAGCAAGATGCTATGTGAATAATCTCTTCGAGTCTCTCCCTCCTTTTAAACACAAAAAAAGGTTCATTTTTCCCTCTTTTTCCTTTTTTTATTTATTCATTAAATTAATAATATTTTTATTATGGTTATCTTATTTTTTATTTGGAAAAATATTATTTTTTAGTGAAATTATTAATTTTTTTTACTTTTTATGTAAGTTTTTTTTAGATATATATAATTTATATTTGGTATGAGGTTGGTGAGCACTTGCTTTTATATTTTTATTTATTATTTTTCTATTTTATGATAAATTATTTTTTAAAAGTTGAGATATCTATACTGTATATAAAGAGGATACATGAGTTTTGGTGTGGACTTTTCATAATACCAACAATACACTTGATTATTTTTTAGTAGCAACAAAAATATTTTATTAACAAACTTCATAACATAAGACACATTTTTTGTTTTTTTTAGCAACAAAATTTTTTTATTAACCAACTCACCATAACATAAGACATTTTTTTTACATAAGTTAGACACAGACAAGCGCGGAACGGGCCTGCCTGGAATGCTAGTTAAGAATAAAAAAAGTTGATGGGATATTTTTGACAATTTATTTTTTACCGAATCAAGAACATATAGACATTAAGGAAAAACTTGACATCCCAACCATGTTGACACCCCTAATCGTTCCCATCTCATGCCTATATCTCATAAATATTACTCCATCCGGTCTTTATTTATAAAAAACAGTCAATTTTTTAGATTCATCAAATAACTAATGTATTTGATTTATAATATAAATCAAATACAATACTTATTGAATAAACCTGAAAAGTCAAAAGTTTCTTATAAAAAGGACCGGAGGGAGTATAATAAAAATAGAAAGTCAAAAGTCAAAATTATCTTATAAAAAAGTTTGTGTCAAACTTGAGTCGAGTTTCGAACCGAACCAATTCTTATCAAGTCGAGCTCAGATAGATTTGATTTGACTCGACTCGACTCATTTACTTTGCATCCTAGAAAGTGAACACAGTTCATTGTTTGCATCTTAGAAAACGAACTGCCTTTTTCCCAATTTTTGCTATTACACACTCGCATTCTAAGTAGCAAGGGGATAAATTGAGAATATCAGAGGGCGTGTAGGTGACACTGAGGGTTCGAGAAGAAAAACACATTATTTTTGAATAAAAACTGATAGATTTTTTCTTGTCACGCCCCAAAAATATCCACTTATACCCAAAATCCATTTAAATTTTAGTCATAATACCAAAAATGTCCTTGTTGATATATATATATATATATATATATATATATATATATATATATATATATATCCCCTTTTTTACATCTCTCACTCTCTTACAAACATTTATTGAAGGTGACCAAATTTGAAGAAAGTTTAAAGATTGAAAAGCATAAAGTATTCCATTAATACTCGATTACATAAATAAATCATCATGATTTTTTGCATTTCCATTTTTTTTTCTTTGCAAATGCATTTGTGCATCTCAATTTAAGTAGTGTATGTAAATTGAGTATTTCACATATGTGTTTAAATTAGGGTACATGAATTGAAATTAACATACGTGAATTGAATTGATGTCTCATATTCATATCATACTGAACAAGCACATGCATTTATATACTTTATTACGTGGTGTCTCATATCAGTAAAAATATTCTTTTTTACTTTATTCTCCAATTGATTTTAATCAATTTTGATTGTTATTCTTTTTAACAAATTTTTCTTTTTAATGATGTTGATTAGCTATAAACAAAGATAGCTTAACATCGGCTTTATTAGCAATTTTTTAACATTTTGGTACATCTTATGTGGATATGTACTGGTATACGGTTTAAGTGGATGATTGTAATTGGTTCATAAATAGCCACAAATACTATTTAATATAGAAAAATTAATAAATATTATTTATAAACCAATTAGAATCATCCACTTCAACAAATGTACCGGTACATATCCACATAATATGTGTACCGAAAAATTCACCTTATTTAAATTGTGTTGCTAATAAGTTGACAGAAAAAGTAGGAAATGTTTTCTCATTGTTTGGCTATTAAAAAAGGACTCTCATAGTCTTGTGAAACAACGGAAAAACATCTCCTCTTTATTTCACTTCTTTTTTTTATTTTTTTACTACTAAAATTCTGGGCAATTGTTCTGTGATTTCCATAGTCTAAGGCCACAAGTGCGCGTGTTCATAGACTCGTTGTGTTAACCTTGGAGATCAGTCAGCAATCTAGATTGCATCAAGATCTAGCCAAATTTTACTTTCAAGGAAGTGATTTTTCACGGCACAACAAACTTCCAATTAGTGTTATCTTTTTTTGTTTTGTACTATCGGTCTTCTAAAATTTTCCAACATATATGACGCAAGATGAAGAAATAATAGAAAATGTCTTCCTTGTTTCCAACTGTTACTACTTATCCAATACAATATAAGAATGTTAATGTACCTGGTAAAGGCAAAATTGCCCCTCCTTAAGAAATTGACAAGTGTCCCAAATAAGGGCAAATGATGTCTAAAATTTTGCTAACTGAACTAAATGAGTCTAACCGAGCCATATTTCAATTTAACTGAGCCGGTTACTTGGTTTTGTGAGACAAAAGATAACTTTTTGTTGAGCCCAATGTGAGCCATGGTTTCAAATCAACTCATTTAGTTACTTAGTTTTCAACCACTTTTTTAGAAAAATCTTCATGTGACTTCAAAAAGTTGTAAATAGCTGTCAAAACTATTGGGGGCAAATTCCCAATTTCAAATTTCAAATTTCAAATTTCAAATTAAACTATATTTATATCACTCAATACTCTCTCATTCATTCATTTACCTTTTAACTCTTAATCTTCTTTCTTTGTTTTTATTCTTTCTTTTTCTCTTCACTGCATTTTTTTCTATAAATTGATTTTTTTGTTTATTTGCAGAAAAATAAATTGAATTCATCTCTATCTAACAACAACAACAACAGCAATGCAGGTAAACTCATTTTTTTTTCATTCTCATTTCAAACTTCTCCTCTTCTCTCCTCTTTTATTTGTTCTTGATTTTTCTTACTTCAAATGCATAATCTAAGCTTGAATGAATATTTTTTCTTTGCTAGAAAGTTGAAAGTATTTCACTCATCACAACAAACAAGAACACGGGAAAGTAAAATATTATAACACTTTTCACGGTTGAACAAATTCCACACAAGATTCATGAACAAATTCTACTTCAAGGTATAATCTTCAAACAATTTAATATATTACTTTTTCATCAAAATAATTGTATTAATCTATAAATAATTACAAATACTTTTCATATTCATAAGTTCCTTATCAATAAAATGCAGATAAGAACAAACATGACAATCATACCAATACCAACAGTAGAAAAAGAACAATTATTACTTCATCTTCTTCATGAAAAGAACCCAAAAAAAAAATGCAATCAGATCAAAAAAAAAATACAATTACTACTTCATCTTCTTCATGAAAAGAACAACAAAGAAGATCAGAAGCATGATAAAGAACATCAGAAGCTATTTTTAGTAGATAAAACATGGAACAGTTTGATTATTTTAAAAGTTTTGATTATTTAACTTTTATTTTAAAGAAAAACAAAGAAGATGCAACATAAGAAAAAGAACAAGAATTTAAAAGTGAAGTTAAAATAAAAAAGATGTAAAAAAAACAACAATATTATTCTTTATATAAACTTATTTGGATAAACAAAAAATAAAAT
The DNA here is from genome assembly GCF_020283565.1 of Trifolium pratense. NCBI lineage: Eukaryota > Viridiplantae > Streptophyta > Magnoliopsida > Fabales > Fabaceae > Trifolium > Trifolium pratense. The sequence continues at coordinate 13,796,407 of NC_060064.1, read as the reverse complement.
TAAAACAAAATTACATGATTTTTCCTATAAATTTCAGAAATCAGATGTGATTTTTCCACTTCTATTGAATATATATGTTTTCAAAAACTGAGAAAAACATTATGTATATTTTTCAACAACAAATAAATATAACAAAAAAAATCTAAAATTACAGTAGTATGGGGAAATAGATCTAAAATTATGTATATTTTGCATGACTTTTGCAAACCTCCGACGGAAAAAGACTTTACAAAGATACAAAAAATTATGAGATACAAACTCTGATTATTTGTTGTTGTTGCTGTTGTTGCATGTGTGAGAGAAGTGGTGGAAGAAGACAACACAAAACAAAAGCAGGGTTTTCCGGCGTCGGCACAGTGGCTGTTTGTTCCAGCACGGTGGCCACTGACAAAGGTGGTCGATCTTGAATTTTGTTTTGTGGGTTTTGTAAAGGAGGCCAAGGAGATTCTTTATATGGTGATGATGTTTCAAAAGATTGTCTATGGAGGTAAAAATCAAGCTGAGAAAGTGGCAATTGAAATTTTTAAAAAGAGATGTGAAACAATGGAACCATATTGTAGGTTGATCTTTAGAAAAAGATGAGATGGTTGATGAAGGAGAGGAGATGATGAAATATTGAAGAAGGATGCCGTTAGAAAAAAGAAAGAAAGAAAAAAAGGAGCGGCGGCTGTTGAAATGAGACAAAGAGGATGTGAAAATTGTAGGATTTGAGATAATATATAAGAATAATAAGATTTGATTGGATTATGCATTTTGGGCTTGGGCTGCAATATGGGTCTCTTCTCACCAAACAATTGAACTTAACTCTAATTATTTTTTACAAAAATAATTTTGTTAATTAATAGATCAATATTTATTTTAGTATTTTTAAGTAAATAAATCATACACTAATATATCATACACTGATATATACGGGGAACAAATTGTTGGTGATGTCTTTCTATAAAATATACTACACTAATATATACGAAAACATATTGTGAGTGATGAAAAATTTAAATTAACTATTACACACGGACACGGGGACAAGATATTTGCTGATGAAAAACTTAAATTAACTATATTATACGGGGAACAAGTGTTGTTGATAAAAAAATTATTAACTAATTATATACAAAGAACAAATTATTGTTGATGGAATTTTTTAATTAATTATTATATATGGGGAACAAATTGTTACTCATGAAAATTTTAAATGATTCGAGGAACAAGTTGTTGTTCATATAAAAATTAAATTAATCATTATATTATACAGAACACAATTGTTGTTGATGAAATTTTTTTAATTAACTCTTATACACGGAGAAATTGGAAAAAAATTAAATTATACTGAGAACAATTATTGCTGATGAAAATTTTTAACAAAATATTATACAGCAAGAACAAGTTGTTGCTGAAAACCTTTAATTAACAATTGTACACGGGGAAACTGATAAGAAATTAAATAATCTGGAGAACAAATTGATGTTAATAAAAAATTTACGGAAAACAAATTGCTCAAAACTTATATGGGACAAATTATTCTATTGTTTCATAATACTGATTAAATAAATCTAATTTCAAAGATTTATTTTTTTCAATTAAACGTGTTAATGCAATAATTTCTTTTTAAAATTTTATATAACAAAGTGTAACTTGAAAAATTATCGGTGTAACGTTACGACCCGTGCGAATGCACGGGTCTATTACTAGTTATGTTAAGGAAAACACAAGTTGTGTTTATTGACACATCAATGGAATATTCTTCTTTTTTAAAAAAAAATCATATTCCATATTTCCATCATAAGCGATGAATTTTGATCTTTAAACCCCGCTAAGTTCCATTATAAGCGATAATACGAGTTTATCTGATTCATCTTCTTCTCTTTATAAGAATAATAGTAACAACAACAACAGGTTTGGAGTTCGTACAAAGTCATGGAAGACAGAATTTACAATTACTTTTTGTTGTTGGAGTTCGTACAAAATCCTGGGAGATAGAGACGAGAGAGCGAGAGAGATAGAGAGAATATTTCACTGTTGTGGAACCGAAAATAGGGAAGTACTACCCATCTCAGTCTCATTATACCTATGTAACATCCTTAAAATATATTGGATTTTCATACTCAAATAAATTAAATATAGTGAATCTCATAAACAATTGAAAAAAAACATAGACAACCTTAAAAAAAAAAAAAAAAGAATAGAGAGAGAATCTCTCAATGTTGTTGTTATAGGGAGAGATCCAGAAACGTATAACACCGGGGGCCGAAAACTAACTAACCTATTTTATTTATAGAGATTATTTTTGTTTACATTGTCAATGTATTTTTTTTTTTTGCTATCATGTTTTGAGTACTAAATTATTCTCTCTCAATTGAACTTTTTTCATATGCATGAGTCCGAAATTGAACTTTTGACCACCTACTTAAGGGAACAAACACTCTTACCATTTAGAAAAAATGGATGTACCAAAGTTCGAACATTAGTCTATACATATTACGTGTAATATTCCTGTCAACTAAACTATATTCACATAACATAAATTATAGTATATGACAGTGGTTTTGAAAGTGCACAGAATCGCTACCAAGTAATAAAGTAGTAAGTTTATCGTTCTCCACAGGGATTGTGCCAAGGTTACTAGTTTCGCTTAGGAATATCGTAGTTGCCTTCGCTTTGTTTGTTTTGAAAGGTATCTTTGCGGATAATTAGTAAAATGCAAGAAATAAATGCAGAAATTAAATGACAGAACAATAAAAGGTGTGTGTGTGTGACCACACAGGGTGGTTAAGTGTGGTCGGATCCCTCCCTTACTCCTGCTTGGTTGTTCAATTTTTTCCCTCTATTAGGATTTAGACTGTTGAAAATAGGTTTGAAGCAATATATGTTCCTATTTCTATTACAAGCTATACAGAGTCTAGTTAAAGGTTACCCTTAATTATTTAAGCATCATTGCCCCAAAGTTCCACTTTTTCGTTTAAACTTTGATCTAATTACCCCGGTGACTCCGTGTGTCATAAGCTGTCACGTGTGCCTAAAAGTAGTCACTTACCCAGAAGCAACTCTGTAAGGTAGAAATTATTGTGCGTTCTAATCCTATACTAAGACCACATATACTGAATTTAATGGTCTCATGTTGGCCCTAGCATACCGTCCTTCGTTTGAGATTACTAGCTTTGTTTCATATGCGATATCCACTAGGTCCTTAGATTTTATTCTAATGTGATCAGTATTAAAATAAATATAAAATCAGACGATAAAAAGTTAGCAATATGAAAGCAATTGAATTATACCCAAATTGTATAAATTACAAACCAAGCATTCGTAAGGGAGTTCCTCGACTCCACCTAATCTAGGAAAAATAAATTACAAAAGCATAAAAGAAAAGAACCTTATTGGCCTTGGAGTTCCTTGGCCTCATTTCCTTCTCCTTAGAGTTCTCCTACTCTAGAGTGAATATTCAATGTCTCTGAATATTTTGGAATGAATGATAGTGGAGGAAGGAGACTCTATTTATAGTTTTTCAGTTGAGTTTGAGCTTTTTCTGCACATCTATCGCACACATCGTGGCCACGATGGCATGTATTTTCGCCTCATCGTGGCCACGATGGATCCTATCGTGGTGCGATGGAAGATCTTCTCAGGATTTTCTGCGTATTTTTCAAGTCATCATCGTGCCACGATGACAAGCCATCGTGCCATGATGAAAATGATTTTCTGCAGATTTTCTTCAATTAAACCGCCTTCTCATCGCGCCCCGCCGAGACTCATCGTGGGTACGATGGGTTGCGCTGTTTATTATGTTTTTGTCCTTTTTTTGCTGCTTTTTCCACTTTTCTTGCTGCTGAGCCCTGTAACTTCACTTTTCCAGGTATTTGCTTGCTTTTGGGCTTCAATTGTTATTAAAACTACTCTAATTTACTACTAAAAACATCATATAATTGGCTGTCATCAGTATATTAACAGTAAGTATATATAGTATTAGTGTTAGAGTGAAATATATGTATATGTATGTAAGAGATGGAGGGGAGGGGGCCTTGGCCACTGTCTGCCCCCTGCCAGATCCGTCCCTGGTTGTTGAGTGGGGAATGAGGAGTCCTTCCCACCCACTATGTCATTGTAATATCCTTAAACATATATCGTATTTTTATAGTCAACTAAATTAAATAAAATGAATCTCATAAAAATTGAAAAAGAAATAGACGACCTTCTAAATAATATAGAATGAAAAAGAACATAGACAACATTCAAAAGAAGAAAACAAATAGAGAGAATCTCACAATGTTGTTAAACGGGGAATGAGAGAGTATTTTCAACTTCACTATGCCTCTGTAACATCTTTAAACATATATTGTATTAACGTATTTACATACACAAATAAAATCAGTCTCATGATCAATTCAAAGAAAACACAGACAACCTTTCTAAATAATATAGAATGAAAAAGGACATTTGCAACCTTCAAAAGAAAAATTAAAGTGTGACGTTCACGGTACATAAAATATTTAGCCAGAGCTGCTCCGGTATAAGGCGCTAGGTATTGTAATGTAGCCAGAGAATTTGCTGTTTCAGCCACTATAATAGTGTATTCCATTGCTCCTCTTTCTTGTAAGAGCATAAGCAAATAAACATTAATTCATTTTCGTGTATTTTATATAAGTGTACTTTAGCATTTAAAAAATTACAATATAATAATTTAATTATGATATTAGAGTTTCTATAAAAATATTAAAATATTATATCAGAGTTTCTAAAAAAATTATAATATTAGAGCTTTTACAAAAAAAAGTATAATATTAGAGTTTTTACATAAAAAGATATAATCTTAGAGTTTCTAAAAAATAATATAATATTTTAGAGTTTATACAAAAAAAAAATTATTACAGTTTCTACCAAAAAATATTAGGGTTTCTAAAAACATATATAATATTAGAGTTTATACAAAAAAATATTTATTAGAGTATTTACAAAAAAATAAAAATAATATTAGAGTTTCTACAAAAAAAAAAGGTGACATTCAATTAGAGCTTTTCTAATATAATTTTTTTGTGTAGAAACTATATTTTTTTTGTAGAAATTCTAATAATATTTTTTTATAAACTCTAATATTATATTTTTTGTTTGTATAAATTATAATATTATAATTTTTTTTTATAAAAACTGTAATATTATAAATTTTTTGTAGTAACTCTAATATACGGAGTAATATTTTATAATATTTATAATAATCCCGTAATATATATTTGTTTTTAGAAAAAACAAAAAGAATATATTCCCTAATAATAAATCCACAAAATATTTTAGAAAAAACAAAAAGAATATATTCCATAAAATAAATCCACAAAATATAAGGAATATTTGGAAGGAGTGGATGTAATAAGGAGGGAAAGAAAAGGTATTGTACGTCATCATTATAATGATTTTATTTGGTTAGTCACCATCGTGTTACAACACTGACTGTCCCACCCTACTGTTTTCTGCCCGGATCTCATCGGGCACTCCTCTTTCACCTTTCAATGTTGCCCGAATCCTAATCGGGTAGCACCTGCAACTGCAAGTGTGCAACAAGTAACAACTTATTCAAACTGTTTCTTTTTTTCTTCGAAAAAACAAACAAAACACACACGCATCGCACGCACGCACAGTGTGAAGAGAGAGAGTTAGAGAGAGATTCTGATTTCTCTCCCTATAAATTCTCGCTCTCTCTCTCTCTCTCTCTGATAACACCTACCTCAATTCTCACCTACAAAGAAAGGTGCAACTTTTTCGAGATTTTTTCTTTACGTACGGTTTTGATTTGAAAGAATGTGGAAGCTTACGCGATTCTCCGCGTCGTCGTTGCGATCGCGGTTGTTCTCCACGGCGATTCCTGCTCCATGTATGGTTCATAAGCGCGGTGCTGATATTCTTCACGATCCTTGGTTCAACAAGGTTCATTATCTCCCTCTTCAACTTCACTTCCGTACAAGTTTTCAATTCTCTCTAACTCTGTTTATCTTCGTTTTTAATTTTCAATTAATTACTGTTTTCAGGTTGTAATTGTTTTACTTTTAATTATTTTTTACGTTAATCAATCAAATTAATTGTAATGTTAATTAGTCTAATTTGAGGTCGTAATTTGTAATGTTAATTCTCAAAATGTAGGATACTGGATTTCCCTTAACTGAAAGGGATCGTTTGGGACTACGAGGCCTCCTTCCTCCTCGTATCATTTCATTTCAAGACCAATATGATCGTTTTAGTAAGTTTTATTATGCCAAATATTCTCATATACTATAAGGTTTTAAATGCGGTACCTGTTGCGGTTGCTGCGATTGCCGTTGTTGCGGCGTGAAATCATTTTGAAATTTCACAAACTATATAGAATGAGATTACTATGCCACTACACTATTTGTCCACTATTGCAAAGTCTTAGTTTATTCCATAAGCACTAATTCGAATGTGATTACAATACACAGTTGATTACAATACACAGTTGAACAATTGTTAAAAGTAAGATATTTCATTGAATTTGACTCAAATTAGAATTTGAGTTTCATAAATTTTATTTTTTGGTGAGAAAAATCGAACGAACATAGCCAAAATTGTTTAATGCGGCTTCTCATGCGGCCGTACACGTGAATTAAAATCACACTGCAATTGCGGTGTGATGCGGTTGCGGAGCTTACCGCATCAGCAATACTTCGGCCGCCATTGCGGATGCGGACCACAATTTAAAACCTTGCATTTATGTTCTTCAATCTCGGAAATTGTTGGCTATCTTAAAATTGTATTATGTACAGTGCTAGTATGATTGATTATCTTCATGTTTATTTTTAATTTATATTGTTTGATAGCCATGACATATTATTGTTATTTTAATTTTTCAGTGAACTCGTATAGATCACTAGAGAAGAATACCCATGGCCAATCGGATAAAGTTGTTTCCTTATCCAAATGGAGGATCTTAAATAGACTTCATGACAGGAATGAGACTCTGTACTATAGAGTGAGTTTGATGATAGAATTGGGTTGTTAATGTGAGAAAATAGGGTAATATATATTCTTATGTTGTTACCTTTCATTCTCTTCAGGCTCTTATTGATAACATCAAAGAGTTTGCTCCAATAATCTATACTCCTACAGTTGGGTTAGTGTGTCAAAATTATTGCGGGTTATTCAGACGCCCACGTGGAATGTATTTTAGTGCCAAAGATAAAGGAGAGATGATGTCAATGATCTATAACTGGCCAGCTCCTCAGGTATTGAATTCATCTTGGTAAATACTGTATCCCTTTTCTTTTTGTTCACGTTTGAAATGGTATTGAGGACTTCCCTGTTTCAGGTAGACATGATTGTCTTGACAGACGGTAGTCGTATTCTTGGGTTAGGCGACCTTGGAGTTCAGGGCATTGGAATACCTATAGGAAAACTTGATATGTATGTTGCAGCTGCTGGTATCAACCCACAAAAAGTATGTGTTTCTTTTCCCTTACTCTCTCTATGTATTGTTAATTTCCCATCAACTTGTGTATTCTGCATGTATTTTAATTTATTTATTACAAATTTAAAATTATTGGTTTTGCATAATATTTTAATTTTTTTAAGTCATTTTTTATTGCAACTTGGTAAGCCCAGTAACTCTGGTTTAACTTATGATGTATGCTTATTTCAAACTGTGGCAGATACTCCCAGTCATGCTGGATGTTGGCACAAACAATCAAAAGCTACTTGATGATCGCCTTTGTGAGTAAAATTCATTCTGTCAAATATTTTGTTTGCTTGTTTCTATTGTTGTATTGTCTCCTCTTTCATTTTATGGGGACATATTTGCTTTATAAACTGAGGAAGATTTCATGTTTTTTGGCATCCATTATGTGGTTCCATTGAAATAGTAATATAAATAATGGGTCTGCCATTTTTGTTGGTTAGGACTTAGTGTATCTGTCTAACTTCTGCTCCAAGAACTTTGATTTATTGTAGTGGAGTTATTCAGTTACTTTGACATTTTTGGTCTCTTGAGCATGCAGAAAGCAAACATGCTAATTCCTCCTTGTTTACAGGATGAAAGTTATTGTATTCATAGATGATTTTCATGTGACAGATTTAGGAGTTCGACAACCTAGGTTGGAAGGTGAAGAGTATCTGGCGATTGTGGATGAATTCATGGAAGCTGTTCACGCACGATGGCCTAAGGCTATTGTGCAGGTTTGTGTTTCTTTTAGAACATGTTGTTCTTGATGTTTAAATTAGTAATTGGCTGATAATGACTAATTTGATCAGTTTGAGGATTTCCAAATGAAGTGGGCTTTTGAAACCCTGAAACGATATCGCCAAAGGTTTTGCATGTTTAATGATGATATACAGGTGATAAAGCGATATATTTTGTTAATGTTGAATATGTTCAAGCAGTTAAATCATGCACTGAGTTCTTGAAGTGACAATTGAAAGTCGTCTTACCATCATTTTCATTGTTCAATAGGGCACAGCTGGTGTTGCACTTGCTGGACTACTGGGAACTGTACGAGCCCAAGGTCGACCGTTGTCTGATTTTGTGAAACAAAAGATAGTTATAGTTGGAGCTGGCAGGTAATTCGCAAAACCAATTGTGTTGTAATCCTTGTTTGTGTCCTGTCAATTTTATTGTTCCATCACACTCCTTGTGGCCACTACTTTCTGCCTAACATGGCTGCCAAAATACTGTCTTGCCTATATTTTTTTTTTTCCTGACTTGCAGTGCAGGGCTTGGGGTTCTTAACATGGCTGTCCAGGCAGTTTCAAGGATGTCAGGGTGCAGTCAAACCGAAGCTAAAAGTCAATTTTATTTAATTGATAAAGATGTATGCTTTCAATGTCTTTACTTGAACAGTTCCATTGTTAGTGCTTTATTTTGCAGCACCCAAACCAAGCCATAATCATCATGGTTCAATATATTGTTGTAATACAAATATTTTTTTCTCCTTTGCCAGGGTTTGAACCCTGGAACTCTCGTTCCTTTAGCCCTTAACTCAAACCAATAGAGCTACCCTACCTACCCACCCCTCATTAGTCATATTTTGTCGTAATTTGTCTTCATTTATAATTTTGACGGCATGATATATCATAAATAGATGCTCTTTGCATCCCTGTTTTGGATTCGGTTACATAATTGTATGTATCTGATAATCTGATTCAGTTGTTTATATGAATAAATCATTTAAGTTTGTCAGTAATGACGTAATGCCTGAATTCAGGGTCTTATCACGACAGAAAGGAGTAATCTAGATCCAGCTGCAGTTCCATTTGCTAGGAATCCAAGAGATCTTGAAGGGCTTGCAGAGGGTGCTAGCATCATTGAAGTGGTAATGATACTGAATTTGTTTGAGGAAAACTCCATTGCCTTTAGTCTGTTATTTATGGACAAAATAAATTTTGATACTGTAAACAAATATGTTCATATAAGAAGATACTTAAATAATGATAATTTAAAGACATGCATACGCATTCATCTGCATGCTTTAATTATTAATGCCAATTATCTTTAGGTTAAGAAGGTTAAGCCACATGTGCTGCTTGGATTGTCTGGGGTCGGTGGCGTTTTTAATGAGCAGGTAAATTACCTTTTATAATACCATTCTGACAATGTTCTCTTCCTCAGTGAAGTATATTCAACAATTAAATGCAATAGATATGTTTGAAAATGTTTTGTTTAGACATCTTTGGACTTTGCATCATGCATTTTTACTGTAATTGGGTTTCTTTATTTTAATGGTTGAGATTCAACTCAGGTTCTTAAGGCAATGAGAGAATCTGTTTCAACAAAACCTGCTATCTTTGCCATGTCTAATCCCACTATGAATGGTTTGTGGTTTGTTTGTAAAAGGCTTATTCAGCATTTACAGTCGCTTGATAATGTGCATGTTTCTCATTTTGATTTTTTTTTTTTTTTTTTATTGTTACAGCTGAGTGCACTGCTATTGATGCATTTAATCATGCTGGCGAAAGCATAGTGTTTGCAAGTGGAAGCCCTTTTGAAAATGTAGATCTTGGTAATTACCTCTTAATAAAATCTTTGGCTTTGAAAGTTTGGTTCATTTGTTCATTATCATATTTTACCATTACCTTTAAATTAATTTTTGTACAGGAAATGGAAGAGTTGGCTATGTAAATCAAGCCAACAACATGTACCTGTTCCCAGGGTAGGGTGTCGGCTTATATATTTTCATGAATCATGCCTCTGAATGGTAATGTTGTGGTAATTTTTATTGTAACTTTCTATTTCAGGATTGGCTTGGGATCACTTCTGTCTGGTGCTCGTCATATAACAGATGGAATGTTGCAGGCAGCATCTGAATGGTATACTCCCACACCGGTGGAAGTTTAAAAAATTATCTTATTTGATGTTTGTAGGGCTTGGTGTTAGGTTTAACAATTGATCACTCTGACCTTCTTTTACGTATTGTCAAATTATTTTTTCTGTTTTCTAATTTCTACCTCCTTTCTTTGAAAATTTTCTCTACAAGTCTTGATGTTTAAAAACTTTACTAGCCCAACAATGCATGGCGGATGGGGATTTTGTTTGTGTGAAGTAATAAGTAACAAGATGTTGAAAAGCTTATTAATGTTTTTATTTTTAGATCAATTGTGCATTTTGACTACCCCTCTGATGATGCCTCTCAATTCCTTTTAAACACATTACTAACATGTTGTCATTTTGACAGCCTTGCTTCATACATGACAGAGGAAGATATCAAGAAAGGAATCTTGTATCCATGCATTGATAGGTATTGTTCCTTTTTTTGGCTTTCTTTTTCCTTAGCCTCTTTCTGAACTATTTCAGAGAAATAAACATCAATCTGTTTAGACACACATATATTAGGATCTTGACCCAAGTTTGGTATACCATGTAATTTATGTAACAATATAATGTTCGGAAACAAAACTATGTTTTATTATATGGTTAAGAAAACTTGTACCCGAATTTTTAAAAGAATCAAATATGCATTGATAGGTATTGAATTGATGTTTAACAAACTGATGATTGTGTGCTGAAGCTAATAAATTACTTCTTTTGCACTGCAGTATACGAAATGTTACAGCAGATGTTGGGGCTGCTGTTCTACGTGCAGCAGTTGCCGAAGGGCTGGCGGAAGGGCATGGGGTTGTAGGGTCCAAAGAACTTGAACATATGTCAAAAGTAAGTAAACTTTCATCACACTACTCACCGTTCATGTGCTGCATATTTGGTCTAATACTTATATTGTATCAGGGGACAGTGAACCAAACAAGATTAAAAACAGTCCATTGCAAAATTGACCATATCTCTTATTTTATGATATATATGGTTCTTATGCCAATTTTAACCTGGTTTTACTCATATTCTGCTGCTTCTGCTAACTCAATGTTTGCTTTGGCTGCATTGTAGGATGATACTGTGGAGTATGTCAGACGAAATATGTGGTACCCTGAGTATAGCCCCCTTGTTCATGAAAAATGAACTTTCTTGTGAAGGCCTAGCATTATTCATATCTCAAAGTGCGTTATCCAAGCGAGTACTAGTTTTTTTTATTAATTACAGCAAGTGATTCATGACTGACAAGGTTTACAGATTTTAAGGTTAAATAATGGAGGGGAAAGGGGAAAAAGAATGTATCCATTTAATGGAGCCGTACATTGTTGATGTAATGAAGTTTTGACTTAATATTTCTTCATTTTTTTTCTTCTTTGAGAAGCTCCACACTACAAGCATCTAGATATCAGGGTCGGGACATACATCCCAACTATGTTGTTTTCCCCTCTCTCTCTCTCTCTCTCTCTCTCTCTCTCTCTCTCTATATATATATATATATATATATATATAAACTAATTACATGGGGGCACTTTCATCCTTCCCCTTCCTCAACCAAACAAGTGTTTTTCTCAATACAACGCAATTGTGTAGGTGTTGGGACGTCTATACGCAATGATGAAGGTCGGTTTGTGTTTGCCAAAACTATGTAGACATCACCAATATGCAAAGTTAAATTGGGTAAAGTGTTGGGAATGTTCCATGCTCTTAATTGGGTCCATGAGCTGCAACTTGAAAATGTAGATTTCGCTCTTGATCGGAGATAAGTTGATGATTATTTTCATAATGGTGGGAATAATGTTACTGAGTTTGGGAATGTTTTAGCTACTTGTAAACATAGTTTTCAGTTTATTTTGAAAACTCTCATGTTGAGTTTAATAGGAGACAAACAAATGAGGTAGCCCGTGCACTGACAAGGGTAGCCACATCTACAACTAGCTCCAATGTTTTTATTGATATACCAACATGTATTACCCATTTGATTATTAATGAAATACTATAACCATCCTTGTGTGATGTGTCAAAAAAAAAAAAGATGGCTGTGAATTAATTGTTTCAAACCATCTAATTTCAAATTTGACTCCTCTAAAGCTTTATTACGAGCTCCTGAATTACCACACCAAAATGAATTCATCATTTTTTTCAATTTCATCACAAAGAGAGGAGGAAATAGTAAAAATACTCATGAAGTATGTCGGTATAAATTGGAGGACCGATTTAATAAGGATTTCGCGCCCCGCCTTTTACAAACTTTTACTACTCCAAGAGTTAATCTTCTTCCACACTCTGTCCTTGATGAAGCCGAAAATATCTATTTTACAATGCCCGTTCATTGACGTCAAACCCAAATATTTTTCGGTTCCAAGCACACCATGAACACCAAGACAAGCTATCAACCAATTATGAAAGAAATATCCTATACATTATGGATGAATTGCGGTTACGCAAGAAAAATCTCACTAATTAAGCTTAAAATGAAAAAATCTCACTAAAAGTTGACCCAAAATAATAATGTTACAGTTAAAATGGCCCAACCTTGCACTCAAGGATTCCTTATGTTTAGTATATTGTTGTCCTCCAACAAACACCAATATTTATGTTCTGAATTATTCCTAAATTCTGTAATTGAAGTTGGCCATATAATATATATACATCCAACGTGTCTGCTGAGTTGTGTGAATTGGATTTCCTATGTGGCCAAAAAACATAGCATTCCACATGTTAAACTCACACACAAAGCATAAATCCACACTTCTCCTGTGGCTTTACTTGTGCTAAAATAAGTCTTACACTTTCCCTTGTCTTTATAAGAGCATTCAGTCTCTTCCCTAGCTACTCAAACATCTCAACAATCATACATTAAATACTATATCTTATATTAATCTTTTTGGCTGTAATATTAGTGCTAATTGAAAAAACATTAGGATATCTGCTATATTCTACCAATTAGTCATCAGATGATCCTTTTATGGATGATGTAGTCTTACTTATATATGTTGAGCAGCTTTGTGTTATGCAGAATGAAAGAGAGCAACTATTATATGAATGCATGCTATTATGCTAATGACAAATGTAGTTAGTTTGAAATTCCCAATTGTACAAACTGATTTTTAGCGTTTTAATTTTAAATTTAAGTCATGCTGGATATGTTAGTTAAGGGTCAAAATCACACAACTGCAATACTTAAGGGTCAAAATCGCACAATTGCAATATTTTGAGGGTCAAAATTACAATTAAACCTAAAGTTTAACTATAAATTGTTTTCAGGGGGATACAACTTGAAACACAAATTACTAGCTGTCATCTACCTATAGTGGAAGCTATGAAGAAACGACTTAATAAATAGAGTGGTCGAAATTTATCATTTGGCGGAAGAGCTACACTCATTAATTCGGTACTCTCTAGTCTCCCATTATATTTTTTCTCTTTTTTCAAGGTACCGGTGTGTGTGTTACAAGAATTGATTAGTATCCAAAGGAGATTTCTTTGGGGAGGATGTTCTGATATTAAGAAGATTTGTTGGGTTAGTTGGGACACAATTTGCCTCCCAAAAGATAAAGATGGTTTGGGTATAAAGAATCTAAATTATTTCAACCAAGCTTTACTTTGTAAATAGAAGTGGAGAGGTTTGTGTGATCATAATACTTTATGGACCAAACTTTTAGAGCATAGATATGGGAGTTTGGCTGATAATTTTTTGCACTCTAATCTTAGCAATGTCAAAGGTCAATCTTTGTGGTGGCGTGATATTATGAAGATTGGCGTGATATTATCTCATGTGCTCTTTAATTGCTCTTTTTCTCAAAAGTTGTGGAAGCGGATTTTTAAATGAATGAATGTGGATTTCATCTTTTTTGATGACGGGTGGAAACATTTTTCCTCTTTTGGAGCTTTATTGAAAAATAAGAAATATGAAAAAGCTCGCCACGTTATTTGGTTGGCCACCACTTGGTGTATATGGCGTGCGCGTAACAATGTGGTTTTTAGAGGAGAAGCTATTAATTGGAAAGCCTTAGAAGACAAGATTATTTATATTTCATGGTTTTGGTTTATAGGTAAAATAGCTAGTAAGTCTTCTTGTGTTTTTTCAGATTGGTGTAAGGATCCATTAAAATGCATTATTAGCATGTAATGGTTGCTATAAGAATTGTAAGGGTTGAGTACTCTTGTACTCCTTATAATTCAATTTTTGTTTATCAAAAAAAAAAAAAAACTAGCTGTCATCTACTTTCTTTCTTTTTTTTAGTATTCAACGGTGCCGAAGCCCAAAAAAGAAATTACAAAGTAACTAGTCGGGGTAGAAACAACCCTACAATCATCAACATAAACATGAGCCACCTGTGGAGGAGGGGACACAAAGAAAACAACACCATTGTGACCTTCACTATCCATATTTGCAAGCACGTCGCACATCAATTAGCTTCTCTAAACACATGTATAATTCTAACCTCCCAATTCAAATCTAGCAAGCTTCTAACTCTCTACAAAATTGCAGTCCACACTATTCCTTTTGTTTGCAGTTTTCAAATTATGAACCATAACCTGAGAATAAATTTGAATCTCAACCTTCTCTACTTGTCTTCTCCTTGCTAGTTGTAGCCCTTCATATACCCCCCATAATTCTGTCATATATGCAGAGGTATGTCCTATGAACTTCGCAAATCCTTCAATCCAATTACCCTCCACATCCCGCTTGCTGCGTACCAGACTTTGCTGCACCATCAGTGTTAAGTGCACACCATCCATACGGCGGAGCTTTCCACGCCACCAGCACTTGAGTCTTCCTCCCCCGCTGCACCTGGTTCTCTAACACAGTACTATCTTCATATGCTTTAACATACTCCAGCACTACCACCCATGGTTTCATTGGACTCACAAAATTGTCATCATGAATTCGCTTATCTCGCCAACCGCTGCCTGGTTAAAAGCCTTGCCTGCTTCATTCTTTCTTTTTTTGAATCTACTTTTTTACTATCAGAATGAAACCCATTGTTAGACAAGACAATACGATAATAGATTCAAAACAGAATATGCTTACAAGTTGGTATAATATTTTCGAATCTCATCACACATTCAAAATAGAAATTAAATGTGTTTTACAAACAAGCATACTCTAATGTATACAAGTATGGCTATTCTAAATGAGATGTCTTTCTTCTTCCACTTTGCTTGTTGTCTAGGCATAACACAACAATAGAAGACATTCTGCCGTACCAAGCAGTCGAGGAGAATATGTTTCTGCAGAACAGTTCACATAATAAGCTTGTGCACTAAGAAATAAGTGTAAACCAGAAGGCTTCAATAATCATTACTAGAACTGGATAGTTCCCACGATGAGCTTATGCCTTAAGCAATAGCAGTGCACACCAAAAGGCTTTGATAATTAGTACTAGAATTTGATGATATATATGTCTGTTAAAATAAGTCTACTACAGCTTGTGAAACCAACACCAAGATACCGCAATGAGTGATCCATCCTGCAAATTTGAATTAAAAACTAGCAGCTCCCAATGCTAAATCACTTATACTACAAAATCAACAATTAGACAAGCTTTAAAGAGATAATGTTCCAACAAATTTAAGTAACAGCGGAAGGATACCACAGTAATAGAACATTCCAACAAATTTATGGAGCCCCACCACAAGCACCTGTTAATACATCTATACAAGCAATGCAGGCCCCGTTTGTTACAGATTTTTTTTCAAAAAAATCACTTTTTTTTTATTTTACGTGTTTGTTTCAGATTTTTCAAAAATCATTTTTTCTTCAAAATGAAAAGTTATAACTTTCTTCAAAATCTATTTTTTTAAAACCAATTTCTAAAAAAATAGATTTTTGTTATCGTAAACAAACGAAAAATAACTTTAGATTTTTGAAAAATCCGTAAAAAAAAATCATTTTTTTAAAGCTTAAACAAACATGCCCGCAATCACCCCTATAAGTCAAAATTCAAAAAATAAATAGAGGTTACCGTGTTGAAATTCTAAAGAAATGCACCTAAGATTTGATATGTCATGTTAAAAACATTAGTAATATCCAAAATTATTTATAAACGCTGCCACTCAGCAAGACCTTTCACGATAAGAGTTTGATTTTGAGTGAAATGTTTCGTTTTGGTGATGATGAGATGGGATATTGGGAAAAAAGCGATTGGGATTTGATGAGATGGAACTGTTCGTGAGTCACAGCAGAGACGGTTGACTTCTTCTTCGAAGTTTTGAGTCATTTCCGTTGGTGTCGTCGACAACATGCTTTGTCGTCGACATTACATTATATATATATATATATATATATATATATATATATATATATATATATATATATATATGAGGATGAATCAAATTACACCGGTGTACCATTTGAGTAATATTACACCGCTCAGTAACGCTTCAACGAATACAAATTTTACAAAATCCACCGTCAGATTGAAAGTTTATATCATGTATATCATCTATGCTAAGTTTTATAGAAATTTAAAATCGTTGGATTTTGTAAAATATGTATTCGTTAATATATATATATATATGGGAGGGATCAAATTATACCGGTGTAACATTTGAGTAATGTTACACCGCTCAATAACGCTTTAACGAATATAAATTTTACAAAATCCATCGTTGGATTGAAATTTTATATCATTTAGATCATCCATGACCAATTTTACAAAAATCTAAAATCGTTTGATATGTTATTGAGACCGATCAAGATTAACGCTTTAATTTATGTGTTTTTATTGAATACCGTTAAGTTTGATCAATCTCAATAACATATCAAATGATTTTAGATTTTTATAGAATTGAACATGAATGATCTATATGATATAAACTTTCAATCCAACGATGGATTTTGTGAAATTTGTATTCGTTGAAGCGTTATTAAGCAGTGTAACACTACTCAAATGTTACACCGGTGTAATTTGATCCCTCCCCATATATATATATATATATATATATATATATATATATATATATATATATATATATATATATATATATATATATATATATATATATATATATAGGGTCAGGGGTTCAACCCCAATCATCTCACTTATTCACCTTAAGGATAGAGTTTCTAGCCCAAAGACTACTTGACAAAATAATAAATAATAATAACCAGACATTTTTTGTTTACATCTTTACATGAAACTTATTTTAAAAAAAACACAAAAATATATATAAATTAAATTCAATACAAAAAGTCATACTTCAAATTATTATATTTTATTTTTCCTAATAAACTTATTTTACTTTTTTTTTTGTTATTACGTTATGGTCATATGGTTTAACAAGTGTGATTGGGTATTGTTTGGTGGTTAAAGTGTTATTTTGGATAATTTTGACCCTATCGTATGGTCATTTTGGTTAGAAATAGGTTGCGAGATTACTCAAGTTTATAAACAAGGACAATTCTCTAACCTTATAAGCCGTTTTTATATAGTTGAATTAAGCATAAAGGCTGAATTGGAAAAAGTCGACCTTCGGTTACCTTCTCTTCACATCATAATTCACTAAAATTAGTTGATAAACAAAAATAAAGGATAACAGATTAAAAGTGTGATAAAAATTAACCGTTGAATTAATTTATAGGTTAGCTTATTGTGGTTGTCAATCAGGCCCTATACTAGCAAGCAGTGGATTTCTCACCATAACTATAATGGTCACTGGCGTGATGCAGAAAGACACCAAAAGAGTAATAGTAATAATAAAAGGACCAAAAGAAAGAAAGAAAGAAAGAAAGAAAGAAAGAAAGAAAGAAAGAAAGAAAGAAAATCTCACTAATTAAGCTAAAAATGAAAAAGTAGATTCCAAAGGTAATAATGTTACAGTTAAAATGGCCCAACCATGCACTCAAGGATTCCTTATGTTTATATACTGTTGTCCTCCAACAAGGCAACAACACCACATCCAACGTGTCTTCTAAGTTGTCTGAATTGGATTACCTATGTGGCCAGAAAACATAGCATTCCACATCTTAAACTCACACACCAAGCATAACTCCACACTTCTCTTGTTGCTTTACTTGTGCTAAAACATGTCTTATACTTTCCCTTGTCTTTATATAAAGAGCACTGAGTCTCTTCCTAAGATACTCAAACATCTCAACAATCATACATTAATTACTATATATCTTAAATATAATTAATTCTTCTCTGCTAGAAACAATATTTGGCTCTTAAAAAAATGTCATTTGTTTCAAGAGTTATTGCTTCATGGTGCCAGAAGCATGGAAATGATGAAGGTGCTGTTTTGTATGACTATCCTCTTGCAGTTTGCAATGAAGGAGACGACGACGATGATGGTGGTTATGATTATGCTCCAGCAGCATAAACTCATTATCTGTCTGATTGATTTTGGCTACTACTTCAACTAGCTAATTAGTCTACTACACTTAACTAGTTAATGACTCTCTTCTTGTTTTTGGTTGTAACAATATTAGTGCTAATTGAAAAAACATTAGGATATCTGCTATACTCTAATAGCCTATTAGTCATCGGATGATCCTTTTATGGATGATGTAGTCTTACTTATATATGTTGCGCAGCTTTGTGTTATGCAGAATGAAAGAGCAACTATATATGAATAATGCATGCTATTATGCTAATAACAAATGTAGTTAGTTTGAAATTCCCAAGTAATGATTTCATTTGCTCTCACGTGTATAAACTGATTTTTAGTGTTTTATTTTAAATAAAAGTCATGCTGGATATGTTAGTTAAGCGCCGATTTAATAGTTATAATACCTGAGGAATATTGGAAAATCTATCACACCACAAAAGAAAAAACATAAAGGGTCAAAATTGCAATACCTGAGGGTTAAAATCAAACCTAAAGTTTAACATAAATTGTTTTCAGGGGTAAACACAAATTACTAGCAGTCATCTACTTTCTTTTTTTCTTTTTTTTTTGGTTTTCAACGGAGCCAAAGCCCAAAAAAGAAATTACACAAAGTAACGTTGGGGGTAGAAACACCCCCTACAATCATCAACATAAACTCGAGCCACCTGTGGAGGAGAGGGACTCGAAGAAAACAATACTACCATTGTGACCTTGACTACCCATATTAGTAAGCACGTCCGCACATCGATTAGCTTCTCTTAACACATGTATAATTCTAACCTACCAATTCAAATCTAGCAAGCTTCTAACTCTCTTCAAAATTGCACAGTCCACACTATTCCTTTTGTTTGCACTTTTCAAATTATGAACCAGAACCTGAGAATCAATTTGAATCTCAACCTTCTCTACTTGTCTTCTCCTTGCTAGTTGTAGCCATTCATATACCCACATAATTCTGTCATATATGCAGAGGTATGTCCTATGAACTTCGCAAATCCTTCAATCCAATTACCCTCCGCATCCTGCTTGCTGCGTACCAGACTTTGCTGCACCATCAGTGTTAAGTGCACACCATCCATACGGCGGAGCTTTCCACGCCACAAGCACTTGAGTCTTCCTCCCCGCTGCACCTGGTGCTCTAACACAGTACTATCTTCATATGCTTTAACATACTCCAGCACTACCACCCATGGTTTCGTTGGACTGACAAAATTGTCATCACTATTCCCAGCCAACCTCACTATTCCGACCCAACTGATCAGAAGATAACATGCTGTTGACTAAATAGCTTCCCAGCCAACCTCACTATTCCGACCCAACTGAGAAGATAAATTCAAGCCAATCCATTCTTTAAGTTGAGTATTGAAAAACTTATCTCTTGCATTAATATGAAGATGCTGCCACGTATGTACTGCAATCGGGCAATCTCTGATCACATGAAGGATTGACTCTTCAAATTGATAACAATTATCACAATAAGGTTCTCCAAGCTTCAATCTCGCCAGCCACTGCCTGGTTAGAAGCCTTGCGTGCTTCATTCTTTCTTTTTTTGAATCTACTTTCTTACTATCAGAATGAAACACATTGTTAGACTAGACAATATGATAATAGATTCAAAATATAACATGCTTACAAGTTAGTATAATATTTTCGAATCTCATCGCACATTCAAAATAGAAATCACTACTACAAAAACGAGTTTTAATAGCGCCCATTTAATAGCGCTTTATTAAAAGGCGCTATTAAAACTTAATCCGGAGCCCTTATGATAGCGCTTTTACAAAAAGCGTTATTAAAGCCTTGAACCAAAGTACACTATAATAGCGCTTTGCTGCAAACCGCTATTAAAGCCACAAAGGCGGAACTCAATAGTAGCGCTTTTGAAATTACGCTATTAAAGCTTATAGCCTATAATAGCACTTTTTACAAAAACGTTATAGTAAAGGAAATTAATAAATAAAAACCTGTGGTGGGCGGGTATCGAACCTTTGACCTGCTTATAATAATAAAAGTAAAAATAAATGAATAAAAACAGAGAAAATTTCACACGCTTCCTGCAATTTCAAAACCACTTCCCAACAAAGGTTGAACTCAAACCCTAGAAACGAAATCAATCTTCTTCTAGCTTCTTCAAACAATTCCCAGTAAACATTGAACTCAACCCCTAGAATTGAAATCGATCGTCTTCTAGCTTCAAACCCAAAGGAATCGAACTTAGAGAGAAATCGTTCCTCTGTAATCAAACTCACAACAAACAGAACTCGAAGTTAGAGCAATCGTTCCTCTTCTCCAATCACAATTGTTTCGGGCAATAGATATCCTTCTCACATTACTGTCAATCCTAGCTAATATCCAAGAACCCAGAAACCACTGTGAACCCTAACCCATAACCCATAAATCTCTTCTCTCCAAGAACTTTAATCCAATTACCCACTACTTTCACTGTCAGAAGTTGTACTCGTTCGTCACCGTTCATCGCTGTCCGTCGCCATGCTCTCACAACTCAAACTGTCGTCATTAAGGTATGCTTAGGGATAAGTTACAGTATATGTTGCACTATAGCTCATATTATAGAAGTTTGAAAAAATTGAATTTGCAAAATTGATTTAAATTAGAAGGCTATATCATCTATTTATCAAGGATACAACAGAGTATAAGAGAATGGTCAAGCTACAGGCAAAGCAGTACCCCTTATTCTCTAGTACTACTATCAGCTTAATTAAGAAACTATTCTTAGTGTGGTAGATGTTTGCTGGTTCCTTCTGTTGTTTTTGATTTATAGGTGAGAATGGAATAGGGATTAGAGAGCTTGTAGGATCCTGTTTTTAGTGAAGATGCTAAATATTACTTACAACATTTGATATCTAAGCTATCTCCATTATGAAATCATGAAATCTGCTATTTTGTTGTTAACCATTGCAGCTTTTCTTTTGTGTTAGAGTTATTTAATGGTGTCTTATTCTCATAATAATTATACTTGGCAGTTTAATGTGGCTTGATCTTTAACATTTCTAATATTTAAGATGATATAGGGCCAAGAATGGACTTTTGTGCAGGCTAAATCTGAAACTGTGCAGAATGTGTGTGACATAGTCAAGAAACAATTGTCCCTGCTAGAATATTCAAATGTTACCGGAGAGTCTAAATTTACTACACTTGTGAATTTAGTTATCTACTGGTATTTCATTATCTCATTTTTCTAATGTTCTGAATATTATTATCTCCTTTAAAATGAACTAAAATGTAGTTATTAGTATGAAAAAAGGGAATAGTCTCCTATATATATTTGACAAAAGTGAAGTTACTTATCTCTTGATAAATTCATGTGCTTGCAGTACCCTTTAAATCATATTTAATAATTTTTATTTTTTTAAATTCTTCTACTTTAAGTATGTCCTTATATTCAGTATTATCTTATTATCAAATATTTTGAGGGTTTCTGGAAAGAATGGATTGATACAAAACCAAGGGCATAGTGACTATGACAGAGTGCAGTTTGGAAGTTTGAAGCCTAATCATATGTCTTCTTTAGACACTACAAAAAAAAAATTACTGGCCGGAACAAATTGTCACATGAAGTCTTTTAATTCTGTTCTTCAATTCTATATAATGATCATTGTTCTCCACTGCTCGTTCTAATGAAGCAACGACATAAACACAAGACATGATGCTAACAAATAGAATCACAAATACCATATTAGTAACAATTTGAGAAAACAAAAGTGATTGAATGTAACCATATATGTCGGTGTCAAACAGCGACATGTCATACACTAGACATACCTTCAATAAAAAGTGTCCATGCTACATTACTTAATGTATAAACCATTGTAAAAAGACATAAAAATAACATTTGATCCGTTTACCTACACTTTTTGTACATTTTTTGAAACAAATATGCTATAACATGTTTCTTTTCATTCATGTACTAATATTTCCATTCCATTTCTTTTATATTCTAAGAGGTTAAGTCAAATCTTACATAAGGGGTTTGTTGGAGCACAGGGACTAAATGTGTATTGGCTAATCTTTTAGCTACTTGATATTTGAACTAGACATACACATATCTTGATGATCCTGTTATTTTTGTTTCTCTTTCTCTCATTTTAAATTGGAGCTAGAACTTATTTCTCTCTGTATGACATACATTTCTTGAACTTGGAGAATCGTTCATTATGTTTGATACAACAGCTGCACTGGATGCATTCAAAACTGTAAGGGGCTAAAAACTTACCATTTCCTGGTCTTTTATGGTTAGCAAATATTATCCTTTTGAAATTTAAGAAAACACTTCATTGTTCAAGTTCTAGAATCTTTGTTGTAATCTAGATTTTGTAAATCTGATGCAGGCTCATACTCTTTTAAGAAAGGAGGTCAGGAAGTCCCAATTGAATTACTCAATAATATTGGTGTCTTGAGTCTTAATAGCAAGAATTTGAGGTTTGTACTACTATTTCACACGCAATATTCCTTATGTTATGTCCCTTTCTCAGCTCACTTACCATAGTTAGGTTTCTTATGCAGTAAAGTGAGGAAAGCTTACCATATTCGATTGTAGAAATATCTATGGAAGAATTAGCTCCTCTTTTTATGTATGTGACATTGTGACTCAAAGTTCAGTATTGCATTTGAATTTTAAACTATTAATTATCTTTGCATTCCTTACTATAATTCTCACATTATTTGTAGTCACAATCTTCTACTAAGAGTGGTCTATTTAACAAAATATATTACTACAATCTTCTACAAATTTTATTAGTGCCAAAATTGTCATGTTATAATGTGGGGTGTTTTTGTAGTATTAAGTATCTAACTATTATGGTTGCTATTTGAAATTTTTAGCCCTTACAACTAAATTTGTGATCTCAGATGCAACATCAGCTAGAGACACTTCTTTTTTTTTGGAACTGAGCTGGAGATACTTCTAGTTGACAAAGCTCTCTTTTAGCTAATGAGAACGAGACATACTTTGCATATGAGATTATAAGCATAATTTAAGAGAATGATCTTTCAGCTAGAGACACTTCTTTTTTTTTGGAACTGAGCTGGAGATACTTCTAGTTGACAAAGCTCTCTTTTAGCTAATGAGAACGAGACATACTTTGCATTATGAGATTATAAGCATAATTTAAGAGAATGATCTTGATACAATGCACAACCAGCTGGAGATACTTCCATTTTTCATTTCTAGTTTTCTGCTTTTTTCAGTACAGAGGTTCGGTATTCTTCCTGAGCTATTTGCGTTATGTGCTTGAAGTTAGCTTGCTGTCACGCTTGGAACTGTGGACTGATGCTTTTGTAGTGTTTCTTGTTCCCTGCTCTTTTGTAGTCTATTGGTATACATCATAGGTTTGGTAGGTGTTTGTGGAATGTTGGTTTGTTTATTCGAGTTACACTACTAGACAAGTGTTATTGGGGTGCTTTTTCTAATTTTGGGGTAGATTGTTAATTAGTGGGGGGCCAAGTAGTGTTCTCGATCTGTTGGTTGTGTTCTCAGATTTGTCTTGTACTCGGATCAATTTTGTTTATGAAATGAATTAATGTATTACAAGAGCTTTTGTTTATATTATAGAGTATGTATAATGGAACAACACTAAATTAATAATTAATAATATTATATATTTTGAAAGTCTAAAATAAAATTACAATTACGGTAAAAAAAAAAAAGAGTATTAAGTTGAAAAAAAAAAACATACAAGGACTTATAATAGCGTTTTTAGGCACGGGCGCTATTAAAAGTTGACATATAATAGCCTTTTTAGGCTCGGGCGCTATTAAAGGTTGACATATAACAGCGTTTTCAGCATAAAGCGCTATAAAACACCCGTTTCTATAGGCCCTACTGGTCACGCCAGTTTACATATGACAGCGGTTGTTTCCTGAAGCGCTATTAAATATCGATATTTGATAGCGCTTTAAAAACGCTATTATAGGCAGCGAACTTATAATAGCGGTATCAGTAATAGCGCTTTAAAGCGCTATTAAAAGCCAAAATAAGCGCTATTAAAGGCCTTCATTTGTTGTAGTGAATTACATACATGTGTGTAAAAAACAAGCATTATCTAATGTATACAAGTATGGCTATTCTAAATGAGATATCGTTCTTCTTCCACTTTGCTTGTCGTCTAGGCATAACACAACAATAGAGGACATTCTGCTGTACCAAGCAGTCAAGGAGAATATTCTTCTGCAGAACAGTTCACATGATAAGCTTGTGCACTAAGAAGATTCCAAAAGCTGCCCCTAAATAATAATGTTACAGTTAAAATGGCCCAACCGTGCACTCAAGGATTCCTTATGTTTATATACTGGATTTATCCTCCAACAAGGCAACAACACCAATATGTGCTGAATTATTCCTAAATATTCTGGATTTGAAGCTGGCCATATATACAAATCCAACGTGTCTACTGAGTTGTCTGAATTGGATTACCTATGTGGCCAGAAAACATAGCATTCCACATCTTAAACTCACACACCAACCATAATTCCACACTTCTCTTGTTGCTTTACTTGTGCTAAAACATGTCTTATACTTTCCCTTGTCTTTATATAAAGAGCATTGAGTCTCTTCCTAAGCTACTCAAACATCTCAACAATCATACATTAATTACTATATATCTTAAATATAATTCTTCTTTGCTAGAAACAATATTTTGCTCTTAAAAAAAATGTCATTTCTTTCAAGAGTTGTTGCTTCATGGTGCCAGAAGCATGGAAATGATGAAGGTGCTGTTTTGTATGACAATTCTCTTGCAGTTTGCAATGAAGGAGACGACGACGATGATGGTGGTTATGATTATGCTCCAGCAGCATAAACTCATTATCTGTCTGATTGATTTTGGCTACTACTTCAACTAGCTAATTAGTCTACTACACTTAACTAGTTAATGACTCTCTTCTTGTTTTTGGTTGTAACAATATTAGTGCTAATTGAAAAAACATTAGGATATCATCTATATTCTACCTATTAGTTATCAGATGATCCTTTTATGTATGATGTAGTCTTACTTATATATGTTGAGCAGCTTTGTGTTATGCAGAATGAAAGACAAATATGTGTGTATATATAGGGGATGTTTCAAGTGAGAGGAATTCTCATAATGAGAGATGAGAGGATTAAATGCTATCCATATGATTAAAATGAACGGTTCTGATGATTTTACAATTAAAAACCTCACATGACTTCAATTTTTATTTATCTTTCTATTCGCACTAAGAACTGTAACTCAACTTTACGGAAATAGCTGTTGAGTCGTCGCCGGTGATAGTTTTTGCGGTGTCAGTCGTCAATGTAGATAGTGGATACAGCGAAGGTCGTCAAAGATATTGTATTCTAGTTGGTTAAATATCATTTCTTCATTTATGGACAAATTTTCGGAAAAAATGCAGAAAAATGAGATAATAAGGGCGAAGTAAAGGAAGAAACAAGGATAACACAAGATAGCAAATCTAAAAAAAGAAAATTGTAGCAACAAAACAAGTTAAAGAAAAGAAAATTGCAATTTTGCTATCTCAATAAAACAAAATAAAACATTAAAATAAAGAGGGAAACAACAAAAATAATTCATACTTCGGAGGATAGGTCAGAATGTATTACCAACGCGTATGAGACTTAACAGCCGCGGAGTGCAATGTCCGGTAAACTTTTTGATGTGCAATGACAGGAATGAGGACAATAATAATGTGCTGTTCCTGTGTACTGTGTACTGTCACTCCATAGAACCATATCGATAATCATAGAGGAAACATAGTGATAAACATTAGGACTCTGATCTATATCCATGTAAGATAGTATCAAAGATAGCACCCAAATGACTCAAACAAAACTTAGATAGTTTTCCAAGATAGTTTGTGAATAACCCAATCCTAACTACTAAAAGTTAGCAAATTTAAAAGTTAAAATTTATGTGACTAATGAGATTCATGTCATGAAAATTCAATGAGCATGGGCAAGAAACAAGTGCTTAACTTAATCAATTGATGTCTTTTTGAAATAATAACAAGCACATAGTTCAAAAGAGGCAAAGAAAGACACACAGCAGTCACATATGAGTTCCAATGAATGATTAAGACTAAACTATAGTAACAAATGATAGTAACAGTTAAAAACCACTTAATCAACACTCAAGTTTCAAGATAGCAGCAGCCTTATGTTAAGAGAAAAAGGTCCACAAGAGTTTACCATGTTGAGCTTGAGAGATTCCAAACACAAGAGTCAATTGTGGTTAAACGAAAACTCAAAAAGGATTAACACATGAACGAGCTAGATATTTGATCTTTCAGAACAATTTTCACTAACCACAAAAGCACAACCTGAACTTATATGATATTAAACACAAAATAGTCATGATGGTTCAACATAAATGTTTTCTAAAATAACCTTCATTAAGTCCATAAAATTCTAATCCAAAGAGAGATCAAGTCCAGATTACTCTACAGCCCTTAGTTATTCAAATGAACCAATTCACTGTAATGCCTATTTGAATCAAGTGAATGTCTCGTAAACCCCTAATTCACATCCAATGCCCTAAACATCAATCTTTTCCAACTCAACAAAGAAATTTGCACAATTGAACACTGAGAAAAGGAAAGCATGTAAACTCAGAATTAAAAGAATATTGGGACAGAAATTTCATACCTCTTCTTGATTAAAAAATGAATGTGGAAAAATTAGCTTTCTTAAAGTTGCAAATTGAATACCAATGAAATGAAGTGATAAATTTGTGAGGTGTGGTGATTTGAAAGTTTTAAGGTGAAAGAATGTGAGAATGTTCACAGAAAGTAGAGTAATTCTGTCAAATTCGCTTAGCCAAGAAAATCTCGCTTAGCGAATTCATGAAAACTATCAAAAAATGCAGAATTTTCACATCAGATAAAATGGTTCTGTTTTGCCTCATTTTCAAAACATGCTTAAGGGTCTGTTTGGTTCAAAATAGGGGGAGGGGAGGTGAGGTATTTTTATAGAGGGGAGGGGAGGTGAGGGGAGGGGAGGGAAATTTTTTAATTACATATGTGTTTGGTTCAAAAGAGGGGAGAGGAGGGGAGGTGAGGTATTTTAATTAAATATATGTTTGGTTCACAAGGGGAGGGGAGGTATTTTAAAATCAATTTACTTTTTTACCCGTAAATTGCAGAATTTAAATAGTATCGATAGAAAATTGGGTTGCCTCCCAACAAGTGCTTTATATATATATATATATATATATATATATATATATATATATATATATATATATATATATATATATATATATATATATATATATATATAGAAAATAATAAGTAAATACTGTTGTGTTGTGTATTATTCCTCAGCTCAAGGCTGGTTTAAATAGGAAGAGTACAAACATAAAAGGAAATAATAGATAAGCTTAGAATCTCCTAGAAATAACAAACTAGGAAACTAAATATTTTCCAACACCCCCCCCTCAAGTTGGTGCATAGATATCTATCATGCCCAACTTGCCGATCAAATGCTCAAAGGTGGGTCTTGCTAAGCTTTTGGTCAAGATATCTGCAGTTTGCTGACTCGAAGTTACAAAAGGTAGACATATGATTCCGGCATCTAACTTCTCTTTTATGAAATGTCGATCGATCTCAATATGCTTGGTTCTGTCATGTTGAACTGGGTTATGAGCTATGCTAATAGCGGCTTTACTGTCAGAGTATAATTTCAATGGAAGCTCAATTTTCATCTTAAGCTCTTCTAGGACTCTGTGGATCCATAATCCTTCACAAATACCTTGAGTCATAGCTCTAAACTCAGCTTCTGCACTACTTCTTGCTACAACTCCTTGTTTCTTGCTCCTCCATGTCACAAGATTACCCCAAACATAGGTACAATATCCGGAGGTTGATCTTCTGTCAGTGACTGAACCTGCCCAATCAGCATCGGTAAAGATAGACACATTTCTTTCATTAGTCTTCTTAAAAA
Source organism: Trifolium pratense (assembly GCF_020283565.1). Lineage (NCBI taxonomy): Eukaryota > Viridiplantae > Streptophyta > Magnoliopsida > Fabales > Fabaceae > Trifolium > Trifolium pratense. The sequence goes on along the minus strand of NC_060064.1, from coordinate 13,767,842 downwards.
ATAATCCCTTTCCAGGATTTGCTTTCAAATATCGCAGTATCCTATAGACTGCCTCAAGATGTTCCTCAAAAGGAGAATGCATAAACTGACTTACTACACTAACCGAGAAAGCAATGTCAGGTCTAGTGTGTGACAAATAAATCAGTTTCCCAACCAATCTCTGGTACCTTCCAGTATCAACAGGAACACTACCTTCTTCCCAAAGTTTTGCATTAGGATCCATGGGAGTATCTGTTGGTCGACATCCACTCATTCCTGTTTCTTTCAATAAATCTAGAATGTATTTTTGCTGGGAAACTACAACACCATCTTTTGATCGAGCAACCTCCATACCAAGAAAATATCTCATGGATCCCAAGTCCTTGATTTCAAAGTCTAATGCTAATTTCTCCTTTACTCTTGCCATTTCAACTATATCATCTCCAGTAAAGACGATATCATCAACATAAACAATTAGGACAGCAATTTTTCCATCTTGGGAGAACTTTGTGAACAAGGTGTGGTCAGCTTGTCCTTGAATGTATCCTTGTTTCTTCATGGAATAAGTGAACTTTTCAAACCAAGCTCTAGGAGACTGCTTTAATCCATACAAAGACTTATTTAGCTTGCATACATTTGATCCAAACTTGTCTTCAAAGCCAGGAGGAATGTCCATATATACTTCTTCTTCTAAATCACCATTGAGAAAAGCATTCTTAACATCCAACTGATGTAGGGGCCAATCTAAGTTAGCAGCAAGAGACAAGAGAATTCTGACAGTGTTCAATTTTGCAACAGGAGCAAAAGTCTCTGAGTAGTCTATACCATAGGTTTGAGTAAAACCCTTAGCCACCAATCGAGCCTTGTACCTTTCGATTGACCCATCTGAATTATACTTCACAGTAAAAACCCATTTGCATCCAACCGTCTTCTTGCCATCCGGTAGTGTCATAACACTCCAGGTTTTGTTCTTTTCAAGAGCTTTCATCTCCTCAAGTACAGCTTCCCTCCACTTTGGAACTTCTAGAGCAACCTGTACATTTTTTGGAATCTCTACACTAGACAATTTTGAGGTAAAGGCAGAAAAAGATGAAGACAAATTTGAATATGATATAAAATTGGACAATGGGTATTTAGTGCAAGATCTAACAGGTTTTCTAACAGCCACAGGATCATCGATATCAGGATACAAAATACGACTCTCAGAAACAGAGATAGACTTACCTTTTCTTTTTTTAGGAAGTTGATCATCCCCCAGTTCAGATTCATGACAGTGTTGAGATGTGGACTCATCACTTTCTTTGTGATTCTTTCTCACAAAAACATTTCCTTTCCAAGTCTTGTTTCCTGCTTCAAACCTATTATCTTTATATGACTCATTATTTTGTGGCATTTCAATTAGATCATCATTATCATTGTTTTCAAGATTCTCATTGTTTTCTTCATGAGAAAATGTAGGCTCGGATTCACCAAGCTCACTACTCATAACAGGAGTAGGATTAGATAAAAAATCATGGCCATTTTTCGTTGGTGCAGAAGTATAAGTCTTAGAACTTTGTGATACCGGCAAAGATAAATTATTAAAAAAACTCATGTCCTCAGTTTGAAACGAGTTAAAAAAAACTCATGTCCTCAATTTGAGACGAATCTTCATTTAAATTTCCCCCCTGAAGATGCGTGTCAAAAAAAGGTTTGTTTTCAAAGAATGTAACATCCATGGTGACAAACATTTTCTGGTTTTTTGGATCAAAACATTTATATCCCTTCTGGGTTGGAGAATACCCAACAAAAACACATTTTATAGCACGCGGTTCGAGTTTGCTAATATTCTTATGTTCATGAACAAATGCAGTGCAACCAAAGATTTTTAAGGTCAAATCGTTTGAAACACGATCATTAGGAAAACATTCTTTGAAAATATGAATTGGAGTTTTAAAATTAAGAACTTTGGAGGGCACTCTGTTAATTAAGTATGCAGCAGTTAAAACTGCTTCACCTCACAAATAATTTGGTACTTTACTTGCGAAAAGTAAAGCTCTAGCCACCTCCAACAAGTGCCTATTTTTTCTTTCTGCAACTCCATTTTGTTGGGGAGTGTTAGGACATGAACTTTGATGCACAATTTCATTTTCACGAAAAAAATCATTCAACATTGTGTTAAAATATTCTTTGCCGTTATCACTTCTAAATACTTGAATATTTGTTTGAAATTGATTTTGCACCATTTTAACAAAATCTTTTACGGCCTGACAAACGTCAGATTTCCCTTTTAACAAGTACACCCAACTAACTCTTGAGTGATCATCTATAAATGTGATAAACCATTTTTTATGAGAAAGTGTACTCGTTCGGTTAGGGCCCCAAACATCACTGTGAATAACAGAAAAAGGTTTTGATGGTTTGTAGGGCTGTAATGGAAAATGAGAACGATGATGTTTTGCAAATTCACATGCTTCACATTTAAACAAAGATAAATCCTTATTACGAAATAACTCAGGAAATAAGTGTTTTAAATAAGGAAAACTAGGATGACCTAATCGTGAATGCCATAACATAACATCATCATTATTATTATTCAAAACTAAAAAAGATTCAAAGCATGAACTTATTGGTTTGGAAGGTAGTTGTGATTCAGGTTCAATGTCGAAGTAGTAGAGTCCTCCACTCTCCTTAGCACTACCAATCATCTTCCCCGAGTTCAAATCCTGAAAAACACAATGAGTACGGAAAAAATTAGTTTGACAATTTCTATCTTGGGCTAATTTACTGACAGACATGAGACTACAAGATAGATTTGGGACATGAAGAACATCTTTAAGGGTTAGACTTGGAGACAACACAACCGAACCTTTACCCGCAATGGCTGAAAAGGATCCATCCGCAATTTTTATTTTATGGTTACCTGCACATGGACTATAAGAAGAAAACAGAGTAGAATCACCAGTCATGTGATCACTTGCACCCGAATCTACTATCCAAGCACGACCGGGACTGACACTAAAAAGGGCAGAAGTACCTTTGGGGGCAACAGAGCCAGAAAGAGTGTTAGATTCAAGAATTTTGTACCGTCTGTCTAGTTGTTCCATCGTGAATGAAAGCTGAATTGAAGAAGACTGATGCTCTTGATCAGAATTACTGGCTTGGAATGTATGACCCTCACCTCCACCTTTGTTCTTCTGATTTGACGGTCGCGGAAGACCATGTAATTTCCAACATTGAAAAATAGTATGTCCCAAACGATGACAATATTTGCATTCACGACGGTATTTGAAAGTGGATGATCGTCGTCGAGAATAAAAAAACGTCATAATTAATAATCTTAGCCAAGGAGTACCGGAAGCAGCAAAGAAAAGTAACGCTGGTGAACAGTACTCGTGAACAGTAATCACGTGAACAGTACGTATGAACAGTGCTTCCGATGAACAGTATTTAAATGAACAGTGGCGCGTGAACAGTACCACGGGTGAACAGTGCCGCACACAAAATCAGTCGTCGTGGTCAGATTGTAAACACGACGGCGGCTAGGGTTTTGCGGAAGCGAGACCCCCAAAATCGGGAGCTCTCGATACCATGTAGAAAATAATAAGTAAATACTGTTGTGTATTATTCCTCAGCTCAAGGCTGGTTTAAATAGGAAGAGTACAAACATAAAAGGAAATAATAGATAAGCTTAGAATCTCCTAGAAATAACAAACTAGGAAACTAAATATTTTCCAACAATATATATATATATATATATATATATATATATATATATATATACAACTTATAGCTTGACAGTCAATATATACATGGATACATGACATGTTCTTGCTTACACACAGGTTTCATGCCAATTATCAAGTGGCATTGTTTGTTCTGCATTTCTCATGCCAATAGCTATGTCCGATAATGAAAAGATATAAAATCATATGATGTAATCACTCATGTACACATAAGGTAGAAATCATATGCTTCAAATTTCCTGTATTATCAATTTTTTTGCTGGCTACTTAGTTTTAAGCTGTCCTTGAAATTCTAGTAGTGGTTAAGAGCTTCATCAATTGTCTGATCAACCTATATGGTTAGTTTTATGCAGCTCTATCTAGAAACCATAAACACAAATGATGAAGCTGTTACAGAGTAATAGAATTTCATCAACAATCTTTTAACTTGTAGTAACTAAAGAAAGCTTGAAACCTCCATTAGATAAATCAACCATATCACCTATTCTACAACCACTAGCTCTGCAGCACATATTTTTACTAATTCATAGTGGCCACTTTATGTGACATAGAAAAGTGTGCAATGAATATACACTATGATGAATAGAATATCAAAAAATTACTGAAAAGATTCAAAATATTCCTCAAACTAGTACCTGCCACTGATTTGAAAGTGCTGCACTTGTATAAGTATAGTAGTGTCCAGCATTCCACTGCTATGAACAAAAACACAGCAAATAGAATTGTAGTTGGTGCTTCCTGATAGAATTAAATATATGAACATATTGATTCTCAAAATCAATACTTAAACTAGCTAATGTAGCTCTTGATCATGACAGATCAAAATCAGAAATACAAAATTTGGCATATGAAATTGTAGATGAAAACTAAATGTATGTAAAGTAAACCTACTTCCTCCCCCACTTTGTTTATCCACTCAAGCTAAATGAACTTAGAAATGAAAAGCAACACACTGCAGATTTACTAAAATGGTACATAATCATAGCCACTATGTATAGAATAGGTCTTAATAGGTCCAAAGATAATAGCTATTTCATTGGCAAAGATTAAAAAATATATCTGCATAAATTAAATGCAGTAAGCATGTTGAATTAAGTTTCCATCTGACGTTCCAATCAAGATTCAAGTACTCATTAGCAATAAGACAAACCATAACAATAAAAACATCAATTCTGGTAGGCAAAAACACTTCAAGTATCCAAACCTAGTCGCTACACATGAGAAAATGTATTCATGGTCGAATCCGTGCAGCAACAAATATAAACTTGACCAATTATAAAAGAACAGAACCAAAACAGAAGCAAATCCCATCTATTGCCCCAACATATAAAAATGTTAGGCTGTTAAATTATAAGAATATGCAGCTCCAAGAGCACGAGGAATTTACGTGTCATGGATCAAACTAAATTTTGCAGTGTAACAGTATATCTACTTTCATTTTCCATTATCAAGTTCATTGGAAAAACACAGATTAGTAAATTCTTGCAGAGTGGAAACTACACTCTAACAAGCTAACTAATTAGAAAAATTCTGATAAATCAATAGTATAAATCCCTTATAAGAATATCAAACTCATACTACAAGAAAAATATTCCACGGTTTTTCTTTAAATTACTCGCATTCTAATGCATTGAAGTACAAAATATAATTTCCTTGAAGGAAAATAACATCAACCATGGAAAAACCTACATTGATAGTGACCATAGTCTGAAGTGTGACCATTTCATAAAAAAATAAAACAAATAACATCATTGTTGAGTCACCTAACATTACAAATAATACCATCAATTTCACTTTAAGGTATTGGCTGCACATTATCATCAAGAACACAGTAGTAAGGTATTCTCTCTTGAAGGGATGAAATTTACTATTTTTCAGGCAATTTTTGGACCTTCCATATCCAATTGGTATGCAAAAATTCATAAACATAAAATAAGAGAGCTAGGCATGATTCTCCTTATAGTTCAAGAGTGCACTTAATTCTGATATAGGAATTAAAGGTGAAAAGCTAAAATCACCTTGAATCACTGAAAATATAGTGATTTTTTTCGTGAAAATGGAATTGTGCATCAAAGTTCATGTCCTAACACTCCCCAACAAAATTGAGTTGCAGAAAGAAAAAATAGGCACTTGTTGGAGGTGGCTAGTTTTAACTGCTGCATACTTAATTAACAGAGTGCCCTCCAAAGTTCTTAATTTTAAAACTCCAATTCATATTTTCAAAGAATGTTTTCCTAATGATCGTGTTTCAAACGATTTGACCTTAAAAATCTTTGGTTGCACTGCATTTGTTCATGAACATAACAATATTAGCAAACTCGAACCGCGTGCTATAAAATGTGTTTTTGTTGGGTATTCTCCAACCCAGAAGAGATATAAATGTTTTGATCCAAAAAACCAGAAAATGTTTGTCACCATGGATGTTACATTCTTTGAAAACAAACCTTTTTTTGACACGCATCTTCAGGGGGGAAATTTAAATGAAGATTCGTCTCAAACTGAGGACATGAGTTTTTTTAACTCGTTTCAAACTGAGGACATGAGTTTTTTTAATAATTTATCTTTGCCGGTATCACAAAGTTCTAAGACTTATACTTCTGCACCAACGAAAAATGGCCATGATTCTTTATCTAATCCTACTCCTGTTATGAGTAGTGAGCTTGGTGAATCCGAGCCTACATTTTCTCATGAAGAAAACAATGAGAATCTTGAAAACAATAATAATGATGATCTAATTGAAATGCCACAAAATAATGAGTCATATAAAGATAATAGGTTTGAAGCAGGAAACAAGACTTGGAAAGGAAAGGTTTTTGTGAGAAAGAATCACAAAGAAAGTGATGAGTCCACATCTCAACACTGTCATGAATCTGAACCGGGGGATGATCAACTTCCTAAAAAAAGAAAAGGTAAGTCTATCTCTGTTTCTGAGAGTCGTATTTTGTATCCTGATATCGATGATCCTGTCGCTGTTAGAAAACCTGTTAGATCTTGCACTAAATACCCATTGTTCAATTTTATATCATATTCAAATTTGTCTTCGTCTTTTTCTGCCTTTACCTCAAAATTGTCTAGTGTAGAGATTCCAAAAAATGTACAGGTTGCTCTAGAAGTTCCAAAGTGGAGGGAAGCTGTACTTGAGGAGATGAAAGCTCTTGAAAAGAACAAAACCTGGAGTGTTATGACACTACCGGATGGCAAGAAGACGGTTGGATGCAAATGGGTGTTTACTGTTAAGTATAATTCAGATGGGTCAATCGAAAGGTACAAGGCTCGATTGGTGGCTAAGGGTTTTACTCAAACCTATGGTATAGACTACTCAGAGACTTTTGCTCCTGTTGCAAAATTAAACACTGTCAGAATTCTTTTGTCTCTTGCTGCTAACTTAGATTGGCCCCTACATCAGTTGGATGTTAAGAATGCTTTTCTCAATGATGATTTAGAAGAAGAAGTATATATGGACATTCCTCCTGGCTTTGAAGACAAGTTTGGATCAAATGTATGCAAACTAAATAAGTCTTTGTATGGATTAAAGAAGTCTCCTAGAGCTTGGTTTGAAAAGTTCACTTATTCCATGAAGAAACAAGGGTACATTCAAGGACAAGCTGACCACACCTTGTTCACAAAGTTCTCCCAAGATGGAAAAATTGTTGTCCTAATTGTTTATGTTGATGATATCGTCCTTACTGGAGATGATATAGTTGAAATGGCAAGAGTAAAAGAGAAATTAGCATTAGACTTTGAAATCAAGGAGTTGGGATCCATGAGATATTTTCTTGGTATGGAGGTTGCTCGATCAAAAGATGGTATTGTAGTTTCCCAGCAAAAATACATTCTAGATTTATTGAAAGAAACAGGAATGAGTAGATGTCGACCAGCAGATACTCCCATGGATCCTAATGCTAAACTTTGGGAAGAAGGTAGTGTTCCTGTTGATACTTGAAGGTACCAGAGATTGGTTGGGAAACTGATTTATTTGTCACACACTAGACCTGACATTGCTTTCTCGGTTAGTGTAGTAAGTCAGTTTATGCATTCTCCTTTTGAGGAACATCTTGAGGCATTCTATAGGATACTGCGATATTTGAAAGCAAATCCTGGGAAAGGATTATTTTTTAAGAAGACTAGTGAAAGAAATGTGTCTATCTTTACCGATGCTGATTGGGCAGGTTCAGTCACTGACAGAAGATCAACCTCCGGATATTGTACCTATGTTTGGGGTAATCTTGTGACATGGAGGAGCAAGAAACAAGGAGTTGTAGCAAGAAGTAGTGCAGAAGCTGAGTTTAGAGCTATGGCTCAAGGTATTTGTGAAGGATTATGGATCCACAGAGTCCTAGAAGAGCTTAAGATGAAAATTGAGCTTCCATTGAAATTATACTATGACAGTAGAGTCGCTATTAGCATAGCTCATAACCCAGTTCAACATGACAGAACCAAGCATATTGAGATCGATCGACATTTCATAAAAGAGAAGCTAGATGCCGGAATCATATGTCTACCTTTTGTAACTTCGAGTCAGCAAACTGCAGATATCTTGACCAAAAGCTTAGCAAGACCCACCTTTGAGCATTTGATCGGCAAGTTGGGCATGATAGATATCTATGCACCAACTTGAGGGGGGTGTTGGAAAATATTTAGTTTCCTAGTTTGTTATTTTTAGGAGATAGGAGATTCTAAGCTAATCTATTATTTCCTTTTATGTTTGTACTCTTCCTATTTAAACCAGCCTTGAGATAAGGAATAACATACAACAGTATTCACTTATTATTTTCTACATATAGTATGAGCCCCCCATGAAAGAGTTGGTCAAGTAATGTGTTGCTAGTGTTTAACATGAGAAAATTTACGATAAAAAAGGCCAATAAGCCCTAAGACTGCAACAGGATACTAATTTACGAGAAAAAACAGCCAATGAGCCATAGATTCACCGACAAAAATTAATTTGTGTTAAACGGCGGTGGAAACTATGTACCTAGAGACTTCGGTACAAATTGTGCCATAGCAACATAGTTTATGGCTGAATAGATTGGCAGCAGCCAAAATAAACTACATTTAGCACCAAATCTGTCAAATACATCACATCACATAGGTGTTAAATTTGATTAGTACGAACCTAAATAATAAAAGACATATATCATTTTTTATTAATCATTAGAAAACACAGTGGATAACTCTAACACTGTGAAGATTTCCATGTATGAGCAATAATGATCTGGACTTTGGAAAAAAGTGTATACACAATGATTGCATTAGCCCAAATCAGCCTGCATAACTGAAATTTTACCTTACCTTAGCTATAGATCACTAGAGAATCTCATCTGATCAAGCAAAAATAAACTACAAGCAACAGATTGCACATTGTACACTGAGACTCGGATTTATAATTGTTGTGTAAGATCATATAACCATTTAACTTATTAGAGAATATCAAACAAGATAGGATATCAATTTTTTTTTAAAAAAAAAAAAAAAACACTTGGATAGGGACAATTTCCAGGTCCAAGATATGCAGACAATCTTGACATTGTGATTTAGAAGAAGGATTAACATACACCTCTATCTTTGTAAATACTGTCATCAAAATGAGTTAATATGATCTGCATAATCTAAAGGCTGCACCACCTACATGATTAATTCATCAATTGCAATATTTGTACCCACTTATAAGAGCTCACATGCATGGTTGTTAGACTCGGGAGTAGACTCGTAAGAGTCTACGAGTATAGGAGGCAAAAACGAATGGAATCGCTCATAGAATCGTTTTCCTTGTAAACTCGTACATACTCGTATGGACTCGAGTCTATGACAAGTTTAGGAATCACTTAATTTTTTTGAAAAAAAAAAAAACACGGCCTAAACTCAAACTCAACAAAAACCGTAAAAATCCTAAAGAACATGCCAACTAAGACTGTGCATGGTTCGGTTTACAGATAAAACTGAACCGAACCAAACCGAGCTGTCACAACAGTTCTATATAACTGAACCGAACTATCAATAATTTGTCACAAAACTGTCAATAATTTGTCACGAACTGCTGAACTGTTTTAACAGTTAAGTGAACCGGTTCAGTACTTTTGAACCGAACCGAACCAAAACTGAAAAATTGAACCAAGGTTGACTGTGGAAAACTGGGAAACCGAAAATAGTGGAAAATTGAAAAGAGCCACATTATTTCTAGAAGCATAGGAATTGAACTGTCATAAGATTCATAATAGTTCTATAAATTTAAATTAAGTACCTCAATTTATATTTGGAAGCATAGGAATATATGAAAGATCCACTATTTCAGTTTTCCCTGCTTATAGCTAATGCGTTTTTGCCAACAAATCACACCATAGGAATGGAAGGTAGAAGCTGTATATGGTATACTTAATTACAACCGAACCCTTTCTATTTTTCGTTTTCCATTTCAGGTACCGTGTAATGAATTCAGATCTTTGAGCCTTCAAAGTTGGGCCTTCACTTTCCATCTTTGAGCCTTCAACTACACATAACTAGTTCTGAACTTATGGTGGTTCGTGAAGACTCTTCGCTGAACAAGTGATCATCAGATCAGATGCTTGTTAATTGCTGGAGAAGAGAACTAAACTGTGATTTACTTATTTTGGGTTTGTGAACTAGTTCTTTAGAAAACTTGGGTAATTTTAACATTTTCCATGGTCATATCAGGAATTTGGAAATGCTGCACCAATAGGTGCAGTTGTAACAACTCTTGAGATTACAAAGATTCTGAAATATACCTACTATTTTAGCACATGTACGGGATTGGCTGTTCTGAATGCAATTGAGAAGGATAAATTTCAGCAAAATGCATATGCTGTTGGATCATATTTAAAGGAGAATCTAAATTCACTAATGGAAAAGCACGAGAGTAAGCTTCTTATTCTTTCTCATACATCTCGAATCTGCCAAGTCAATTTGCTAAACAAGCAGAATGCCATTCACCAACAAACATATGGTTCAGTTATAGTTCCAAAATAAAACCAAAATTTATGTGACACAAAACATCATAATTATAGAAGCAAAATTCAGCCAAGCAGCACCGAGGAATGCACTGTCAATCCATAGAACCAGATTGATAAACCAAGGGGAACACATAAATACTGTACTTGAGGATCATGAAGCAACACTTTACCATCCTATTTATACTTTGTGAATAAATAATTCACATTGCAATTTCATCTAGGTCCAGGGTCATTGATGACTCAACCATACCATCTGTCATCAAGGCTAGTTTTAACCATTCTTGTTATGTCCTCAAACTAAAACCCATATATTGACAGTAAAACATGAGTTCTACTTTATTGCAAGCTATTAAAGGAATAGCTGACTCAAGCTTATGGAATACTTGTAACTAACAAATTGCGGTGTGGTAAGAATTGTGTTTCTACAAAAAGTTTTCAGAAAGCTGGCACACTTTGCATTTGGGGTCATCAAAGAACAAAAACAATATCTTCCATAAATATAAATTTATTTTGAAATTGCACTTAACTCTTGCAACCAGCTTTTGCAATATGAATAAAGGGTTCATATTTCAGTTTCCTTAAGGATTATTAAGACATCTCATTCCTTACAAGAATCAAGGAACAAAGTATCCATCTTGGAGTCAGATTTGGGGTTATTAGGCTCATAATTAACACCCGTCAAATGACGAAGAAAAAAAATCCCAGAATTGCAAAACAAATGCAGTAAGCATGGCTGCACATTGTCATCAAGAATACAGTAGTACATCATTATTCTCTCATTTCATGGAATTTTACTTTTTTCAGCAAAATTTTGGACCTTCCATATCCAGTTGGTATGCAAAAATTCATAAAAATAAGATAAAAGAGCTAGGCATGATACTCCTTATAGTTCAAGAGTGCACTTATATCTGATTTAGGAATTAAAGGTTAAATGCTAAATTCACCTTGAAAATAGAATGAACACAAGTTTTTTATTTCCATCCAATGAAAAACTAAGAACACAGATACAAGATTGATGCTACTTCAGAATTAAGAGTTGACGAATAAGATCAGGAAGAGAACTAAAACTCATGGTCAGGCACTTAGGCAACGCTGCACAAGAGTATGTGACAGGGACACCAACATATCGGAAAAGGATGCTTCTTCAAAAATGATGAAGCCAACCCAGAAAATGTGACACTGACACCAACATTAAGACTTCCAGAAGCAAAACCAAAAAATATGCCAAACAACACCCTGTACTGTCACTCCAAAACACCAAATTGATAAACTACTATAGTAATTGAAGTTTGAGCTTTTTGCATCTCCATAATATTTGCAAGCTCTTTTTTCTTTTTTACTTCATTTATAGGCAAATTTATCATGTGCCCATCAAATAGGCCAAATCGTTAATAAACCAGTGTTTACCCCCCCTCCCTTTTGATCATATGATAAATAAGGAAAACCTGGAAAGATTGAACTGTGATCAATCACCTCACCAATAGTATGAAACTAAAGACTAAAAATCCAATCCCGCCACAAACCTTAGAAGCAAAGTTGCTTGTGATTTCTATTTTTCATCATAATTAACTCAAAGCTCAAATTATACCATCTCAATTTTTGGAATTATATCTATCAAAGGAGATGAAATCACTTACTTGATTTATCATCATAATCCCCACTCTGTAGTTTGCAGTGTACTTTCTTTAGCATCAACTCTTACTAGATATCAAAATCTTAATATTTCACGGCTTATTCTGAAAAGGATTGTTATTTGGCTCCATTGATTGCACCATATCTTCTGCTCACTTTGCACTTTACCATGAAGTACTTGCTTAAGCAGTTGGATAGAGCAGAAGAATTCACATTGCAATAGCATCAAGTTAACTAGTTCCATGGTCATCTTACAATTTATATAGTCATCAAGGCAACATATAACGATCTACGAATTTATATAGTCCAATAAAAAATGGACTTAAGGGTCATCGAAGCAACATATATCCATCACATAAACTATATAGCCAATAGAAATTGGACTTAATCAAGGCAACATTTATCCACATATTGGGGCAATCAAGGGTCATCAAGGCAACATATAACCATCTAAGTATTTATTTAGTCCAACCAAAATTGGACTTAAGGGTCATCGAAGCAACATATATCCATCACATAATTTATATAGCCAATCAAAATTGGACTTAATTGAGGCAACATTTATCCGCATATTGAGGCAAGGGTCATCTAAGAATTTATATAGTCCAAAAAAATGGACTTAAGGCCATCGAAGCCACATATATCCATCACATAATTTTATATAGCCAATCGAAATTGGACTTAATTGAGGCAGCATTTATCCACATATTGAGGCAAGGGTCATCTAAGAATTTATATAATCCAATAAAAATGGACTTAAGGGTCATCGAAGCAACATATATCCATCACATAATTTATATAGCCAATAGAAATTGAACTTAATCAAGGCAACATTTATCCACATATTTAGGCAAGGGTCATCTAATAATTTATTAAGTCCAATAAAAAATGGACTTAAGGGCCATCAAAACAACATATATCCATTGCATAATTTATATAGCCAATCCAAATTGGACTTAACCGAGGCAACATTTATCCGCATATTGAGGCAAGGGTCATCTAAGAATTTATATAATCCAATAAAAATGGACTTAAGGGTCATCGAAGCAACATATATCCATCACATAATTTATATAGCCAATAGAAATTGAACTTAATCAAGGCAACATTTATCCACATATTTAGGCAAGGGTCATCTAATAATTTATTAAGTCCAATAAAAAATGGACTTAAGGGCCATCAAAACAACATATATCCATTGCATAATTTATATAGCCAATCCAAATTGGACTTAACCGAGGCAACATTTATCCGCATATTGAGGCAAGCATCATCTAAGACTTCATATAGTCCAATAAAAAATGGACTTAAGGGCCATCGAAGTAACATATATCCATCACATAATTTATATAGCCAATCAAAATTGTACTTAATCGAGGCAACATTTATCCACATATTGAGGCAAGGGTCATCTAAGAATTTATATAATCCAATAAAAATGGACTTAAGGGCCATCGAAGCAACATATATCCATCACATAATTTATATAGCCAATCAAAATTGTACTTAATCGAGGCAACATTTATCCACATATTGAGGCAAGGGTCATCTAAGAATTTATATAATCCAATAAAAATGGACTTAAGGGCCATCGAAGCAACATATATCCATCACATAATTTATATAGCCAATCGAAATTGGACTTAATTGAGGCAACATTTATCCACGTATTGAGGCAAGGGTCATCTAAGAATTTATATAATCCAATAAAAATGGACTTAAGGGTCATCGAAGCAACATATATCCATCACATAATTTATATAGAAACTGGGCTTTAATTGAGGCAAGGCAACATTTATCCACATATTGAGGCAAGGGTTATCAGGGCAACATATAACCATAACCATCATTTATACAACCAACAATTGGACTTAAGGGTCATTGAGTAAAATGTTAACCATCTCATAATTTATATAGAGTCATCAATAGCTTAAAGATACCATTTCAAAATTCCAGTAATGAATAATAACTGGATGTAAGAGTCGAACAGACATTTAACCATTTTGATCCGAATTTACATCATAAAAAACTTTTAGCAAGCTAGCACATTTCTTAAGATTGCATTTGGGTCATCAAAGAATAAATTATAAATTATACCTCCCAATATTTATGAATAGAAATTTATAATTAAAAATGCATTTAGCTCACCTAACCAACTTGGTTTTTCTTTTCAAGTAGAAGATTAGATGTTCTATAATAATCAAGAATGAAAGGATGGGTATCGGAACAAGGTATCAATCATAAATAAACAAACCAGTGTGCTGCAATGAAAAAATCCAGTATACTTGCTTTCACTATATTAGTACCAAAAAGAGTCTTGGGACCGATCACATTTCTTTCATGCAGAAGATTGAATATTCAACCTGTGGAACCGTTTTTTGTCACGAAATTGATCTTATGAAAAAAATCATCTTTCAAAACATTGGTGTTAAACAGAGTTTTGGGACATAGCATGTTTCTTCAATTAAAGTGTTTTCTTTTTTCTTGCAGAAGATTGAACAGTTTTTAATCATCAAGAATGTGAAAAATGGAACCTTTTTCATGCCCGCAAAAACTGTAAAGCACTAATTACAAAAGTGAATAATAGGACATGATCTGGACACCAAAACAGAACTGATAGTAATATCAAAAAAGAAACTTGGATATAATAGGATGTAAAAAACGGTACCTTTTGTTTCTTTGAGAAATTGTCGCTTTTTCTTTGATCATTGTCGACACATAAGACGTTTGATCAAATCAATGATTTCTTGACAACCAACATTCGAGAAATTGATCTTACTCAGTGGTTGGTTACCGACAAACATAAGAACCCAATTCAGAAGTATTAGAATCAACAATTTCTTCACTCTTTGAGACACTCTTTGATTCTAATAGGATTTGAAGCAACCGGTGAAGTGGGTTTGGGATTAGGGTACCAACAAACGCGTGTTTCGTTCTTGAAGACACAAAGCTGTGTAACGGTAATGACAGAAGGCGCGTCGTTATAAATCTATCCCATGGGCTTTTCTGTTTTACTGGGCCAACTTCATCGGCCCAGTCATGTAATTAGGTTTTTAAATTTATTCTCCATATTTAAATCTAGAAACTTTTAAACAAAGATTAAATAAATAAATTTTTTGTCTAAAAAATATAGTGAATTTTGCTTTTAGCCGCTGAAAAAAAAATTAAGTTTGCCCTTTTTTATGTTCAAGATGTTCCTATGTTATATCTATATATTATTTCAAACTTAGTATTCCGGTAACGAGATCTCGGCTTCATCATCTCCATTGTTCAACAACTCCAAAAACAAAAAGTTCGTCGTCTCGTGGCTTCTTCTTCGGAACAATCCTCCATGGCCAAAGTTCAAGCTTTATTGTCTAGTGTTTTTTGGCATCTTCTGGTTCTTCTCTTACACCTTCTATTTTAATTAACTCCTTCAATTCATTTTCATCAATCAGATCCTCCCTTCATTTTTACATTGCAGCACACCTCACCATAAAATATTCCTTATCGCTTCTTTCTCACCAACCACCCTTTAAATCGAATCACGGTTTGTGCTTGAAATTAGAATTGCATATTGGCCATAGATCATTGTTGAATAAATTGCAAACTGGATTTTGGGTGTGGTTGAGACATGACTCACTTTGGTTACCGGAATACTTTATCTAACTATTCTGGTATGCAAATTTTTTACCGGAATACTTTATGTTTGTTCAGAATTTTTTTTACCGGAATACTTCATGTATTACTTTGATTAAATGTAAGGGTGAAATGAAATAATAAAAGGGTAAAATAGGAATATTAGGTTCTTTGTAGGGGTAAAGAGTTAAATGTTGGGGTGGAAAAAAAAATTTCCTATTGGGGTTGAAATGGTTAAATATAAGTCCAAAATCATTCGGTGGATGAAGATAAAATCCTCTTTAGACCCTTCAATATGCTCTATGGTCCGTCAACATGCCCTTCAAATAATTTTAATTTTGTATATTTATTTATTACGACATAAAAATTGAATCTTAACTTATATATACTTCTCGGCTCTTTTATCTCATATGTGAAAACATCCTTATAATTATAATATCCCAATACATCATGTGTTCCACAAGCAAGATTACTATATATGACAAATTTAAATTAAAAAAAATTGAATAATATGTTCATAGGAAAATTCACTATAAAACACTCAATTTTTAAAAATTAAATATCGTAAAAGTCATAATCTTAATTTATAAATATTAGCTCACACAAACTCATCAAATAAGATTTTGGAAATAAAAATATCTGGATTTGACATAACATGCCAACCTTGCTTCACTAACATGGTGAGATTAAAAGCGTGAAGGCTTTTAAAGCCCATTCCACCATAATTCTTATGTATAGAAAGTCTATCTCATGACATCCAATGTATCGTATATAAAATAAAAACATAAAGTATTCAAATATAGATAACATTTATATGAATGAATTCAAAGATAAACTATTCTACATTTCACTCACTTCTAATCAAAATCAATTTTATAGAGTCAATTTTGGCTTGTTCAAGAAAAAAAATTATAAAGTCAACTCATTAAACATCAAGTTTCATCACCATACAACCAAAAACACTTGCATTGTTATCAATCGTTAGTTGATTCAGTGGTGATTGACGCTGAACTTGGTAAGGAGGACCGTGATTCGATCCCCCGCAACTGTGATCGGGAGGGGGCTGAAACCACTTGATGCCAAAACTGACCCTCGAACCAGATTCAACTGGTGGTGAAAACAAAAAAAACAAAAAAATTGCATTTTTTGGTTGAGTGGTGGGAAACCACCCAGGCGTATTTAGAGCTCATCAATTGCGATTTTTAGAAGCTTCACTATGTAGCTTTTGGCATGATACTATGTAGCTTTTGGCATGATAGTCAGAATCACGATCGAAGATGTAGGATGGTTCAATTATGCGATGTTGCAAACCTTGAGCATTTTGTGCAAGCTAAAAGGCTTAAATAGATAAGACATTGTTGCAAACCGCTGTGCAGAGCCATTGAATCGTAAGATTGTGCAACTATGCCGCTCCAAGAAAATATTTATGCATTGTCGGGTTCACAAGTGGGTTTGCGACCCAGCAGTTTAAACCACGCAACTATGTTGTGACCCTTCCTATTTTACACACCCTCTATTGTGCCAGCTTTTTCACTTGTGGGAGTCTTTTAATTTTACACTGTGCCTTCTCTTCTTTCTTTCCTTGGTCTGTGTTGACACAACACTGCTCTGTTTTGCCACTATGTGCTATTTGCTATTGTTCTATATCCTAGACATTTATTTGGAGATTTTAAGTTGTGCCATTTATGACTGTTAGTATGATTCTGAACTGGTGTTTGATTAAGTATGATCCTATAATTTTATCTAATTATTGGTGGATTTAGACATTCCAAACTTTTATGTATCTACTGTTGTATCTCTCTCCAAATAAAACCCTCCGGCTATTGCTGCACATCGAAGACATTCCAAACTTTGATGAATAAACCAACAGTTAACATTCCAACAATTTTATGATTTATACGCAAGTGCGTATAATATCGACATTTGATTTATTTGTTTACTTTACCGTAGAAAATGAGGGCAGGGTGAATTACTCATCTAGAGGATCTAAGGTGGTAGTCATGAAAGTTGGAAATGCAAACTCAAATTCATAATCATACAAAAAATACAGATTTAAAACTTTACTTTGAATTTGATGATCTCTCATCACTGAATGTAGCATCTTTGGGAGCACAGCAGGGAGGAAGATTTTAACCCCGAAAGTGCATGTAAATTCTACATGCAAGATTATACAACACCTAGTTTTCATGTTCACCTATATTACCATAACCAAAAAAATACTTAAATACAGCTCCTGCAGCTACTTCCAAGCTCCTAGCCTGAAAAATTACGAAGAATGATCAACGGGCATAAATCTCATTAATATTGTCTAACAATGATGAGATTTATTAGCTAGGCTATAAAACAGAAAGATTATTAAAAATACAAAGACAGTATTGTCATATGTAACACAAATATGTAGGAATAGGTCTACGGTAACAAGATTCGTGTATGGCATAATAGATTAAGTCACCTAGAAGGAAGGATTAAGTTAAGATAGTTCCGAATTATTTATTACTGTAGCTATTGACACTTGGTTTTTTTTTGGGGGGGGAAATGATTAATATTTTACAAGTCAACAAATGTTTTTCTTTTTTGTATAAACTAGGTATCTTCAACACGCAATTGCAAAGATTAAGCATACGAGCGAAATAGGACCACATGGACGGAAAACTCTCCCTCGAAGAATATTAACGTTGTCTTCATTTCCATGGCTCGGATTAAAGCCCAAGACCATTGGTTAGTAGTGCCTAATTCATTCTGCTAACAGAAGGAAATCTTTTTTCTTTTTGCCTATTGCATATATACACTTGAATTCCTAGAAGTAACAGAACAACTAAAAATTGGGTGTTCTTCATTTAAGGAACGTACATTTACCTATTTTTGAAGAACTTCTTTGTGTGCTTTAAATGAGAGAATAACATTCCACACCAAAGAAACAACATTAGCAGCAAGGACCTGAAATTATTTACATATATTTTAAACTTGGCAGCATTAAGAAAATGGAGGTAAATCATAGAACATTGAAGAAAACTATAGATGATAAGGTCAATGAAATATAGAAAATATGCAAGTTAAAGGGAAAAAATCCTTCTGCAACTGTCACCTAGCATAACCATATTATCTATACCTCCATTTCAGACATTTGAGAACTTTTCAGTGAATTATTCAAAGATCTGGAGCAATTATCTAAGTACACCTGAAGTATGAATGCATGTACATGTTTGGTTTGAATAAAAATAAATAAATGAAAGTTGAAACGATGAACTGAGAACCCCTGTGATGCCCCATACCACTTGGACAATGCCAAGTGGTTGTCTTAATTTCTTGTGCAGGGTAAATGTATACACTCAACATAGAAAACAAGCAAAGTAAGCATAAACATAGTTCCATTTCATGCATCCGAAATCTTCTTAACGAACTTCGAAAAATCAGAAACAATTATCTGAGTCCACCTAATATATAAAGTCTAAATGCATGTGCTTTTTCAGTTTGAATAAAAAACCAACACAATGAACTGAGTACCCTTGTGATGCCCCATTGCCCACATAGAAAATGACAAACGGTCATCCAAATTTCATGCTAATAATCGAAAGGAAAAAAAAAAAAGTTACATCCCAAAGATCCAACTTCCAAGTATGACATGACTCAAGATGAAGAAATAATAGAAAATGCCTTCCTTGTTTCCAACTGTTACTACTTATTACGCCAAGGAAAACAGAAGTTGTGTTTGTGTGTTTATTGACCCGTCAATAGAATATTCCTCTTTAAAAAAAATAAATAAATCATATTCCATTATAAGCGATTGACTATAGTATATATTGAGAGATTAAGTAAGCTCAAATGAATTTGAAGAATGAAAATTAGCCGCTATCTGCTATATTAAACCCCCTCCCCAACAATAAGTTTCAGAGTGAACAGATTATGCATAAGGTCAAGTCAAATTTCCAATGTTGCTTATACAGTCTGCTGTATGACTGTCTAACCTGAAATTGTTGCGGAACAAATCTAAAGTTGAGGAATTGAAAAGGTATCCATAATTGCCAGTTTGCTAGAACAGCAGAAAACCACTCCTGCGAAATGAAATTTCTGGATGAGTAAGCACTATTAAACATAACAACAAAATACCATTGATTATAATATTTTACAAGCAACAACAAGTCAGATAAATCTATTAATGTCACCTGTTTAAGCTTAGGTACAGCTTGTGATGGCCTTCCCTCTAGTGTCACCAATGAGGATAAGAAAACTCCAATGAATATGGGAGCAAATAAGAACTGTAATCAATATTTCATCACTCAAAATTAGAATATCAAACAAGCAACATGCAAATAATAATCGATATGAAGTGGCACTATCACTGTGACAGTAATTGGGTCAAGGTCAAGCGACGAACAGAACGGCCCTACCTGATCAATTACAAGCCGCAAAAGTGCACCTGATGTTCCGGAAAGTGTAACCAATTTACTCAGATACAAATACCTATAAATTCAAAGTAAATGTCAAAAACGACACCGGATTGACAATTGCCTGAATTCATCAACACTCTAGTGACTAAGCTAAGTATATGCGGGAAGTCTTTTAAACTTGGCACCGAGAATATCATACATAAATTAATCATCCGACTCCAAAAATATTCAACGGGGGAAAGAATAAAAATATATGCAATGTTGTTGCAACAAAAGAACAGCACAAGGATTATAACTTATAACATAACCGCATGTATTGTTATAGGCATTGATATTTCTTATAAGTAATATTGTTTAAAACATTATAAAAAATCAATAGACTAAAAATAGAACTAACTTTCAGGAATACCAACATAGATTCTAGGGTATTACCAGAAATGCAATGTAGGACCAACTAGCACGATACCAAGCAGGGTAAAGAGGAATGTCCTCTTCAAGTCCGGTGTCTGCACTTTGTCTATCACAAGCTGCAGAAAGTAAAAAGAGTAAATTTCAAATCTTCATATTTGCAAATGCAAATGAATGCAATGACATACAATAGTTTAAAAAGTAAAGTAAATAATATTGACATTATCTATTCACTAAAACAATTCAAATGCTATGATGTGTCAAGCTTGATACCAAAATTAAAGAGGGTTGACAAGAAGATGCACCAATTTCCCACTAATCAATAGCAAAGAGAACTGAAAATCAATAGGGCATAGGCTTAAAGGAGGGTGTCTGGTTAAACCCAACTCTTGTTGAAATCAGAGTTCAATATATTGTGCATCAATGAGATAAAAGTAAAAAAATGAGACAGTGAATAGAAAAAGTTCATTCCAAAGAAATGGTAGAGAGACTTGTAATAAATTGACTTCTGATAAGGACATTGGATTTAAAAAAATAAAAAATTTGAAGCAACATTGGATTTTAAATAATTATCAGTTATAAATACATTTATTTTCTTAATAGTTGCTGCTTAAACACGGTGTTCAAATTTCTGTTTAACTAACATTTTCAGCTTTTGGTTGAATTATCTCAAATCTTCTTCTAAATAAGTGAAGATAATCTGACTCTATTTAGCATTCTTTAAATATCCATTTAGCAATCCTATTCATATAACCATATTCTCATTCCATAGGTTTGATTCCTTGAGAGGTTGAGCATAACTATTCTTCCTTGGTGCCTTTATATTCCTGGGAAGCCTTACATAATTGACACCTTTGTCCACACCTATGAAGCACAGACACGGACACCGGACATGACATGGACACTATTAATAATTAGAGAAAATGCCATATCTTAGTGTAATCATATGTGTCACGCCTAATCCGAGAAGTGTTTGTGCTTCATAGGTCCACACACCACGAGATGTGCAGAGCACTTAAGCCATGCCCAAGTGGCTAGAAAAAAGTATTTAATTTACATGAAATTTATCCATTTGTATCTCATACATCTTGAAACGTTCACAAGGATCTAACACAATGCACAACATTTGACAAAACATTGAAAGAGAAGAAGTCAGAAAACAACTGTAATACCTGGCAAATCAAATCACCAATTAGTGTCAAAATCGCAGATGTTAAAGCCTTTACAGCAACAGGGTATTTTGCGAGAAGAGCCAAATACCTGTAGTAAAGTCATGCTACATTTCAGAAAGCAGGTTCAATGAGCAGATAACCAATTTCTTGATGCGTATGGCTGTTTTACAAAACTATTTTTTTGATATTTAAATCAAGGCTTGTCTGCGGGCTAAAACGAAGCACAACTCATAACATTAAAAATTATTTCAAATGCTTTAAAAAAAATTATGAAAAATGTATACTTAAAAACTAGTTATGTCAATTATCACAGACACCATGCAATGTGTTACAAAAATTATGAATTTACGAACATGGGAAAATAAAAAATAGTATTACTGTTAACTGCTCATGCTCTTACTTGTATGTCTACTATATACCGTTGCAAATTAAAATTACTAACATTTATCACGGATATAAGAGGTGTTGCAAATTACAGTTACTTGTTTATCATATAAGCGCTGATGTCTAAGCTGCGAGCCTGTGTGAATTGACTTATTTGAGCTTATCTACTAACATAAGTTTTGTGAGATTGTTTGGCAAAACTTATAAAAACACCTTATGACATTTTTCATGAGTTTTTTTTTTTTAGCTTATTTTTATAAGTTCTTAGGTACCGTTTGGCCTAGCTTTTTTTCCTCTTCTTTTTCCTTAGAAGTAAGAAGCTAGGTCAAACAACAATTTTTAAAAGTTCTAATAAGAAAAAACTAGCTTCTATATTTTAAGAAAAATTATAATATATTATCAAACATATCTTTTAATCCTATTATAATAATTAAAAAAAAAAAAAAACAACTTTTAACCTTTTTTTATAAAAAAAGTAAGATTTACCAAACAACTTTAATTTTAGTTTTAAAACTATTATTTCTAAGCCACTATGTTTGGTCTAGTGGTGAGGGGTTTGGGTAGTATGTTATAAGTCCCGGGTTCGATCCCCAACTCATTGTAAACCAAAAAAAAAAAACTATTATTTCTAGGTTTATGATTAAAATAGCTTCTGCACTTAAAAAAAAAAAAGCTAGGTCAAACGGTACCTGGGATAGCTTATGAAAACAGCTTATAGCATATACAAAAACAATTTTATTTTATTTTATCTGATGCTATAAAAATAGCTTATGTATGCTTATACATAAGCACTTATCATGATAAGAACTTGTGATATAAGCTGCAAATAAGTTGTTGATCCAAACACAGCCTATATCATTGCAGACATTCTTCCAAATTCCAAACACACCCTAACTAATTACCTTGAACTAAATTAAAGCAACAACAAAAAAAAAATAGATTAAAAAAAAAAAGCAATCTTTAATTTACCATGACAAGAAAGACCATTTTCCCCCTCCATCATCGGATTCATTGTCACCGGAATTCCATCCACCAGAGCCACCATCACCACCAGTACCACCAGAACCGTCGTCAGATAAAGCGGAGAGACGAGAATGACGGAAGCGCAATTGGTTGAAGGGAAGTGGAGAGCGGATAGGAGAGAGCAGAAGAGAAGATGGTGATTGAAATTGAAGGGCAGTAGGTTGAGGGGAAAGGGTGACGGAGCGGGATAACAGAAGGTGGTTATTGGTTAGTGCATTACAACATGCACTGGACATCATCATTTTCGATTCTAGAGAAGAGGGTTTTACAAAGTTTTCTGTACTTTCAGGGGTTTATGATTTTATCTTCATTTCTCAAACAAAAATGATTTTGGGGGAAAAGTTGTTTTATTCGCAGAGAAAAAGTGGGAAAAACTTCTCATAAATTACTTGTAAATAATTTTTTATTTTTCAAATAGTTTTAGTGACTAGAAAATTCATTTTAAGACGAAGAAGTTGAGTGTTTGGAGTTCAAACCTCGACTCCTACACACATAATGTAATGATGTTTTTGCCAATTGACTTATGTTCACGGGAACTATTTGTAAACTAGTCCCACACCCGTGCGATGCACAGGTGTTATGTCGTATTTTATATTATAATGTTGAAAAATTATTCGTATAAATTGTAACAATAAGTATTATAAAATGAAAATAATAATAATAATAATAATAATAATAATAATAATAATAATAATATAAAAGTGATGTACTTATCACTTCCTCCAACCAATATATATACCTATATGTATAGAGAATGAGTACGGACCATCAAAATTGAATGAATTTTTTTTTGTGGGGTGCGCCAGCCAATGCAATAGTGCAACGCATAGGCGACACACTAAAATGGAATGAAATATGATAATGATAATGGTTATTATATATTTCAATCTCATAACCTAACTTTTTGCATAACCTTCACTCTTCTCTAAAATTATAATGTAATTAAGTCAATAATGTATACACTCTTCGTATTTTTTTGTGTGACTAAATTATAAACTCTTTGTTGTTTCTATGAAAACGGTTGACATTTAAATGGGATAAATGTTGAAAGAGAATCCAACTATGTTCATCTTCATTGTCACTAAGAAATGTTATAATAATGTAGAAAAGTGTAACATATTGTGACATCAATTTTTGGATAATTGGAGAGGTATAATTCAATAATAATGTAGAAAATTGTAACATCTTGTGACATCAATTTTTGGATAATTGGAGAAACATAATTCTTTATTATTTATTATGAGATTGATATAATATAAAAAAAAAAAAATAGAGATGAAAATGATATAATATAAGGAAGTGATGTGGCATTATTGTGTGATTTAATTGGATGTAAGTGGGTGATGTGGATTAGGGTTAAGATGGATAGTAGGAGAACTATCTAGGAATTATATATATAGATTATGAGATTGATATAATATAAAAAAAAAAAATAGAGATGAAAATGATATAATATAAGGAAGTGATGTGGCATTATTGTGTGATTTAATTGGATGTAAGTGGGTGATGTGACATTATTGTGTGATTTAATTGGATGTAAGTGGGTGATGTGGATTAGGGTTAAGATGGATAGTAGGAGAACTATCTAGGAATTATATATATAGATTATGAGATTGATATAATATAAAAAAAAATAGAGATGAAAATGATATAATATAAGGAAGTGATGTGGCATTATTGTGTGATTTAATTGGATGTAAGTGGGTGATGTGGATTAGGGTTAAGATGGATAGTAGGAGAACTATCTAGGAATTATATATATAGATATTCTATGAAATACATTATGTCTGTTTGAAAACATTTAAGTTTTTAGTTTTTAAAATGTATTTTATAAAATGTTTTAGAAAATTCTTTTTTTTTAAAAAAAAAAAAACTTGGTATGCGACTCTAACACCAACTAATTCAAGAAGACCAATTTATGGCCCACTTGTGAGGGTCATTTAAAACTAGAGTTTTTTTCTCTGTATTACAAAACTATTTTTAAGAGGAGAAAACAAAAACTTCTTGAATCACTTTTACTTTTTTTTTTGTTTTAAAAACTCAAACAAAAAACAGTTTTTGAAAACACTTTTGTAAAATTGAATTTCTAATAAAAAAATTTTGTTTTAAATTTTTAAAAACTAACTGTTTTTGAGAAGTAATCAAACATGCCCCCTATATGTTCATCAAACAGTTTTCTTTTTGGTTTTCATTTGTCTTTGTTTCAAAGTCCTGCAAACATTTTTAGGAAAGTAATGTTAGAAAAATAATCAGTATAATACTGTATTCACTAAAAAATAGTTAAATATATTTTTAGGCACTTTAAATATACAAAGTTTCAGTTTTAGCACCTCAAAATTTCTTAGAATTTTATTTCTTTAAATTTGTAGTTTTCAATTTTAGCATCTATTTTTTTTAAAAAAAAAAAGTTCATGTATTTTGCTTTTAATGACTTTTTAAAATATCATTAGTTTGATTATTTAATTATTAGTTTAACAATTTAATCTTTTAGTATTGTCAAAAAAACAATTTAATCTTTTAGTTTGAAGTTATTGATAAATTAATATAAATTAAAAATTAAATAGGTAAATTATTAAATCAACTGTATTTTAAGATCTAAATAGAGTAAGTTTTAAAGAAAACAAAAGTCAGTTGGAATACGCAAACTTTTGAAAAAACAAGCAGATTTAAAATTGAAAACCGAAAAATTTCAAATACTAAAATTCGAAGAAATTTTTTTTTAGTTTTTATATTTATTTTATATTCTTTTTATATATATTTTTTGGTGTTTATCTTATATTCTTTCTATATTTTTTTAGAGAATTTTATATATATATATATATATATATATATATATATATATATATATATATATATAAAGGCT
This sequence comes from Trifolium pratense, assembly GCF_020283565.1. Lineage (NCBI taxonomy): Eukaryota > Viridiplantae > Streptophyta > Magnoliopsida > Fabales > Fabaceae > Trifolium > Trifolium pratense. The sequence goes on along the minus strand of NC_060064.1, from coordinate 13,741,682 downwards.
AGCGCAGTTTTTTTTAATAAAATTACAATAAAGAATATAAAATTTATAATGTGATTAAGAGTAATAAGGATAAATTAGTAACTTTGGTGATAATTGATTTTAATATATTATTAGTAGTAGGAAAACACTATAACTGAAGTTGTCGGTCTCTTATTATTTATTTTTTTTTAGCGGATCAAAAGCACCCCAATAATTTAACAAACACATTTGTAAGATAGACATTCTCGATAATAGGATTACTAAGAAAGCTATTCTGCATATTGTTTTTGTAAAAAACAAAAAATAACCACTGCTGTACAGAAAATTGTTTTTGTAATTACCTTATAAGTACAAATTATGGGGGAGACCCTCACAACGGCCTCCAATATATACAAATACCCCATCATAAACTTAAGAATATTCAAAAGCTAAATTACCTTTATGAAAACTAAAATCCTAACGAAAGGGTGAGGCATTTCCTTTTTCTACTTATATACCAACATTTAGTGGCAGAGCCAGAAAATTTATAAAGTCTCGGCAAAATCACAGTTTTAAATAAAAATATCAGTACTGTGCTGAAAAAATCTCATTTTTGAACAAAAAAATCTCAGTTTGACCCTATACTAACCCCTAAAATACCAATTTTTTTTACCAAAGCCTGGGCAAGTGCCTAGGCTGTAGATCCGCCCACTAGTCAGCAGATTAGCAAATGTTCTGGTTCTCTCCACCATCAAGCGGATACTACACCTCAGTGTTGGGAAGTCTTTATCAGCGAAATATCAAACCAATGCATTGCGTCTTTGGATGTTAAATTTGCAGAGTGGGCAAGTTGCTTTTGTCCGAAGCCAACGGCTAATGCATGCACAATGGAAATGGTGGGAACAGGGAAGCCGATACAGTTCTGTTCCATCAACATATGGACATAGGCAGATACAGCATTCCTACAGCAAAATCAGAAATGGTTAGCCTAACTTTAAGTAGTTATCTCTCTTTCAGTGGTTTCATTATGAATGGTCCCTATACAACGTGCCTATATAAAGTTTAGCCGTTAGATAACATGACGTGGCACTTTTTTTTCCCCCCCCCCCGCTAAGCAAAGAGCATCTAAATATCAGGGGATAAAGAAGACTTCACCAATTATGAGAATATCAAATTAGTTAATGATGAGAATATCAAGCATTCAATCATCCAATGATGAGAATATCAAATTAGTCCGAAAAATCAGTCACAAGGACTAATTTGGATAATAAGCAGCACTGACACAGAACCCAAACCCTTGAAACCTGCAGACTTCAGCAAATCTGGAAACATTAGGGATCCAAGAAGTGAGAGCACGAATCGATACCTTTTCAATCCTTTGGAGAACACCCAAGGATTTCTTCAACACAAAAACAACTGATCATTCTGAGCATAGCAAGCATAACAGCCCTTTCGAGTCAAAAATCCGTCGTCAAACCAAAGGAGAGACGTGGATAAAAACCGCGCAAAGGCGAGACCACCACCGCAACCAGATCCAGATCAAAAGATCTAGATTTACATAGAACCAGAGAATCGTAACCCAACATCAACAACCCAACCAGGCTTATCAAAAAAAAAAAAAAAAAAAAACCCAACCAGGCTTCCTCCATGAATGAATTCTGTCGTGTATGAGAGGGAGGCAGCGAAGAATCAGAAAACTCAAATTTGTGGATCCACAACAACACTTTCACAAACCCATAGAATAGACGACCAAACGCCAGCGGCAGAGGTACCATGACGGCGCAAGGTTGAGGACAACCCCAGAACGGCAGCGGTCACCACAGGGTTTGAAGGTGGTGATGCCAAAGACCGGCACACGGACACCGCCTAACCAATCGCTACATCGCGTTAGAAGGATTTGGATATGAGCGGTGGTGGTGGTTAAATGAAGATGTGGCAGTCCATGTGGACTCCACATCACTGCCACGTTTCCGCGATGAAATTGTTATAATTTTGGTGTAAAACCAAGGAGTTACTTTCACTTTAAAATTTAGGAAATGAAAAGTAATTCTTAGGCTTTTACGAAACAAAACTATACAGTCAAACTTGTCGCTTAAGACGTGGCGGTGATGTGAATTGTCATATCTTCATTCAATGCGCCATGTGATTCTGTCTAATGATTCAGCTAAATAGAGGGACTGTTTTGAGTGTTGTGTTACAGTTTCAGAGACAAAATTGCTAATTCGTAAAAGTCAGGGTTGAAATTAACCGGTGGTTACAATTTCAAGGACAAAATTGCCTATTCAATCTAATGTATCTCATGACTGTATGACATGCAGAAAAAGAATCGCGGGAAACAATTTTCAGGTCATTACACATTCGCATTCACCCCCTCTTTAAAAAATTGCTTAAGTATAATGATATGAATATGAGGAGGGATCCGTTGACTCCAAATCTTAACCATTAATTTTAATAATAATTAATGGATGTGATTAATTAGAACTAATTCCTAGGGTAAGAATTTTATATTCTCCTACAAATAACCGATGAAATTGCACGGGTGAGACGAAAATCTGCAAACTGCCACCTCTATGAATAAAATGAAAGCAAACAAATCAAGGATGACTTGAGGATTGCAACAATTACTCAATCCATTATCCATCTAGTCCAACCATATACAGATCCAATCCATACATACAGTTATTTACAAGTTACAACACACAAAAATGATATTAAAACTAAATAATTATGGAATTAGAGCTAAAAGAAGACACAGTTTGTACTTACAGAATCATCTGGATGAAGAGATAGTTCACTGATATGGCTTTGATTGTATGAACCGGTTCTTGCTTTAACAGATTGCTTCTTGTTGTCATCAACCATAACCATTACATTTGACTGACTAAACGTATACATAGGAAGTGACCTGATATCATCTTCTGAAGAACCTTCCCTGATTCTTAACCTATACATAGGAAGTGACCTGATATCATCTTCTGAAGCACCTTCCCTGATTCTTAAAGCATAAGCTATTATTGGGTAGATGCAGAACGCTATACATATCATCCCGATGTAAAAGATAGTGAAATATTGGAGAAGGATTGGAAAGATTGTAAAAAATTCAAGGATTGGAACGATCAGTGTCAAGCTGCAAGAATGTGATAATAACATCATTAAGTGTTTTATACATCTAATAATTGTTATATATAACATAATCTTGAATAATTAAGTCAAATAAGAGCATTTTATATTAGATGAATTTGAGCTAAGGGTTAGAGGAGTTAGGACCAGGGTTCAAACCCTGACGAAGAAGACAAATAATAACATTAACAACTGACCTACGAACATTTTCCTATCAAAAAACAAATAATGAATTAGTAAACTAATAACAAATTATATTATCTATTATGGATTTAGCTCAGTCTTTTGAGCCTCAGTTTGAAGTTCAGACTATGAACCACTAAAGCTAAACAAGGGGAAGAATTCCGATCAAATCAAGCCAAGCTTAAGCAGTTGGACAGGTCTTGTTTGAAGGAGTCCCAGTAACCACAATTTCACTAGAGCCTACTGCAAAAGACAACTCTGATCATTTTCAACAGGACTTTCATATGGACCATTACCATATCATGGAAAAGGCAACTCTGAATTTTGAGTCCAAGTTTTTTTATGAAGAATTGAGTCCAAGTTTTAGATTATAAGATCTCAATATATGAAGCTTATTAGTCCTAAGTCCTAACGAAGGGTCAAACTATTCAACAAAGTTCTTCAGTTAAACCAATAGGGATTATGTATTTCATAAAGTTGAGAGAATTGAGAAATGATCACAATTTCTTGAAGAAGAATAAAAGGAAGTTGCACAACTTCACCTCAATTCACAGCACAACAATTGAAAGAAATTAAGGGCAACACGATACTAAAGCTTCTATCATGGCAAGGTCTGGGGAAGGGTCAGACCTCAATCAAACCATCTAAAAACAACACATCAACAACAACTAATTAAGGGTGGACGCGTAACAATGTCAATGGCAAAACATTCTACAATTATCCCTTTTTCAACTTATCTACTCTCTTCGTACTTTGCTCAGTGAAGGAACTGTGGAGTAGTTGCAATTCTCCGCTCTTTTTTTAAACTGTTGTGTGAAATTAAAACGAAGGTGTTTATCAGTATCATAAATCTGCACTACTTTGACTAAGCTTTATTGGCATTCATGACAACATTTATTATCTTCCCAACCATCCTGCAAAGAAATAAAAAGCGAAAACACATATCCAAACTAAGGTTATTATTACCAGTAGAGAAAAAGAGCAGCTTCGAGAAGTTTTTGACCACCGACAGCAATGCAATAAAATCCAAACACCCACCAAACAGGTGATGCTAAAGTATTCATAGGCTCTAACTTTTTTGCAATGCTGAAAACAATAAAGAATAAAGTAAGACAAAAGCTCAATAATCCACCAACATAGAGTTCTATCAACAAAACCACAATCATACATTAGAAAACCATCATGCATCTCATATAACACCCTGAACATCAATCACCCTGTCCTCAACACATGAAAAGAACCAAAAACAATTGTTAATGTAAAAATGTTAAGGATCCTCACATTTCTCTAGTCATAAAAACTTCGTTCACCACACCAATCAATCGCTCACATTAAAATGTGTTTTCTATATCCAAATCAAGCCTTGTCTTCTCGCTAAAATGAAGGACAACTCATAACATAAAAAATTATTTCAAATGCTTTAAAAAGATTTATGAAAAATGTATACTTAAAAACTAGTTATGTCACTTATCACTGACACCATGCTATAAAAATAGCTTATACATAAGCGCTTATCATAATCAGCACGTGTGCTATAATAAGCTGCAAATAAGTTGTTTATCCAAACACAGCATATATTATTGCAGATACTCTTCCAAAGTCCAAACACACCCTAACTAACTATCTGAACTAAATTAAAGCAAAAGAAAAAAACAAAGATTAAATAACAAAACTATGATTATTTTACCATGACAAGAAGGACAAGTTTCCCCCTCCATCATCGGATTCATTGTCACCGGAATTCCATCCACCATCACCAGCATCACCGCCAGTTCCACCAGAAGCGGAATTCCATCCACCATCACCAGCATCACCGCTAGTTCCACCAGTAGCGCCGGAACCGTCGTCGGATAAAGCAGAGAGACGAGAATGACGGAGGCGCAATTGGTTGAAGGGAGGTGGAGAGCGGATAAGAGGGAGACGTAGAGAAGATGGTGATTGAAATCGAAGGGCAGTGGGTTGAGGGGAAAGGGCGATGGAGCGGGATAACGGAAAGTGGTTATGGGTTAGTGCTCTACAGCATGCACTGAACATCGTCATTTTCGATTCTAGAGAAGAGAGGGTTTACAGTTACACTGAGAAAAAGTTCCATAAAATATATTGAGGCTGATCAAACATTTTTGGGAAGGTGATGTTAGAAAAACAATATTCCGTATAATATTTGTATTTACTCATAAAAAAAAATAGAAATATAATAATTTTATATTTGGTGCAAATTTTGTGTCAACTACCAAACAACTTTAACTTTTTTCTAGAAAGCTATTATTTTCATTTTTAGCTTTCAGATAGCTTAAAAAATCTAAAAAAGTCGGGGCAAACGGACCTAAGAAAGTAATTTTTTATGAAACAAATGCACTCTATTAAATAAAGTTATTCTTCGGAATAAATCTTAGTAAGAAAAATATTAGCATTACAATCTCTAACACACTTTTCAACTCATTATCTTTTATTTGTTAATGTTTTACACTTTACAATGAATTGAGGGATTTTTCAAGCTACATTATTGCTAATATTTGAAGAATTTTGTGCCGCTTGGGCTTGGCACTAGTGCAGATTTCTCATCTCCATTTTTACATGATTTTGTTGCTTTTTGCTTCAATCTATGCTAATGCCTATTGCCTTGTTTTATACAAACCCTGACTTTACCAAACCCAGAAAAATCCCCAAGTTAAATACAAAGAGAGAGGGATTGTTCAGTTGCAGTGCATGTGATTGCAGAACTTTCAATTTCCAATCATAAAAAAATTAAATACAAATGATCCCTTTTAATTTTTAAATTCCTACAATCCCAGCACAACATGACTCTTGGAAAAAGGTGAGCTTGTTGATCTTGTAATCAGCTACTTGGATTCAAATTCCAAAATCAGCAAACTGTGTTCGAAAAAGATATTGATGAATCTTTTCTAATGCCAAACATTTGCTAGATTGGAGATTTTATTGTCTTAGTGGAAGGCCAAGTCTTTCTCTAGTTCGGCGAGCTTGAACCTCATCCATTCCAATCACCGACTCTTCCTCTATCTCTCTTGTTACTGTCGCTCGTGTCGTCAGATCAGGATCTTCACTTGTCCCTCTACATCAAGCAAAATCAAGTGTAAGAGGATAAAGAAAATACAAAATAATAATAATAATATGAAAAAGAAGAGATAGAGATAAATTAGGTGACGGGAGAGTTGAAGAGAAACAATATGCGGAAAGTCCACCGTAATTTCCTGCGGAATTCCTAATCAAACAATCAAATATAGTAATGGAAGAGAAGCAAACAGATCTTCTGTCTCTGATTGATCAACTATTTTTATACAATGTTACTGGCTGCTGCAGTAATAATATATTTTCAATAAATTAAAGTCTTCGGAATTTAAGAATCTATGCTATGTATTCTTCCAACCAACATGATGAAGAACTCTATCTCTGTGAAAAATACACTGATTAGCTTTCTCAGATATGTAGTAATCATGAGTAATTTTCAAGACATGTTGCATTGGATTGTGTGGTCTATGAAAATTATCATCATGTATTTCCTTGTGCCACATCCAAACACGATGACACATCGTCGCCCAAAACTCCTTCCATCTAACCCCATTGTTCGTTCCAAACACCATTGTAATTAATATTGAACTTAATCCAATTCTGTAACTCCACATTGAAAAATCTAGCACGTGCCTCTAAAGGAATTGCATTTAACCAAATATTCATGACAAGAGGACAGTCCCTGAGAACGTGTATTGTAGTTTCCTCAATATCGCGGCAATACAAACACATAGCATGGCCTAATCCCATCTTATTCTTATTCACATTGGTAAGCAATCTGTCATGAGTAGCTATCCAAATAAAGTGTCTAACTCTCCCTGGCACATTTAATTTCCAGACTTTTGACCAAAACATGTCACTCCTTTCATCTTCGAAATTACACAGTAACACATACATTTCCGCCACTGAAACCTGTCCGCTTTAGCTCCAACTCCCAGTTGTTCATCTGGACCGTTCTCATCATTTGGAGGTAATATAGGCATATAGCAGCTAATTTCTGCATGACAGAATTCGGCAGCCACTGATACAGCTCCTGCCAGTTCCATTTGCCATTTGAATCCAACAAGTCGCACACTTTCATAAACTTGTCTGGAATGATCACATTCTGATCTGTAATTCGCAAACCAGTATCAATCCAGCAGCAATTCCACGCATTGATGCTTCTGCCATTCCCAACAGTCCATAATCTGAAGTTCTGAAGATTAGGTGACAGCTTTACAAGAAGCGCCTTCCAAAGACTAGAATCAGATGCTCGAACCTGCACAAACTCCCTCAAATTATTACTACCGTATTTTCCTCGCATGACCTCACACCAGAACTCCTTCACTCCGGAATAAAGTTGCCATCCTAGTTTGAGAAGACAAGCTTCATTCATACTATCTAATCTTCTCAAACCAAGACCTCCCAAGTATTTTGGCTTAGTCATCATCTCCCAACCAACGGCATGATATATTCTTCCATTCTCTGTGTCTCCCCAAATAAAATTCAGTTGCATTTTTTGAATTTCATCAATACAATTCTTAGGAATTTTATTTGTCATCATAGGATAAATAGGGATTGCCTTAATAACGCTCTTCGCCAACGTCACCCTACCCGCAAAGGACAAGTGATTAGCCTGTCACGCCGTAAGTTTCAAACTAACTTGGTCAATGATATATTGGAAATCTGACTTCTTTGGGGCTCGCCCAGTGAGAGGCACTCCAAGATATTTACCAAGATTCAAAGTTTCGCGAAAACCAGACATATGGACCAGTCTGTCACGCATGGTTCTAGCCACATTTTTAGAAAAAAGTACACTAGTCTTTCTTGACTTACCTCTTGACCAGACATGCTACAATTTTTTTTAAGGATTTCCATAACACACCTCATTTGTAATGATGACAATTTTATAGTAGTGATATTAACAACCCAAATAGCTCCAAAAATAACATTCACATAAATGAAGATAGTTGTGTCAATATTCATGTTTATAGCATATTAAAAGGCAAGCCACTGGTTGATCCAATTTTAAGTTAACACTAAATATAGCTCTCAAAGTAAAAGTGAACATATTAAGATCCGACCCATTTAGAATTACAATATTTTTTTGGACCAAATCACAAACCAGCAGATACATTAAGCCTAGTTTTTGTGATAGAAGCAGCAGATAGAAACAGAAAAATGTTAATATTCAAGCTAAGACAAGTATTAAAGGATGCATTAACTAGCAGCAGTAACATGTACAGAAAAAATTATGGCAAAGGATCAAGTTCTCAAGCAACCAAATAACAATGCAACGAATGATTAAGAACCAATAACAGCTCTGAAACATAATGACTTCAAAACAATGCAAATAATGATTAAAAGTGAAACACAACAAGAAGCAGATTGCATGAAAAAACAAAAGGTTTACTTGCACAGTCGTGTTCTTACTTCTTAGGACTACAAAACTGTATTAGGATACTCCAAAAAATGCTTACCACGATATATGTTTAAAGAAATAAAGAAATATTAAGGATCAACTGCTAATATGGAGGTTGGGTTAGGTCTGAAGATCAGAAGAACAATATAGATCACACCACTTCCATTTCTGATTTTCAGTTTACTAACGACAGAGCAAGCACAGGTTCAAAGAAAATTGCAGCACTGACAAGGTACATTCTCGGATAAAACAGAAGGCATAATGACACTAAATTCTATGAGTTTATACTCCTTTTATTGAGGCCAAAAATATGTACCTCTTTAAATCTAACGATATTTGGATGCTTCGAAGACCTGTAATTTATCTGCCTTTGCAATTGCTCGTCAATCTATAAAACATTATAGATTGAGCACAATCCAAAGTTCATAAAATTATAAAAACAACATAAAAGATCCTAAAGACTAACACATATGTAGCCTATTGGATATCCTATAATGGCAATAATTATTCAAGCACAAAACTAAAGAAACTAAAGACTAACACAGAATATGTAACCTATTTGATAACCAAGTGTCACATATATCCTATCAATAACTTATTTTGGACTAATTTTTCACTCTCAATGATTCCAGAATCTTCCACCGATTAAGATTCATTGAAAACAACACAACAGTACACATAATGCTGAAACCTAACAAGAAATTAATAATAGTGCAGTTCTACTTCTAACATGTTAGCATTGTTAGGCATTGCAAAACCTAATACTTAAAATAAATAAAGAATTTCAGGATCTTTCAGCCGTGCAAGTAAGTCCCAAAAATTGTATGCAATTCAAAATTAGCACCAAAATTTCATTCAATGCCATAAAGCAACCACTAGTCCACTACAAGTCTACAACTATGAGTAGGAGTCCAGTCAAGGGTTCAAAAATTAATAGCCTTAAACCTATCAAAATACTGAATTTTATTAGCTGTTTAACAAACAACTTATGCATTTGAATCAATCACACGAATCTAGTCTGACCTAATGACAAGTCTAGGTTGTATTGGACATTCATGTTCATGGGAAGTTATGGCATACTATTTGGACACACGTTAACAAATATTCATGATAGTGGTTCTTTGGTGCCATTAGGATTATTTTGAGTCATAAATAACAGCCAAATCTAACCACAAATTGTTGAATTGGCTGAAAAAAATGAAACTACCTACTTGTATTCATACTTGACTATTGCTCCTGATTGTGTGTTTTCTATTGATGAGATAGTACTTGTCGTGTTAACAACCAAAACACTAATCAGCAAACTCTCCAAACAGGCTGCTTCTGCTACCTTCACAATATCATGGGGATCAATTCTTCTCAGAACTCTCCAAGAATGGAATCGCCCAATCACCATCTCTTTTACCATTCCCATCTACTTCACATACTACATTATTGCTCTCTTCCTTAAATTCATCACAAGCTAACAATTGTTTGGTTTTCCTACGCCCTAATAACACAAGTTCCAACATATTCCTACGAACTGCATACACCGGATTAGGCTCAACCAACCCTCCTTTTTCATAAGCCTCCCTAAGAAAAACAGTTTGAGCATTTCCCTTTGTAGATATATAAAATATCCCCGGATACCTTAGCAGTAGCTCGCGCATATTAACTTCAATAGCAAAATCCCTTCGAAAATGAGCCAATTGATCAACCTCAACCATTTTCTCCACAGTCAAACTCAAAAGTTCATGAATAACAGCAACAGCCCTCTTCTCATATCGTTGTGCCCCGCCACATTTGACATCTTTTCTTTCATAAGGCTTTGTATAAGAAAGCCTTTGCCAAGTCTTCAACTTTTCCCTAAACCCTCTCTCAATCTTAAACCCAGTTGGAAAATTTATAGGAAATGCAAACTTGGTCTCAAATTCACTCAACCATTTCTCTCTATACTCTCTCTCCCTCCATTTCTCAACATGAGCTATTCCTAATTCATCATCCCAACCAACCAAAGCCACAGTCTCTAAATCAACCAACCTAAACTCATCACTATATTTCCCAAAAACGGATTCTCTAAAATCACAAGGAAGACCCAATTCTCTTCTAATCAACCTCAACGCATGCACATGAAGAGTACCATTCAAAGACATCATAAGCAACTTCTTCACTCTTTTAACAACCTCAATCTCATGTTGTTTCATAACAACATCTTCCAACAATATCAACTCCTTCATCTTCCTAGTGATTCTACAGCACATGTTCCTCCTAAAAGGGTGAACAAACAAATCAAAAACATGAGGATACTTTTGAAGAAATGAAGTAACAGTAACATTGAGTCCAATGATGTTTCTCCAACGGGACATTAACTGAAGAGAAACAAAAGAACCTCGTTTTCGATTTGACATGAGATTATGGATTTTGAGAACAAGATTGAGTTTTTTGAAGTGGGTTGTTAATTTGTCGAAGTGGGTGTCTCTTACTCGATCCTCCAAACGGGTTTGAGCTGAAATGGTGGGTTTTTTCCATCGTTTTTGGTTGAAGAGGAAAAAGGGTGAGAATGAGATTGTTGTTGATTGGAAGATTGTGTGTCTGAAGGTTGATAATGGGTTCATGTCATTGATGAAATGAGGTGCTGGTGTTGTCGGTTTCGAAGGGAAAAGAAGGGTTTGTTTGTTACAGGGTTTATGGGTTAGTGTACAAATTCTCCATAATCATTTTCGATTACAAAGGGGTTTACAAGTTTGTTTTTTCGGCAAGAATGAATGGAGACACAGTAACAGAGAGATAAAGAGATGGGTTTGGCGATGGAGAGATGGAGTCAGCGACGGAGAGGAAGAAATGTGAAAGGAAGAAGTGAGGATCTCGTTGAAGAAGAAGATGAATAGTTTCTCAATCTGATTTTCATTTTTAATCTAAACCGTTGATTAGTATTTTCTCCACATGCCATTCATCTAACTAATAAAAAATATTTTGACAGTCACTCTCGAGCCTAGCTCGGTTGGTAGAGACATCACACTATGTTCGGGTTCAAACCCGGGACACTCTACTTATTCACTCTAAGATGGATTTTGTAGCCACTAGATTACTAGATGAAATGGTAAGAGCTCTTTTTTAACTTAACCAAAGATTTTGAGTTCAAATGAGAATGCATCGGTGTTAAATTCTTTTGACAAAAAGATTTCTCACAATATATATAAATTAGTTTGTTATAATAAATTGGAAAATCAACAAAATTATCTTGAAAGACATTGGTTACTATTAATGTTGAAATATCTATCTATAATGTCAACTTAAAATAGTAATGTAAAATTATCAATGTAAATGTCAACTTGCAATAGTAAATCTAAGTTAATGTATTCATAATTTTAGTAGTATAAATACCACCCTTTGGATCATGTAAAAGACACCCTTGAGAGCAATAAGTAATCTCATCCAAAATTCTCCATTCTCTTCATTCTCATAATTAGTATAATATATATTTATAGTATTATAACTACATTAGTAATTTATATCATTATATTAGTCCTTAAAGGATACTTAAATATTTGATTTTCTCAACACGTTATCAGCACGATCGTTTCTATCGGAAGTGATTTACCACCACTAGGTATATATCATCTATCCTTATTACTTTAATCTTATGATAATTATAATTATTATTCGCCCCGTTATAGAGAACTGGCAATTTGTCAAGTGATTTATAACTAGAGTGGCTATTATTATTATTATTACTACTACTTTACCCACTTATTATAGAAAACTCACAACTTGTCAAGAACTTTATAATAAGTGTGAATATTATTTAAGTTTTGTGTGGAGGTCTAAAATCCCCATAATATCACAAAAGATAATTTTTGATTAATAATACTAATTTCCATGGAGGTGTTCAAAACTCCATCTATATTACTAACTTTCATACTTAATGGAGGATTAAAACCCCATATCTATGACTAACTTTTATACTTAATGGAGGTATTCAAAACCCCATCTATATTACTAACTTTCATACTTAATGGAGGATTAAAACCCCATATCTATGACTAACTTTTATACTTAATGGAGGTATTCAAAACCCCATCTATATTACTAACTTTCATACTTAATGGAGGATTAAAACCCCATACCTATGACTAACCTTTATACTTAATGGAGGTATTCAAAACCCCATCTATATTACTAACTTTCATACTTAATGGAGGATTAAAACCCCATATGTATGACTAACTTTTATACTTAATGGAGGTGTCCAAAAACCCCATCTATAATACTAATCTTCATATTAAATGGAAGACTAAAATCCACATCTATAATATTGCTAACTTTAATTGTTAATGGAAGACTAAAATCTCAGTCAATAATATTATTTCACGAGAGACTCATAATTAAGATTTTGAAATTTGATATTATTTAAAGTTATTATCATATAACTTTACATGTTGTTCTCTCCATTTGTGCATCTTAAGAGCTAGATGATTTTTAACACACTTAGAATATTTTTACTCATTCCCAACGGTAACAAACAATAAAATTTAACACTTTTCTCATATCCCCTAACGGCCACATAACGGCCATGAACAGTAAAAGCTTACATTTTTCCACTATCTCCCAACGGCCACAAACCCAACGGTAACGTAACGGACACTTCATAAAATTCACCTATAAATACTTCACCTTCACTCATAAGTTTTCATACCATTCTCAAAACTTTTACTCATATTTCCAAAATGTTTAAATTTTTTCTTATGCTTATCACTCTACTTGTCTTTATGTTTTTCATCTTCTGGATCACCAAATATGAAGAATTAGGAGAACCTTTTATAATAGTAACAATATTTGTTGTTTTACCATTACTAGTATTAGCCTGGTTTATTAGCTGATAGAATCATGGTTTTTGTAATCATAGCTATTGAATAAAATAATTTATTTTTTTTGTCATAGTTTATACATTAAAAATTGATTCTGTTCTTTTGTATTTTAGATATAAACATATCAAACGTTAAGCATCATTTCAAAATTCTAAACATAACCGGAGATAATTACATAACATGGAACAACAACTTAACTGAGTACCTTGCATGTGAGGGGCTCGATAAAATTCTAGAAGGAGATAATGCAGAGGTGCAAACAGCTGACTCACAAGAATTAGCAATGAAAAAATCGAAAGTAAATCGGATAATTAAACACCACCTTGATGATGGATTACAAACTGAATATTCAAATGCCAAGGATCCCAAAATACTATGGGACAAACTTAAGGCAAGATTTGGACATCAGAGGAAAGTCCTGTTACCTTCATTAATGGATCAGTGGAACAAATTAAGGTTCCAAGATTATAAAAGTGTTGTTGCATATAACTCTGCCATGCACCAAATTATTGCACAATTAGAATTTTGCGGTGTGGCTATAACTGAAGAACAGAAATTGGAAAAAACATTTTCAACTTTCCATGCATCCCAAGTATTGTTGCAACAACAATATAGAATGAGGGGATTTACTGAGTACTCTGATTTGGTCGCAGCTCTTTTGGTGGCAGAACAAAACAATGAGCTCTTGATAAAAAACCACCAGACACGTCCCACAGGAACAATAGCATACCCCGAAATAAATGCAACAACATTTAATCGTGGGCGTGGTGGCCATAATCGTCATAAAGGACGAGGGGGTAAAGCTCATTTTGATGGTCGAGGCAGAAATCACGGTCGAAACCACTTTCGTGGTAGAGGTCGTGGACGAGGATATGTGAATAATTATAGGCCTCCTAAATATGACCAAAATAATAAGAATCATCAAGGTAAAGGTAAATATATCCAAGAAGGTCCCTCAAGGAACCGTGATGATATCTGTTTTAGATGCGGAAAGAATGGACATTGGTCTAAGACGTGTAGGACACCAGAACACCTGTGTAAAAAATACAGGGCATCTGTTGAAGAAAAGGGAAAGGAAGTAAATTTTAATGAAGTTGAACCCAATAATGATACTACCTACCTTGAGGCTGCTGATTTTGTTGAAGAAGAAAACGAAATGAATATGAATTAAGTAACTAATTAATTAAGTATTTGAATAATGTGTGGTGTGCTTGTATTACTTAATAATATGTGTGACTTGTGTGGTGTGCTTGTATTACTTAATAATATGTGTGACTTGTGTGGTGTGCTTGTATTACTTAATAATATGTGTGACTTGTGTGGTGTGCTTGAATTACTTAATAATATGTATGACTTATGTGGTGGGCATTGTGTAATATTTGGTTATTGAATAATAATGTTGAATGTATTATATTGATTTATTGTTTTCCTATCTTTAATCTTGATTTTATTTTAAGAAGGTCAGACATGGAACATGTCAAAGACATTTGCATCCCGGACAGTGGAACTACCCACACGATCCTCAAAAGTAAGAAATATTTCAATGATTTAAATTCTACTAAAGGTGTGATAAATACTATCTCAGGACCTGCTGATTTAATAGAAGGGACAGGTAATGCTATGTTCATGTTACCAAATGGAACAAAATTTGTCATTAATGATGCTTTATATTCTCCTAAATCAAAGAGAAATTTGTTGAGTTTTAATGACATATATCGTCAAGGGTTTGACACTGAAACTGTAACTGAAGGCAATATGAAATATATTAATATTACTACTAATGTTTCTGGAAAGAAGAAAACCTTAGAAAAGCTACCAAAATTGCCTTCGGGATTACATTATACATATATACATAAAATTGAATGTAATTTGGTAGTAAAAGAAGACCCCAAAACTATGATTTTATGGCATGACCGTTTAGGTCACCCTGGCTCAACAATGATGCGAAAAATAATTGAAAGTACTCATGGTCATCCTTTGAAAGGTTTAAAGTTTACAAAAGAGGATAAACCATGTGAAGCCTGCTCTCTTGGAAAACTAATAACAAAACATTCATCAGGCAAAATTCATACAGAATCACCTGCATTTCTTGAAAGGATTCAAGGTGATATATGTGGACCTATCCATCCACTGTCTGGACCATTCAGATATTTTATGGTATTAATTGATGCATCTAGTAGATAGTCGTATGTTTGTTTATTGTCAAGTCGTGATATGGCATTTGCAAAATTTCTTGCACAAATAATTAAATTAAGAGCACAATTTCCTGATTATACTATAAAGAAAATTAGACTTGACAATGCTGGTGAATTTACATCAGAATCATTCAATAATTATTGCATGTCAGTAGGAATCACTGTTGAACATCCTGTTCCTCATGTGCATACACAAAATGGCTTAGCTGAGTCATTAATAAAACGTCTTCAATATATAGCTAGACCATTAATAATGAGAACTAAGCTACCAGTTACTGTTTGGGGTCATGCAATTTTACATGCTGCAGCACTCATCCGTCTAAGGCCGAGTGCTGATCATAAACACACCCCTTATCAGCTTGCAATTGGTAAGGAACCAAATATTTCCCATTTAAAAATTTTTGGTTGTGCAGTATATGTCCCAATAGCTCCACCACAAAGAACAAAAATGGGACCTCAAAGGAGATTGGGAATATATGTAGGGTATGAATCACCGTCTATTATTAGATATCTTGAACCTTTAACAGGTGATGTTTTTCAGGCAAGATTTGCTGATTGTCATTTTGATGAAACAAAATTTCCAACACTAGGGGGAGAAAATAAACACATAGAAAATGAAATAACATGGTATGTACCATCTTTATTACATTTGGACCCATATAATAAATCATGGGAAGAAAATGTAAAGAAAATAGTACACTTACAAGATTTAGCAAACCAACTGCCAGATTCATTCACTGATTTGAAAAGAGTGACAAAGTCACATGTACCAGCTATAAATGTCCCAGCTAGAATTGATATTTCAAAAACAAATGATGTAGCAAGTACATCCAAGGCACGCTTGAAGCGTGGCCGACCTATGGGATCCAAAGACAAAAATCCCCGAAAAAGAAAAGAAACAGAAAAGGTGAATATGATTGAAAGTGATCCTGAAAAGACACTAGATAACAACAAATCCATGATTGAAAATTGTGCTCTCGAAGAAGCACAAAATGATGACAATGAGATCATTAATAATGAAGCTGATAACAAGAATGATCTCGAGATTTCAATAAATTATGTTAATACAGGAAATCTGTGGAGCCGAAAAGGTATGAACATTGATGAAATATTTTCGTTCTCAATTGCATGTGAAATCATAAACGAAAATGATGATCCTGAACCCAAAACTGTGAATGAATGTCAAAATAGACATGATTGGAAAAATTGGAAAGATGCGATAAATACTGAGTTAAACTCTCTTAAAAATCGAAAAGTATTTGGACCCATTGTGGATATACCTGAAGGTGTGAAACCTGTTGGGTATAAGTGGGTCTTTGTAAGAAAACGAAATGAGAAAAATGAGATTGTAAGATACAAGGCTCGTCTTGTTGCACAAGGTTTTTCCCAAAGACCAGGAATTGATTATGAGGTAACATATTCTCCTGTTATGGATGCCATTACTTTTCGTTATTTAATTGGTTTATCAGTGTTTAACAAATTGGACATGTATCTCATGGATGTTGTTACTGCTTACTTGTATGGATCACTTGATAGTAACATATATATGAAAATCCCGGAAGGATTTAAGATGCCTGAAAACTCAAAACCCAGAGAGACGTATGCAATAAAGTTGCAGAGGTCATTATACGGGTTAAAGCAGTCAGGACGCATGTGGTATAACAGACTGAGTGAATATTTATTTAAAGAAGGTTATGTAAATAATCCTATTTGCCCTTGTGTCTTTATAAGAAAAACAATATCTGGTTTTGTAATAATCGCTGTCTATGTTGATGATTTAAATATCATTGGTACCAATAAAGAAATTAAAGAAGCAAGAGATTACTTAAAGAAAGAATTTGAAATGAAAGATTTGGGGAAAACCAAATTCTGCCTTGGTTTGCAAATTGAATATACTAAAAATGGTATATTGGTACATCAATCAAACTATACAGAAAGGGTATTGAAAAGATTCAACATGGACAAAGCCAACCCTTTGAGTACCCCAATGATGGGCAGAACATTAAATGTTGAAAAGGATCCGTTTAGACCTAAGGAAGAAAATGAAACAGATCTTGGCTCTGAAGTACCATACCTCAGTGCCATTGGGGCACTCATGTACCTTGCCAACTGTACAAGGCCTGATATAGCCTTTGCAGTGAATTTACTAGCAAGATTCAGTTCATGTCCTACAAAGAGACATTGGAAAGGAATAAAACATATTTTTCGATATCTCCGAGGTACTTCTGATTTTGGTTTGTTTTATTCTAACAATACAAAACCAGTTTTACTTGGTTATGCAGATGCAGGATATTTGTCAGATCCACATAATGCTAAATCACAGACTGGATATGTGTTTACATATGGTGACACCGCAATATCATGGAGATCTCAAAAGCAAACACTTGTAGCAACTTCTTCAAATCATGCTGAAGTAATTGCCCTCCATGAAGCTAGCAAAGAATGTAGATGGTTGAGATCAGTAACTCAACATATCCAAGGAACGTCTGGTTTACCAACTGATAAGAATCCAACAATTTTGTATGAAGACAATGCTGCATGTGTTACTCAGATGAAAGAAGGTTACGTCAAAAGTGATAGAACCAAACACATCCCTCCAAAATTCTTCTCATTCACACAAGAGCTAGAAAGAAACAAAGAGGTTGATATTCAATACATTCGTTCGAGTGAAAATGTGGCCGATCTCTTTACAAAGGCACTTTCTACATCAGTCTTCAAGAAACACGTACGAAGTATTGGAATGCGTCACCTTCGAGACCTTTGAAGAAGAATTACCTAGGCTTGGTTAAGGGGGAGCATAATGTTGTACTCTTTTTCCCTTATTGAGGTTTTTATCCCAATGGGTTTTTCCTAATAAGGTTTTTAACGAGGCAGCACATGTTCCCATCACAATCTCCTCGACCAAGCTTCAATAAAGCACCATGATAGATATTTCAAAGGGGGAGTGTTATAATAAATTGGAAAATCAACAAAATTATCTTGAAAGACATTGGTTACTATTAATGTTGAAATATCTATCTATAATGTCAACTTAAAATAGTAATGTAAAATTATCAATGTAAATGTCAACTTGCAATAGTAAATCTAAGTTAATGTATTCATAATTTTAGTAGTATAAATACCACCCTTTGGATCATGTAAAAGACACCCTTGAGAGCAATAAGTAATCTCATCCAAAATTCTCCATTCTCTTCATTCTCATAATTAGTATAATATATGTTTATAGTATTATAACTACATTAGTAATTTATATCATTATATTAGTCCTTAAAGGATACTTAAATATTTGATTTTCTCAACATAGTTTATATAGTTGTGTGAATGTCTTCGGTAGTGATTGTTGTTACAGAATATAAGGGTAATTTAGTCCTTTCTAATATCTAGTTTATATACTCTATTGTAACTATTGTTTCATTCTAATCGTTTAATCTGCTAAAAAATAAGAGATTGGACATGACAATTTCTGTTGTACTATGTTTGATTTTAAACTTGTTCCTGGTACTGGAAAAACTGGGGGCCAAGGGAGAGGACAAAACTTGAAATTCTTGTCCCCCACAAAACCACAAGACAACTTTTTGTCCTCAACACAAGTTGTCTAAAATATCAAAATAACATTTTGTCCACCAAACATCGTACACCACAAAGTTTGTTCAATATCTTAAACGTTTGTCTGGTGCTGTTCTGTACTATTCTGTCATGTATTTATATTTTGCAGATCAAACAGATATGTTTTTGGACACCTTATCATTTGAGCTAACTTTTGGGATGAGATTCAAATTCATTTAATAATTGTCGGTCACTTGCAATTCCAGACACCATTAACTCCAATTTTTTAGATTAAAACATAACCAATTAACGTTATACCATCGACCAAGAAAGAGAAAGCTTCTCCACCAGTTTAATCTGGTTCGAGTTCAGTTCTAGCATCAAGTGATTCTAGACCCTTCTCGATCTCAATTGCGGGAGATCTAATCATTGTCTTATCTACCAAGTTTGACGTCAATTAACCTGAATCAAGATTTTGTTAAACTCTTACAACTAAATTAACATGTCCTTACAATTACAACTAAAAGTTAAGGCAAACTATTTCAACAAAAATACAATAAAAACCTAAATATAGTTGAACAAAGCGGGAAAATATTATAATTTTCATTAATCAGTGATGAATCGATTTTGTTTCTAAGCTAAAACCCTACTCTTCTTCTTCTTCTTCTTCTCAATTCTAAACTCTATCAATGGCTTCTTTCCCTCCTCCTGGTTCACTCACCCTCTGCGAACTCAACCGCGACCTAAGTAAGTACTCTCTCTCTCTCTCTCTCTCTCTCTCTCTCTCTCTCTCTCTCTCTCCATTCCCTCTCTCTAATCTCTAACTACTCATTTCTATGCAGTCACCGTTGACGCCCTCTCCGACGATCGTGCCAACCAAACCTACGGAAAGCTTCTCGTAACCAATCACATCATCTCAATTCAATTCAATTTAATCCAATTCAGATTTATTTTATTTTATTTTTCAATTAATTCTGATTCTTAATTAGGGATTGGTATTCAGCCCCGTGCCGTTTCAATCACTGCCACCACCTCTTGAGAACGACGTTCCAGAACAGGAAGGAACTACACCAACAACCGCCATTGCCGGGGAAACTGTTTCGAGAAAAGGTCCTGTGGCACTTTTGCAAGGCATTGTAAATGATTGTCTCAGACGCCTCTTTTATCCTAATGATGTATGATTAATTGATCTTAATGCTTAAATTGTAAGTAGCTAATTTAGAATTTGTTGTTATGTAAACTTTATTTTTGTGTGTGCAGGTTCATTTGTTGCCTGAGGTTAATCTTCAAGGAGTCAGTTGGCACCTTAATAAGCATATAATTGCTTTTATTCCTGGGCCGAACCAAGTTTTAGTTCGTGATTATGAAGATCCAGGTACTTAAACTTGTTGTCATAATGAGAATTATGTTATGTTGTTAATAGCTTATTGATTTAGTTAAGGAAAATGCAAAAGTGTATGAATTGTTTTTGCATATTGAATGAGTTATTATTATGTTATTGATTTGGTTTATGCAAATTGCTGTAAATGTTTCAAAACGATCACCATATATGGCACCCAATCGCTGGTTGGATTTTGTTTGTGGCAAGTAGCAATGCTCTCTAGTTAATGTCATTGTTGAGTTATGGACAGTGTTTGCTTTGATGTTGGTACTGATGTTTCACGCTTTCAATAGATGGGAAGGACTCGATTCTTTTGACAAATGAGTCTCAGAGAGATGTTAAAGTGCTAGAGTGGAGGCCTAATGGTGGGAGGATGCTTGCTGTGGGTTGCAAGTGAGGTTCTGTCTTTGTGCATGGTTGTACGGTGTCAATTGCTGGGTCATTGTGCTTTTTGTTTAATGGACTTATGTTTACTGGTGCAGGAGTGGAATTTGCATTTGGTCTGCTTCATATCCTGGAAATGCAGCATCTGCTAGATCTGGCACTATTTCTTTTGTAGGAAGTTTATCTAGAGGCTCTGGAATTCGGTATCTCTTGGTCGATTTTCTTCGAAGTCAAAATGATGAACATGTTAGCGCCCTTACATGGAGTCCGGATGGAAGATATCCTTATAAATGTCAAATAGACCTTTTTATTTTGCCATTTGTTTCTCAAATATGACTATCATACATACTTTCTTTTGCAAAAGATGTTTGTGTATGGCGGTACATTTTGCTCCACAATATTTATACACAGTATTAACTGTCAGTGTTGGTCAAACTTGAGTTTGATGCTCTTTTATTTTAACCCTTTTTTCTTAACCTATTTTCACATACTTAGCTTCTGCTTCATATGAGAGCTCTTCATTCACTGTGTGGGATGTTGCTCAAGGTACGATGTAGATCCTTGCCTCACAAGTAGCTGAATTTACTTTTAATAATTCTTTTTTGCCTATTGATACTAATACGATGAATAAGCCTAAAACTCCCACTTCTCATTCTGATTAAGTAGTTGAATTTATACTTTTAATAATCCTTTTTTGCCCACTGATATTGATATGCTGAATAAGCTTAAAACTCGTTACTCATTCTGAACTTGTCTTTTTTGTTTTCCACCTGAATTGTTTATCCCAAATTTGAAAAGATACTGAATGTATCCTAGCTGTATATGTTTACAACCAATTAGTAATTTAGCATACTGAAGATATGACCTGACGGACCATAACATATCCAACTATTTGCTGTGAGTTTAGAGAAATAAATCCTTTGCCAGTCATATTGGATTTACTTGCATGACTAGTGATGTGATATCTACCAATAATTTCCTTTGCACCAAAAGAACTTATTTTAAATTTTTTTCTGGGATTCCAGTACAACAAAAATGTGTCTAAATGTTTCTTATGTGCTTTGTCATAATAGTCACACAATAGACGAATTTACTCTGTCAAGAGAAAGTGAGGTCATTGTTTATAGTCAAACTTATTGTGATTAGTTAATTATAAGAACTGGATCATTAGTCTTCACATGTTCCATATCAGTGCTTTTGAAAAGCTCACTACTGGATTGGATTATATTATTTGAAAATTTGAGTGTTCGAACAAAGTTATAGATTTGAACTTGATCAAAGTTTCAAATGAAGGTTAGCTTAATTGGTAAGATTGCATTGCATCCACTCATTGGTCTTCAATTTGATATTTTGTAATAGTCATTCATTGATAGGTGGTACGTCAATTTTAGTATCAATGTAAGACCTTGTCGAGACACCAGGCATCTCTTACCTCGTCCTTTTTTTTGTACAAAAGGAACAGGTGATAAAGGGGGGGGGGGGGGGGGGGGGTGAAGGGGAGGATTGTGTTGTGTGCTAGTATATATTTAGATTTCCATCTCATCAGTCATCTCAATAGAAAAATATTGAGTACAGATGTTTGTCTCTGCTTTCTGAATATCTGGTTATTTTATGTTATCTGTAGGTGTGGGGACACCCATTCGACGAGGATTAGCAGGCATATCAATGCTAAAGTGGTCACCCACTGGAGATTACTTTTTTGCTTCAAAATTGTAATGCAGCATGCTAAATTTGGCTTAATGAAATATGAAGTGTTTATTGAACATGAATCGCTTATGACTCATAAATCATAGCCTTATTATTATTACACTCTTTTACAGTGATGGAACGTTTTATCTTTGGGAGACAAACACATGGACATCAGAACAATGGTCGTCGTCTAGTGGTTTTGTCAAGGTATGTGAGGTGTACATTCTTGTTTTGGTGCTCTATGGTTACATATTTACTGTGAGATGACATTTGTTTTTAATATTTGCATGAGTATTTAGGATTTGTTTCTTAAGGGAAAACATAAAAACTAGACTCATTTCAAGCTGAGACTGGGAGTTAACTAGATTATATAGAGTATAAGAAGATACAATGACAAAGATTTGCAAATTGTACTGTCTGATGGCTGTGACAATGTTATTAATTAAATGGTTTCTAATTTCAATGATGTCTGCTTAGTGTGCAACATGGGATCCAGATGGACGTATGATACTGCTTGCGTTTTCCAAATCATCAACTTTGGGTTCTGTTCACTTTGCATCAAAGCCTCCCTTGTTAGGTATTGGAGCTTTTCTTTCAAGGATCTTATGGTTCTGTTTGGTAAAAAATGGCGGATAGCTGATAAGCTAGCTTATAGCGGATGAGCTTATAAGCTAGCTTTTAGCTTATAGCGAATAAGCTAGCTGATTGAATTTGTAGTGTTTGGTAAAATTAGCGGTTGAACTAGCTTATTAAGTATGAAATGACATAAAAAAATATGTTAATTAATATTTAATTTTTTTCAAGTAAGATGATAGGGCTAAAATTGGAAGAAAAGATGATAAGCTATAAGCTAGTAAAATAAACTATAAGCTCTTTTTTAAAAACTGTTACCAAACAGAGCTTTTAGCTTATGCTAAAAGCTCTAAGCTATAAGCTAGCTTATTGGCCTTCCCAAACAGAGCCTATTTTGATTTGTTTACTGTTCCCGTATCTTGCTATACTAATAATTGATAAAAGGAAACATATATTATGAAAGTGAATGATTGTCATACAAAGCATTGACATCTGTACAAAAATCATGTCTTTGAAAAACACATGCCCTCTACTTTCATTGCATTACAGCTACAAGTAATGTCTTATCTTAACTAAAAAACTTTTGCCAAACACATGCCGATCTTTCAACAGGTACCATTTGTTAATTGGATTGAATTAGTAGATGGTTGATATTAAATTAAACATGGATTTATAATAAAATTTGCATGGCTCTCTGAGTCTAGTATTAGGAGTGAAAACACTAAAAAATAGCACTGATAAGTTACAGCTTTGCTAAAGAAGGAATTTTTTTTAATCGGCTCATGCTCCACCACTTAAAATGGCCCTATTCAGGATATAATCATGTCTTGTTCTTGCCTCAATCCATGCTTGGCTCGTCTATTTATTTTTAATGTAAGTACGTGATACATTGATAATTACTCATTGTTGATTTTTCCAGATGCACATCTGTTACCTGTCGACTTGCCAGAGATATTATCATTGACAGGCAGGTAAAGAGACGAGTTTATGTTTTTGTGTTAAATAATTTTTTTAATTACTGTAATTTGGTGTTTTGTGGTCTTATCATTTAACAAATTCTGTATTAACCAGTTCTTAGGACTGGGAAAAAGACTGTGGTAACTGACTGTTGCCTTTTGCATCATCAGCTATTTTAATTATTTAGCCCTTTATCCTCATGTTTTGTTGTATGGTATATTTTATTTGGATGATGCTTGAATTAAGTTTGGTTGCTGATATTTTTGGCATTTGATTTGTAAGATTACTGATCATGGAAATTGAAACTGTTTTTGGGATTTTTCAGGCGAAGTTGATGTTTGTTGTTTTCATGTTCTCATTTTTACTAAAAACAGAACAAAAATGTATTTGGCTGGTTAATTTTTTATTTGGCAAAATATGGCCAAGTCTGAATATGACGACATTTTTTTTTCTTTCATTGTTTCCTTCTCTAAATTTCAGATACAGGACATGCAAAATTAAAATGTGGTGCCAACTTTTTAACTTAAAAAAAAATCATTTCCTTCTCTAAATTTCAGAAACAGGACATGGCAAGTTTAAAATGCAGTGGCAACCTTTAATATTAATTAAAAAAAATCAGTCATAGTAGTTTTTTATAAAATTAATAATTTCCTTGAACGATATAGTTCCATTTTCTTTTCTTCCATACTGTTTGTTCTTATAGAGTGACCTCGAGATTGATTGACCCAGTGCTAAGCTATTTGACAGAAAGCAAATTAATTTGTTGTATTGTTCCAGTGAAGTATACTTTTACAGAAGAGTTCTTGGATGTTCTTATGTGATGCCAGTGATGGACTATAATTTACACATGCTCTGTAGTCACCTAGACGTGGTTAAAATTTTGTTTCCACAAATTGATGCTTCTTTTGTGTTGGGTTTTTGTTTAGGTTCTTTATCTCCCTTTTTCTGTATCATATAGTTATCATGTTATTGTTAGAGACTACGTGGTTATTTGTTATCTAATATCATTTTATTCAGTCAGGGAATTGAAAAAATAGCATGGGATAATTCAGGAGAACGATTGGCTGTGTCTTTTAAAGGCGGAGATGATGTATACGGCGGTCTGATTGCCATCTATGATACAAGAAGGATTCCTCTGATATCTACATCATTAATGTGAGTTTTTTGTTGAAAATGGTTCAATCACTAGTATTATTTTACGTCATTTCTTTCTCAATTATTTAAATGTCATAGTTATCTATCTTAAATATTATTTGCTCTGCCAATTATTTCTAAACATACTAGACATTTGCAATAATATATTTTTCAATATGTTTCAGTGGATTTATAAGAGGGCCTGGAGACAATCCAAAACCAATCTCATTTTCATTTCACGGGAAGTTTAAGCAGGGACCATTGCTCTCTGTGGTAAGTGTAAATTGAGTTTCACTTGTTCTGCTTTCTTTATTTCTGAAACTATTTTTTCCTTAATATATTTAATGTAATTATTTGAGGGTGCATTGGTGAATATGCTTGTGATAGCATTATTATGAATGTCCTACCTAAATTTTTCCACCGGCCCTGAAAAATATGAAAATTTATTTTGGATAGTAAGAATCTTCATAAGATAATGCCGCTTATTGATTACACATCTTAGTCATGCTCCATTTTGTTATTGGTTCTTATTTCAAACATTTTGAAGCTTTTCATATATATGTACTTTTTATTTTGCAGTGTTGGAGCAGTGGATTTTGTTGCACTTACCCACTGTTATTCCGATCTCATTAGCTTCTACAATGAGGATTGCTGCAAAATTTTGTTGGCTGAGCACAATTTGGAGCGAGCAAACTTTGATGTTAGCATCTTATGTTCTCTGTTTTGAAATTATTTTATTTTTTAGGATGAAATTTCTTTATCTCGTGTATTTAAATATTGGCCTTGACAAAAGAACAGTTATGTATTTGTTTGGAAACCAGGTTAAGTAAACGGATCAACAAGATCATGCCATATGAGAAAAAAAAATGAAACAGCTGCGCGTTTTTGAAAAAGAAAAAAAAAAGATTTTTTATTAATATTATGTTGGTCTTCTTATTATGGCAGTTCTGGACAGTTACGAGTAGTTATGTCAGTTATTGTTTAATTTAGAAATAATTACAGAAAGTAAAGAATGAAGGTCACCATGAGATAGCTTTTGAATGGTTATGGGAGGGAGAGAACAAACTCTGTAATTCTTAGATGGAGAGAGAAATACTCTCCAATTTCTTAGATAGGAATTGTCTTGTATTATATACTATTTATTTGATTAATATTAGACGGTCTAGATTTTAGCTTAAATTTTAATTTTATATTTAAAAACAATTAAAATTTGAATCGCCTAATATTAATCGGATTTGACAACGCAAAATCCAATTTCGTATTGCAATACATGCAGCAAATCTGGTCATGAAATAAATACTGAGGTATGTGGAAGAGGATAATTGGAGGAGAATTTCCTTTATTCTCGAGTATAAAATTAAGTGTTATTTCAATTTGGGTTCATCATGCATTACATTTGGATTCCGTGGATTTTTAGTTAGATTCTAAGGTTGTTGACATTACTGAATTTGATGATGTTATGCAAAATTGTCGAGATTTGTTATCTATTCACCGTGTAGTTTTGCAAAAAAAAATAAAATGTTATAAGTGAATTTAATGTTTTTTTTTATATATATATTTACGATGGAGCTAGGATCGAAGTCAAATCTCTAGTATATTATCCTAACTTGTCACTACTAAATCCAACCTAATAGCTTGTCCAAATTAAATGGATATCAGTATAACATTTTTTTTCCTTGTCATATTGCTTTATTTTGTCTCATGCAAATAATTTGATTTTTCATAAGAACAATTTTTTATCAGATTTTACTTATCTCATATTCGAATTCTGATTACCGAACTGATTTTTTTGGAATAAGAGGATTAACACAAAAGAAAAATGTATTCATATTTTTTTTATAATTAAATATTTATTCACTAATATTTAGAATATTTGATTTTGTGCATCAAAATAATGAACAAATTTCGGTATAAACAATTTTTGTTGAAATTAAAACAAAATATAAGTCATTAGGTTTGGTCTAGTAGTGAGGGGTTTGGGTAGTACGTCATAGATTTTGGGTTCGATCACAACTCATTGTAAACAAAAAAAAAATAACATCATGATCAAAATGGAAAAAAAAATACTGTGACAAAAAAAAAATCACAAATTAGTCCCCGTGAGCATAACGTTGGTAGGAACATTACATTTAATATGTAGGACCGAATTCGAATCTTGATACTTTCATTTATTCACTTTAAAAGGTGAAATTAATCACTATATTTTTTTTTGAAAAAAAATGACAAATTATATTTGGTAGAATATTTAAACTGTTTTTTTCTTCTTTCAATCAGTCTTAATGTTCTAATCCAATCCCTAATATCTAACCATGAGGAAAAACAAAAAATTACAGTATAATTTCCAAAGCGACAGTGGTGTGGTTGAAACCAAACATGTTGTGCCTTCTTATCCATAAACCAATTCTAATCTTTCTCAAATTCTTCAATTGAACACAACACAACACAAACACTAACTATGGCACTTCTCTGTTTCAATTCCTTCACACTCACCCCTTCTTCTTCCTCCTCCATTTTTCCACTTCCTTCAACAATACCTAGTAAGTAAACCATCACTTCTTGTTCCTTATTTTCTCCAAAATACATTCCCATCTTTTTATTGTTATTAACTTATTATTATTGTTGTTGTTTCTTTTATCTTAATTTTCTCGAACTATGTTATTGTGTGTCAGTTTCAAGAGTGCAAGTTGGTTTGCACACAAACTGTTTGAAAGGAGTTCAAATCTCGACACCCTTTGTTGTGAAAAAGAGGAAAAATGCAATTTTTATTGCATCTGCTACTGCTGATTCTAATGTTGTAGATGGAGCAGAAGAAAGTGAAAGCAAGAAAGAGGGTGATGTTGTTTCTGTAGATAAGCTTCCTTTAGAATCAAAATTGAAGGAGAGGGAGGAACAAAGGTTGAAGATGAAGCTTGCTAAGAAGATAAGGTTGAAGAGAAAAAGGCTTCTTAGAAAGAGGAGGTTGAGGAAGAAGGGTAGTTGGCCACCTTCTAAGATGAGGAAATTGAAGAATGTTTGATATATGTTTGCAGGTTTTTTAATCACTTATTGTCAACAATTTAGTTTTAATTATAATGTTATGTTGTTTTTTCACCCATCCACAATGTGTCATGTATTACAATTTGTTAATTTTCAATCAAGAATTTTAATTTATGTATTGTAGATGCCATGCCTTCCATTTAGTTAATATTGAAACTGGGTTTTTATATGGAATCTATATACATAGCACCGACACTTCTCATTAAAGGTGTGTGTCCGGTCACGGTGTTCGAATGTGTCAATGTTAGACATCGACATGATACCAACACATGTGGTTATATTCAACTATTCTATTTTCTCAGATGACTACGGGTGTAAACATGTTAGTGTCGTGTCTGTGTTTGTAGTGTCTATGTTTGTATTAGTGCTTTGTAGTTTGGAATCCGTGTCATGATTGATGTGTTTGGAGGAAGCAGATACTCTCGATAACACTCTCTCGACTTTCTACTTAGTTCAATCTCAGCTACTATATTAATCTAATAGATGAGAAGTTAAAAGCAAAAGAAAGTAGGTGACTGATTTCCAATATTTGGTCATTGAAAAATGATTTGTTTTTGCCCTCGGTTAAAGTAGCCTCTCCGTTGGTGTGTGATGATCACAATGTGAGCTGTACGAAGAAGGTAAAGTCAAGGCAAAAGAATAAAATTGATACCCAAGGAGACCTGATTATTACAAAGGAAGGACTGCTATTATGAGGAGAAGAACAGTCTGTCAAAAGAGGAGGCGAAAAACCCTAACAACTTGCTAGATGTGTTTTTCGGCAATGGTACGGATGCTGCGGCGTTCGACGGGCATTGCAGCAATGTCGGATTTACAATTGGGTGCTTCCAGTGGGTGCTACCTAAAATCCCTAAATAAAAGACTAGAACAACTCTGGAGAAGCTTAAATTGGATGCAACGGGCACTGCAGGCTGCAGCATGGAATCAATTGATTTGTTGTAATTTCCTCATTTCCTACATGCTCTATGAAGCACGAACGCTCCTCAGATTAGGGGTGTCCCAGTACGACACCGACAGATATACTTTGAATTCTGCCATTTTCTCAAAACATGCCATTGTTTGACTGGAGCAGCTTTTTTATGGCTGATGCAGTTTTTCCGGATTCTGGCTTCTTGTGCAGTGTTGTTTTAGCGTGATCCTGCTACTTTGGGGTTTTTAGGCTACTGCTATGCTTTTTGTCTTTGTTTAGTGCTACTATGCTTATATTGTATTCAAGTGTTCTTACTAACATGAGTGTATTCTTTGCCCTGCTACTAGGTACTTCTTATGCTCTAGTTCAAGTGTTTCATATAATACCATTTTAATAAATAAAAAAACATCTGTCTCGTTGTTCCGGCGTTGTCTGTTCTATTTGTATACATTTTGACTGTTGAAGCATACTTTGATCTTTCACTTACCGATTGTCCAAACCAATGCCTAAATTGGAGGAAACACTAAGAAATGCCTAAGTTGGAGGAAACAATACAACTTATACAAGAACAAGCCTTACTTACGAGGCAAGCCGAAAAAGACAAAAAGAAACAACCAATTCAAGATGCAATGTCACAAAAGGAGCCTAAAAATCAGTTAATGATGCCAAGACTAAAGCAAAAACGCAGAAGTCTTGTAGCCAACACTAGAACAACAACCACAAACTACTAAATAGAGAGGTTGATCATAGCACCCGGCATAAACAAAGGCAGCAACATGATCAAACCACCGAGTAGCAGTACACCAGCAACCTTAACACACAACAGGCAAAAAGCACAGCCATAACCTTATATCATCTTTCCAAGCAATTACATGGGTCCCATGTCGATTCATAAAACAAGCATGATGCAATCTTCAACCTTTCATTGCTCCATCTCCAAGTCAACACTTTAACTTCGTCTACAAGTTCAATTGGATTCTTAATAACATTATTAAAAATATTGTTGTTCCTTGCTTTCCAAAATACCCACAACGTTGTGTGCCACACCGGCAGAAAGCCCTTCCTGACTTTCTTGTTTCTCGCCTCATTTAAACGAGCAAAAAACGTAAACAAATTAGGTGGCATAACAATGACCACTCCTAACTAGCTACAAATGTCATACCAAACCACCAAAGCAACATTACAATAAAGGAAAAGATGGCTACATGACACACACTCCCCCCATATACCGGGCGCAACACTCCTCTCCAAAGTAGATTACTATACATCGGAGTCCGCTTGTGAAGCACTTGCCAAGAAAAAAAATAACCTTTGAGAGAGTCGGACTCTTCCAAGGCGCAACACTCCTCTCCAAAGTAGATTACTATACATCGGAGTCCGCTTGTGAAGCACTTGCCAAGAAAAAAAATAACCTTTGAGAGATCCGGACTCTTCCAAATCTTGTGTAAAATCTCCACTTCAAAACTAGGCAAGGGTGCCACCCCTAACAACTCATTAGCAAGCACTCTGTACGTAGACTTCGCCGAAAAAAAGCCTTTTGGATCCGGGTTCCAACTCCAACTATACCTTACACCGGACAACCTCAACTCTTCCAAAGACATCAGTAGTTGAACTACTTGATCCTCATCCCATTGGAAAAGTCTCCTCCTCCACCGAAAATCCCAAATCTATCGCTCCATCGAAAGTACCACACTCCCTAAAACTTACATTTTTTTGTAGAGATAATGCAAACAACCGGGGGAAATTAGCACAAAGAGGAAGATCCCCCTTTCCACCTATCTTTCCAAAATAGAGTAGTATCGCTATCTCCAATTTTACGAACCGAAGTTTCTGAGAACCATTTCTTGGATTCCACACACATTTTGAGCTCACTCAAGTCTTTCCACCATCTAGAAGCATAGTAGGGAAGGGTTTCATTTCCCCACTCCACTATATGCAAAATTCAATCCCCATATTTAGCCGCTAGGACTTGATTCCCTTGAAGAAGTAACCACTAGAAGACTCACATTCATTATTCTTACATCCCGCACTCCTAGCCCAACATTCTTTTTCTTTTGACACACCATATTCCATTTTATCCAACTAATCCTCTTCCCACCATTATTACCACTCCAAAGAAACTTCCTTTAAATACGCACCACCATTTTCTCCACTTTAGCCGGCATTTTCGAAAAGGACAGGTAAAATATTGGGATAGAGTTCAACACCGCACTGAGCAAAACAATCCTTCCACCAAGACTTATATGCTTTGTTTTCCCACGAATTTAGCCTTTTACGAAGGTAACATAGGTTCCCAAGTAGAATGGGTCTTTTGTTTGCACCCACCGGAAGACCCAAATATTTAAACTGGAATCCTTCTTCTCTACAATTAAGAAAAGTCATGTCATTTCTATAAATTCCGCACTCACATTAACATTCATTACACAACTCTTCCAAAAATTAACCTTCAAACCGGAAGTCATCCCAAACCCTCGAAAAATCACCTTCAACGTCGACAAAATTTACATTATGCATAGTATATTGTTTGTTTGGCTGTAACAATAAGCATTAAATCTAAAAGAATTTCTAAGAGATGTTTTCTCTCCCAACCCCCCTCAATTCTTTTCTACCCCATGAATTTCCATTTTTGCCCCTAGGGGTACTGCGGTTTATACGAACCGAAATAAGTTGACATGCTGATAAATTTCGGTAACCACTTACCGAAATCTGGGACATTTCGGTTCGCAGGTACCGAAACAATTATTTCGGTAAAATTCTACCGAAAATGACCTAATTCCAGCGACCAACGTACCGAAATCTAGGACATTTCGGTTCGCAGATACCGAACAAGCTGACGTTCGTTTTTTGTGTACCGAAAACGCTAATGTTCGGTTTGCAGTTACTGAAATGGTCTAATATTTGGCTTCGGTGAATACGAACCGAAGTTTTTTGGCAAAAATATTTCAAACCGCAAGGGGCAAACTTGGATTTTGGGGGGTAGAAAAGAATTGAGTGGGGTTGGGAGAGAAACCATCGAATTTTGCTTATACCCAAAAATAACATTGAGCACTATATCCAAAAGAAATTATTTCACCCAATAAAGAGTTGCTTATACCCAAAAATAACAATGAGTATCATATCCGAAAGAAATTATTCATCCTAAAAAAGGTTTTCTATACCCAAAAAATAACAATGAACACTTTATCAAATTTCTTTTCTTATACAACGGTAACAAGAGTTGTTTCACATCTTTATGAGCTCAATGTTGTGATTTTAACAAATATAGATGTTAACAAAATGGTTATATATAAAATGGGGTGGGTAGCTCAATGAGCTAAGAGTTAATTGTATTAAGTTAATTTAGGGTTCAAGTCTCCTAAAATTAGTGCCACTAAATTAACTTAGATATCATTGTTTTCCTATGGATCACTGAGCCATGTAGGCAGCGACGGATTCAAGGGTGGTAAGGGTGGGCTTTGGCCCCTCCCTCCCACCCTAATGTTGTATATACTATATATTTAAAGTTGTTATTTTATACATAATTATTATCAATAGACTATAATTTCTATGTATAATCATAGTGTAAATTAATTCTGATAAATAAATCAATGTATAATAGTTTTATATTGGTATAATTTGATCCCTATTTATATAAATTACAATTAAATTTTATGTAATATTTATTAAATAAAATGGTCATCCCCCCGTTTGGTTAGTTTATGGATCCGTCCCCGCATATAGGGGCACTTGTATTGTATGAGATGTCTTACAATGCCCTTGGACTCGTGATTGCACCTCCTTAAAAAATTTGAACCTTTTTGCGTAAAAAATAAAATAGTGTGTCCTTAAATAATAATAATAATAATAATAATAATAATAATAATAATAATAATAAAATTGGTGGTAAAATGATAATAATAATCTATACCAATAATAAAGGCAAAACTTTTCTTTCGGTATAGCCTATTTCCAATTTTACCCTTCATTTATTGCAAAAATTTCAAAAATATATATTTAAAGGGTGGAAGTTGAAGTCGTTGTATCATTTCAAAAACAAAATATAACTACTCTTTGAAATTAAAACACAAAAACAAAATAAAGGAAAATCTAAGAACTTAAAATAGATAGAAAAAAGAGGAAGAAATGGGGAATCAAAGTTGATGTTCATCCTCCCAAGGCCCCTCCATTAAAGAAGTGATTTGGCAACCTCTTATTC
Organism: Trifolium pratense; assembly: GCF_020283565.1. Lineage (NCBI taxonomy): Eukaryota > Viridiplantae > Streptophyta > Magnoliopsida > Fabales > Fabaceae > Trifolium > Trifolium pratense. The sequence continues at coordinate 13,708,146 of NC_060064.1, read as the reverse complement.
ATAGTTGGACTAAGTGCAATACTGATGAAGCTGCACTAACAGGTCAGGCCTCATGTGCTGGTATTTTTAGAAGTTGTTCATCAGATTTTCTTGGTTGTTTTGCTGAAAATATTGGTGTAGGGAATGCCTTTAAATCTGAATTATGTGTTGTAATGAAGAAGGCTATTGAAGTGGCTAATGATAAAGGTTGGCTTAATTTGTGGATTGAAATCAATTATCAATTAGTCACCTTTGCATTAACTCTAGCTATGGTACCTTGGCAATTAAGAAATAAGTGGAGCAATTGTATTCTTTTGACGAGGACAATGAGAGAATGTAATAGGTGTGTATATCACTTGACAAACATAGGACTTGCTTTATCAAAATTTTACTTGGGGGAATGAATTGCCCTTATTTCTTAGGGAAAAGTTCTATAGAAACAAACTTTCGGTAGTATATTTTCGTATGGAGCAACACAGAAGGGAAGAACAATCACCTAAATTTATTTGTGAGGTGGAGAGAGTGCTAAACACAACAAAAAACCATGACTGTACAGAAAATTGCTTTTTATAATTACCTTATAAGTACAAATTATGGGGGAGGCCCTCACAACTGGCCTACAATATATACAAATACCCCATCATAAACTTAAGAATATTCAAAAGCTAAATTACCTTTATGAAAACTAAAATCCTAAGATGAAAGGGTGGGCATTTCCTTTTTCTACTTATATACCAACACTAGTCAGCAGATTAGCAAATGTTTTGGTTCTCCACTCTCATGTCCCATTCAAGCGGATACTACACCTCAGTGCCGGGAAGTCTTTATCGATGAATATCAAACCAATGTATCGCCTCCTCTTCGGATATTAAATTTGCAGAGCGGGCAAGTTGCTTTAGTCCGAAGCCAACGGCCGATGCATGCAGAATGAAAATGGTGGGTACAGGGAAGCCGATACAGTTCTGTTCCATCAACATATGGACATAGGCAAATACAACATTCCTACAGCATAAGGAGAAGTGGTTAGTCAAACTTTAAGTAGTTATCTCTCTTTCAGTCAGTGGTTTCATAATATATAAAGTGAATAGACAATTTTATCCTTGAAATTTTAATATGTCCATCAATATGGTCCCTCTATAAAGTTTAGCCGTTAGACAGTACGACATGGCACGTTAAATGAAGACGTGGCAGTCCACGTGGACTCCGCATCATTGCCATGTCTCCAGGATGAAATTGTTATAATTTTGGTGTAAAAGCCAAGGAGTTACTTTCACTTTAAACTTTAGAAAATAAAAAATAAAAAGTAATTCTTGGGTTTTTACGGAACAAAATTATACAGTCAAATTTGTCGCTTAAGACGTGGCAGTGATGTGGATTGTCATATCTTCATTCAATGCGCCATGTGATGTTGTCTAACGATTGAACTAAATAGAGAGACTGTTTTGATTGACGTGTTACAGTTTCAGAGACGAAATTGCTAATTCATAAAAGTCAGGGTCAAAGTTAACTGATGGTTACAATTTAAAGGACAAAATTTCCTATCCAATCTAATGTATCTTGACTGTATAACATACATCAAAGAATCACGGAAAACAATTTTCCGGTCATAACAAGTTCGCATTCACCCCTCTTCCAAAAAAGTAAGCTTAAATACTTAGATGAATGAGGATAACCCTTTCTGGATATGAACACAATGAAATCAATTACAAATACAAGCATATTAAGAACAAATCAAGGATGACATTAAGGATCGCAACAATTTTTCAATCCATTATCCATCCAGTCCCTACCATATATAGATCCAATCCATACATACAGTTATTTACAAGTTACAGCACACAAAAATGATATTCAAACTAAAGAATTATGGAATTAGAGCTAAGAGAAGACACAGTTTGTACTTACAGAATCATCTGGATGAAGAGATAGTTCACTGATATGACTTTGATTGTATGAATTGGTTCTTGCTTTAACAAGTTGCTTCTTGTTGTCATCAATCATAACCATTACATTTGACTGACTAAACCTATACATAGGAAGTGACCTGATATCATCTTCTGAAGCACCTTCCCTGATTCTTAAAGCATAAGCTAATGCTATTATTGGGATGATGCATAAGAGAGCGAAGAAAACTATACATGCCATCCCAATGCAAAAGATAATAAAAAATACGTCAAAGGCTAGAAAGACCACAGTCAACCTGCAAGAATGTGATAATAACATCATTAAGTGTTTGATACATCCAATAAAAGTTATAGATAACATAATAGTGAATAATTATGTCAAATATTTTATGTTAGATGAATTTGAGCTAAGGGTTAAAACCCTGACGAAGGAGAAAAATACTAACATTAACAACTAACCTACTAACATCAGCTTATCCAAAAAAATATAAGTAATGAATTAGTAACCAAATTATATTATCTATTATTGGTTGAGCTCAGCCTTTCGACAGAGCCTTAGTTTGAAGTTCAGACTATAAACCACTAGGCTCAACAAGGGGTCGAATTTCAAACAAATTAAGCCACGCTTAAGCATTTGGACAGGTCTTGTTTGAAGGAGACCCAATATTTTTTTTGGCCAAGGAATACGATTGCTTACAACAGGACTTTCATATGCACCATATCATGGAAACAACATATGAAGCTTGTTAGTCCTAACCAAGGGTCAAACTATCCAACAAAGTTCTTCAGTTAAGCCAATAGGGATTATGTATTTCATAAAGTTTCGAGGTTGAAAAGACTATAACAGCAAAGACAGATGTAAATTATCTGGTGATCTTGTGAGAATTGAGAATTGATTACGATTTCTTGAAGGAAAAAAGGAACTTGCACAACTTCACCTCAATTCACAGCACAATAATTGAAAAATATTAAGGACAACACGATACTAAAGCTTCCATCATGGCAAGGTCTGGAGAAGGGTCAGACCTGAATCAGACCTTCTTAAAATAACCCATCAACAACCACTAATTAAGGGTGGATGTGTAACAATGTCAACGGCAGAACATTCAACAATTATCCCTTTTTTAACTTTGCTTAGTGAACGAACTCTGGAGTAGTTAAAATCCTCCTCTCTTTTTTTTAAACTGTTGTGTGAAACTAAGACGAAGGTTTATCAGTATCATAAATCTGCACTACTTTGACCAAGTTTTATTGGCATTCATGACAACATTTATAATATTCCCAACCACCCTCCAAAGAAAGAAAAAGCGAAAACACATATCCAAACTAAGGTTATTATTACCAGTAGAGACGAGGAGAATCTTCGAGAAGTGGTTGACCACCGACAACAATCCAATAAAATCCAAACACCCACCAAACAGATGATGCTAAAGTATTCATAGGCTCTAACTTCTTTGCAATGCTGAAAACAATAAAAAATAAAGTCAAACGGAAGTGCTTAACAATCCACCAACGTAGAGTTCTATCAACAAAACCAGTCATACATTAGAAAACCACCATACATCTCATATAACACCCTGAACATCAATCACCCAGTCCTCAACACATGAAAAGAACAAAAACAAATGTGAATGTAAAAATGTTAAAGATCTCCACAATTCTCTAGTCATAAAACACTCAATTCACCACTCATCCCACACATTAAAATTTTAATCACTTCTACTTTTTTAAATTATTATCAGTAACAACATGTCAGTGTTGTTTCCGGTGTTCGTGTCTGTGTCAGTGCTTCATAGCTTACTTCACCCCTAACAAAAAACATTGTGCATAGTAACAGTAGTTCAAAATTGAAATAGGAGCAAGCTTCATGAACATCAATCAAGCTCCATCCAATACAAAATAAATAATTATCAATAACAAAATTGAAGATGCAATTATTACTATTGCAATAATTATCATCAATAATAATGTATAAAAACTCATTAGAAATAAAATCTAATTTATCCCTAATTTCATGATTAAACCATAGTACCTAGCAATGAACCATTACTGCAACAATCAAATTCAAATGTCTAATAACATCACATAAACCTCAAATTAAACTTCACAAATTAAGAAACGGAGAGAGATACCTGTAAGGAGTGTGAGAGAAGGAATCACGAGTAGTGAAACGATATTCAGAGTAAACAAAAGCGACGTGGAGAAGGCACTCCAAGGCGTAACCACAGAGCCAAAGTCTGAGAGGAGTGGAAGGATGCTCGCCTAATGTGGAGAGGATGACGGCGGCGGCAACCACCACGAAGGAGAGGTTCCAAACCATGTCAACGACGAGGACAGCTCTGGAATAGGCGCAGCCGGCGTCGGCGTCGTCTTCATCGTCCGATCGAGGCGCGAAGGGGCCAGGGAGGAGGGGATTATTAGTTCCGAGAGTGATGACCTGGCACTGTTGTTGTTGTTGTCGTTCCTCCATGCTATGTTAGAGAGAGAGAGAGAGAGAGAGAGAGAGATGGGGTTTTGGGTGTATTAGAAGAAGAAGAAGAAGTATTTAGTTGAGAATAAAATAGGAGTTAGTAAGTAACTGGTGGTGATGGAAGGTGGTGGTGGTGCTTTTGGTGGAGGTATACTAATAGGATTTGGCTCACCCAAAATTAATTTATTATTAGAAAGAAACTAACAAAATTAACTTTCCTTCAAAAAAAACTATTTTTTTTAAGGAAAATTAACTTATTATTATTTATTAGTATTTTTTTACTTGTAATAATTTTTTTTTTACGAATACTAATAATTATATGTTATCCGTATATTATCTAACAATAAAACAGTAGTAAAAAACTAACAATGATTGTATGAAAAAACTGACGAAGATTAATCATTGTTAACGGTGGTAAAAACTTCGTAGTAAGATTATGGTAACAAAAAAAATTAATTGTAAAAAAGATTAAAAAGTAAATAAAATTATGTTACAGTGTAAATGTCTTTTGGTTGATAGTTGTCATGACCTTGTTGAAGAGGTTGAAGTTGAAACTCCACATTTTTTACATCTCCAAGTTGAAAATGTGCGAGTTAAATCATTAGACAACTTAATAAAAAATGGAAATACTAGTTAGTACGAAACATAGATCGAAAAAACAAAGAATAACACATAACCTTTACCCTTGATTTCCACCAAAAGCCAAAATTACATTATTTTAATATTTAAAAAACATTTGTAACTATCGTCTTCTACGTATAGTATGTTTCTCATAGGTCTCAAAATGTAATGTTCAAAATGATTGATTTTGTCATCCAAAAAGGTTTGTGGCGCAGTGTGTTATATGTTTCCCTTTCATTCAAATGTAATTATCTTATATATAATGATTATATAATTTTCCAAAAAAAGTATAGATTAAAAATATTTTTTTTAATTTCTTGATAAAACATATTTTTAAATACAGTAAGTATGTCAGTATCTCATAAGAATTTGTTTTGCTTTTTTTTTCTTTTTTTCTTTTTTACCTTTTCTATAACATTTCAAATGTTTCACGTATATTAGTTGTTTCTTTTTGATGGAATATATTGACTGTTTCTTTAACGAAATACATTAATTATTTAACATTTTTTCAACAAATAAATAAACAAGACAAATCTTTGGTCAATCAGATTTATATTATTAACTTTAGTTTATCCTTTACTCAAAAAGAATACTAATATGAGTCCGTTTGAATTAATTTATTTGAATTTATCTATTAACATAAATTTTGTGATACTATTTGGAAGAGCTTATAAAAAATAAGTTATGACAATTTTTATTAATTTTGTTTAGTTTATTTTCATAAGTTTTTCAATATAACTTAAGAAGCACATATAAAAATAATTTAACCTCAATTTATTTTTTTGCCATAAAAATCACTTGTGAAAACTTATATATAAACATTTACTCCTTGATAAGTGTTTATGCTAGAAATGATAAATAATAAGTTATTTATCCAAACAACATTATATTACTATCATTATTCTCTTGGCATTTGTAATTTGGTCAATGAGATTTATATTTGGAAACAAAGGTATAAATATAGACGGAAATGGATGCCGGATTCGTCGGGTTTGTTTTCAGTGTGTTTGACATATTATTTTCTTCAAAATATATCTGTAACAACAACTTTTGAGCCTGATATCATGACAACATTACATAGGTTATGGTTAAATGATGTGTCATATAAGGTTAGTATTTTTGAATGGAGGCTCTTGTTATCAAGATTGCCAATGCGTGCGGCACTAGCAAGCAGGAGAGTTATCAATAACTCATATGAACTTTCATGCGTTTTCTGCTATAGAGAGGTTGAAGGCATTCATCATGTACTATTTAATTGTCGACTCTCGCAACAAGTGTGGAGGAAAATTTACAACTGGATGCAAGTGGACACTATTGCATTTGAAAATTAAATTTATAAGAAGGTAACTTGGTAGTCACTTCGATCATTTTGGCAACTTGGTAAAAGGTAACAAATGTCCCAAGGCGAGACTTTTTTTTTTGTTGATAAGCCTCAAGGTGAGACATTTGATTTGGCTTGCTACAACATGGTGCCTTTGACGGTTACGGAATAATATTATGCTTAGAGGTGCTTTGCCGAGTTTATTTGTAATTATTGATCAAATTAAGTCTATTTCGTGGTTCTGGTTTCTAGGTAGAATTGAGACTAATACGCCTTATGTTTATGTTGATTGGTGTAACAACCCTTTAGCATGTCTTCATAGCATCTAACGATGTTTGTGAATTACAAGGGTTGAGACACCTTGTACTCTTTATAATTCAATTTTGATTATAAAAAAATAAAATAAATATAGTATCAAAATATTGATTTTTTCGTCAATGATTTATATTATTTACACTTTAGGAAGTGACTTAGTTATTTTTAAAGAAAATTGATGTATTTGTTCTTATATTTGAATTAAATAAATAAATCAATTCTACTATTTGATCTGTTTTTACTTATATTTTGTTTTAAAAAATAGTTACTTTATTTATTAAAAAAAAAAGTATAATTTTATGGTGCCACGTGTAGACAAAAACAATGAATTGGACCTTGAAACTATGAGAGTGGGTGTGAGATTAATCATTTGTTGTGATGAATAAACTTTGTTGACTTTTACCGTAAAAACCTCCATTCACTTTTTCCTTTTTCAACACCCTCATTCAATTCTCATCAAAACTTTTCAACAACTTTTATTTGTATTTAGGAAAGCAGCTTCATTTCGACCAAAAAAAAAAGGAAAGCAGCTTCATATTTTGTAAAATACTCCATGTGAAATTTTCGCAAGTTTAACATAATTGATGGGAACATCACACTATACGTGTATAATTTGAGATTCGACTCTTAGGCTTTGTTTGGATTGGTGGTATGAGATGGAATGGAGTGGTATGTGGTGGTATGAAGTGGTATGTGATGGTATGGATTCCATCTCATTCCATCATTTTCTCTTATTTTTCTTCCCCTCCAATTTGGGGTGTATGGGATGGAATACAAAATGTCCAAACAATGGAATACATTTTATGCTCCATTCCATCCCGCTCCGCTCCATTCCATCTTATTCCATTCCGCTCCATTCCGTTATGTACCATCAATCCAAACATAGCCTTAGATACTTCAGTTATTTATCTTAAACGTGAATTATAATCACTAAATTATTTGACAAAAAATAACTAATGCAACATTTTTTTGGTATACACATGTGAGTCTAAAAGTACATTTGAGTACTTAAATCAACAATAAGTAATTAAGGTTTTTTTTTTCAAAAAAAAAAAAGTAATTAAGGTTTTTCAAAGGTGACAAAAAATAATTACAATTTTAGTCGTAAGATACATCTATATTTACAGTTATTACTTTCGGTAAATGAAATTTATAAGAAGCTAAAAGTAACTAAAAAAAAAATCAATAATCCCAATTTCTTTATGTATCATTATAAAAATAATTTTATAAATTCAACATTTATGAGAGTTAGATCTCCGATAATGCACATAAAAAAAACAAATGTTAAATAGATCAACCATTAAAATAAAAAATATTAATCACATCAGAACCTATTCTCGACAATGAGGATACCTTCAATTATCCAAAAAAGAAAAAGAAAATTTAACTTCTCTCATCAGTCATAACTTAATTATTTAAATGACATTCATTGAACTCACTAAAGAGATCATTTGGTCGAGATTATATCTCTCAATTCAATGTATTGCCTGAGTCAAAAAACTAAAAACCCAATGCATTGTCTGAGTCGTCCGCAGTTACCTATCCATATTGACTACCTATCTATATTGACGAGTTTTCATTAATTTATTGAGTAATAAGATTTTTTTACTATATGTATGAAGAACAATAGAACAACATTCAATTTTTAAATGAAAAATGTAATAATTGTTGTTAGTATTTTCTTATGGGAAGCGCTGAATTCATGACCCTGTCACTCCAATATGAAGAAAACATGTTAGGGGAATAAAAAACGGTGAATTGGATTCTAGGACAATTTCTGTGCATAATTTGTGTCATGTGTGCCAATCAATCCTAGAAACATTTCAATAGATATCTCATAATTGAATTCACAGCATACCCAATTCCAGAATCTATTTTCACCGATAATCTTAAAAAATCTATATAGAAACAGCTGAACCAATTTGTAAATAATTTCTGGGTACGTTTAATTTAAGTGCACAATAACAAGGTAGGTACCCATTAAAAACAGATGGTACATGTTCTGTCAATCAGCTCTGAATTAAACAGGAAACAAAGTGAACTGAAGTAGCTGAGCATATGGCATAAAAGTTAATCCATTCTTCCCTTCAAAATCCTTTCCTTTACTTCTGTTGGAGTGCTGCAGCAAACAAAATTCGAGAACCAATAAGCCACCCATAATATATTATGAATGAATATGATAAAATCAAACCTAAATAAGCTTAAAAGTCGAAGAAAGGAGGATATATATATATATATATATGTATATATGTCGTAAATTCTAGAAAAAACAATGAAAAAAAGTCACAACCATGGGTAAAGATGAAAGGGTAACTTTTAAAAGCATTTAAGGAATAAAAGGAGTATTATTGAAAGTTTATTTTATCTTCCAAAGAGATCAAACAATCAGAGATGGGTAAAACGGGTAACTTTTAAAAGTCACAACCATGGGCAGCAGCCTTATGGGTTGTAACCTATTGCATTTTCTTAGTCTGGGATTTGTTTTCATCATGACTTTTTGTCACAATGATTTTCCATAGGCTAAGGCTAAAATCACTTGTCAAACCATGTGACTTGTAAAAGATGGACAAATGCATAAAAAGCAAAAAAAAAAAAAAAAAACTTTTACGTAGAAATCACAAGAATAAACTACTAAAGAAGAAGAAAATTTATAAACTTACACAACATAGACATGCCCACCCCAGCCACTAAGACAGTCACGGTCTACAGATGATAACAGTGCTTGGGAGATGGTCTCAAACAATTCCTCGGCTTCCTGTATTAAGAAACAAAACAGAACAAAGATAAGCTGCCTTTCTTAGCCGAACATGGAGAAAAAATGTTAAGAAAATCTATCAAGCTAAGCTAAATCATGGGTATGATTATGTGCAGAAATTTTGTTGCAGAAGAAACAAATGCAAAATTATGGAATGCCTAGTGGCCTCTTCTATTTCCCAGACTACCTTCACCCTAAGGAACATCTATTTCCACTCTGAAGTTAGACATTGCGCCCTACTGTTGCATTTTTATAACTCGATAACTATTTAATTTAATCCCGAACTGTTATGCGTGTTGCTTTTGCTCAGCCCTTCAACCACCGATCTTGCTATAGAACTTGTGGCCCCATACTGTAGCTCATACTATATCTAAGGCAGAACTCAGCATCTACCTTTGCTGATCCTTACTGGTTGAGTTTTGTAGTTCCCCCTGATATATGCCCAGGATCAAAGTGTCAGGTTTAGGAAATATCCCCCAAACCAGCATCAAATCCTCATGCTTGGAGCAAGCTTGTGTCCAAGCCTGAACAGTAAAAGCATAATTACATGTCTTCTATTTGGAAATGTTTGGGCTGGGAATTAAAACAGCATTCTATGAAGTGCAGGTCCATAACCAAATGCCTTTCCACCAACAATTTTCAATGTGATGGAACCACTTCCATCCATGTGGGGGCCCTTGCTTCTCTCCTACAACCAGCTGACTATTATACGACCTTATAAGCTCCATCAAACTGAAGATACAATCCTGATTCCTGAATCCCCAATTTCTTGAAAACCACCTCCCAATGAAGGATTGATGCATTCCCCAACAGATACCGAGGGTGTTAAGAGATTTTATTACCCCAAGACACTGTTTGATTTATTATTTCCTGATCCAGTTCATTAGTCTACAAATACAATACATGGATGATGGTCTGTCTAATTTAAGAAACTATGGGTGTTGAAGCATTGTAGTCTCTAGTCATATCTGTTTAGATATGCTTATTTGTTATTAAAACATTATCAGAACAAGTGAAAAACAGACATGACTGCACCAATTTGCAAAAGCACAGAGAAAAAAGTTGAGTAAAAGGCAAAACAAGTTAAACTTTGGGACAAACCATGTCAGGCTTAAACATTGCTTCACAAGCACCATACAGAGACTCAGATGCAGTACCAGCAACAACAAAATCTTTTGCAAGCTCTCTGTATATACAAAAATATAAAAATGTTAGAATCTCATAAATGCACTTTATATATATAACATTAAGATCAGTGTTCTCAAATATTGGCCATGGCAGCGCCATGGTGGATTTGACCACCGCCACGGCCAATATGTAAAGGATGGTGGCACAACAGCATTTTATGGCGGCTTAAAATGAAGTCTTAATAACAAATTTGAAAAGTAACTTCTACAACTTCATAAATTGAGGCCAATATCAAATTTATTTGATATCCACAACTTCTACAACATTAAAACACAAGAACAAAACATTTCTGAAACACCCCATGTCTAATTTTCAAGTAACTGGAATAGAATGGAAGTCTGGAACTAATAAAGTTCAGCAAAATTGTTCAGATATGCAGATGATGATTGCCCCAGCCCTCTCAAACAAATGCATAATGTGATGTAAAATACAGCTCAACAATATGTATAAGAAGCATGCATATTACTGAAATAGCATTATACAATTATACTACACATTGCAAACATTTACAACTCTTAAGGCATGCAAAGTTCCCTCTGCAAGATATATAGGAACAGAAAAGCACAATTCAACTTACTTTGCTCCAATTGCATCCATTGTACAAATGAATGGTTTGTCATCATCCCCTAATCCAGCAATTACAGGCTGGGTAAAGTATGGACCGAACCTAAAAAGAAAAAGAAAGCATATTTCATTTTTAAAGTTCCAACACAATGATTTATAAACATAACAAAAAAGAGTAACACTACACAGTCTTATAGTTTATAGTGAATCGTTGTGATGTGACCAGGTATGCAACCAACCAAAAGGAAGAAAGAGACATAGGATTTCAGAGGGTTCAAACTACAACAAATCATCGGTCTATGCCCATCAGCAAATCAGATAGAATTGACCATGATCAATTAAAACAAGTATCTGCTCAGTGCTCTACACCATTGTTGGGACTTAGATAGTGTTTGCTACAAAGCCGAACAAAATAAGGCACAGTCTAGAGAGCCTGTTCTAGTCTCTTCCATTCCACCTTCTTAACGGAACCAAAATGTACTCTTTTTCTGCCTTATATGTCTCGTTCTGTTTTACTCTTACTATTAATCAAACATACAAATTTTGTTCAGTTTTAACTAGTCTGCCAGATACTACCCTAATACACTTTGCCAAGATTTAAGACCATGGTTGCCCTCGCGGTTACTTAGCGTCTGTTTGGTAACACAGATAAGCTAACTTATAGCTCATTAGATTAGCTTATAAGCTTGTTTGACAAAATAAAACGTGTTTGGCAAAAAGCTTTTCGTTCGGGCTGATAGCTTTTTTGAGATGTTATTTCAAGTAGCGTTTGAGATTATAGCTTATAGCTTTTTACCTTTTATTCCAATTTTACCCTTATTATTTTAATTTGATTTTTTCTTTATTTATTTTTAAATATAATAACTACCACTAACCAGGTACTTTTATGTCATGCTGTACTTACAACAGCTAAATTTCCCAAAAACTTTTCAGCTATAAGCTAGCTTAAAGCTTAATTTTACCAAACAAAGCCTTAGCAATCCTTAATATTGCAGAATATTGTGGATACAGCAACAATTAAGGCCGCAATGTGGTTGCTAAGGCATCCAAAACCTGTATATTGAGGCTGAAATTGTGGTTGCAACCATGCACTTTGTGACCTAACTAATGACTCAATCCCTCGACTTCCACGACTAATGTACAATTTAAATTATCTTAATGTCACACCGAGTGCTAATTAGGGTTGGACTACACATCAAATGGTCAATATAAGAATACAAGCCACTTATAAACAGATTATAATTATCAAATTGAATCCAAAATCATCACAAAGATCTTACCTAATTCGAATAAAACAAACAAATAATCCAATTAGCATCACAAAATAAACCAAAACAAAATTAAGATCTAAATCACAATACCGTTTCTCATAGAGAATGGCAGAGACCAAACTAGCAAAAGTCTCCGGTTTCATATCACGCTCTTCACGAAGCTGATAGAGTTTGTGACGAAAAACAAGACGCTGATACCTTGAATCACAAAAACAAAAAAACAAATCAATCAGAAAATAACAAAAAGAAGAAAGAAGAAAATAAAAAAGCGAGAAAGTTAAGTTACAGTGTTTGAGCATCGGTGGCGAGGCCAGAGAGACCGATGAAGAGTTTATCGTGAATTTTGGAAATCCTTTTGAAATCGGTGGCTATGGTTTGAAGCTGAACACCGAGTCTACGATCGCTAGCAATGGCGAAGCAGTTCTTACCAACCATAGCCACTAGGGCACTTCCGTTGTACTCGAAGATCGACATGGTTTGTTTGATCTCAACAATACAGACACAATATGAATGCAAATTATAAACCCTAACTTCAGTGAATGTGATTTGTATTTGAGGAAGAAAGAAAAATTAAAATAAAACTCGTAATTCTTTTCTTTGGGGATAAGCCACCAAAAAAATAAAATAACTTAAGTATGTTTTTGACAATAAAATAACTTAAGTATGTTGGTGCTTATTTATTCATAAATCTCTTAAAAAATACTTATTGGTAAAAAATATTAAATTTAATTTATATGCACCGTCAGTTTAAAATTATTTTGCACATGCGTCAAATGATATATCGACACATCATGTATGGTAATTAAAAAACATGTTGTGTCCATTCATTATGTAGAAACGCGTCATTGGATGTATGTGCAAAAAAAATTACAAACAATTAAACTCAAAAATATTATTGAAAAATATAGTATAGATTTAAAAAGATTATTAGTTTATGTAATGTAAAATTAAAATATTAAAATTATTGCTGAGGTACTACTCCCTCTGGTAGGGTCTTCGCGGTGCGGTTTGGTTCTATTTTGAGCATAAAAGTCATTCTAATCGCAAGATAAAAATGCATGGGTTCGGTTTGGTTCGATTGATTTTTAAAAAATCATTCAAACCAAACCAAACAAATGCGGTTTGCATTGGTTCGGTTGATGTGGTTTATAGCATAACCTTTCAGTACCAAACCATTTTAAACATCCAAAAAAAATTTGAAGTTCCAAAATAAAATTGTAGTATCAATAAAAATTGTCTATCCAAAATAACATTATAGTATCTTACAATTTTAAATATCCAAAAAAAGAACTTGAATTTTCAAAATAACATCACAGTACCGATAAAAATTGTTTATCTAAAATAACATTACAACACCAAAATAACATTACGGTACAAAAAAATAAAAACAATTTGAAGTTTTATTAATTTGGTCGACTAACTTGGTAATTAGGTTATGTATATTGGAATATCAATATATAATAGTAACTTAATCCGGTTTTTGCGATATCCGCACTTTTTACGGTTTGCGGTTTAATGAGAAAGTCATCCAAATACATCCAAACAAAATGCGGATTTTGTGGTTTTCGGTTTGGTTCGGTTTACGGTTTTACTTTTGGATTAGTTCGGATATGATTACCCCTACCCTCTAGTTTTTTTTTTTTTGACGCACTCCCTCTAGTTCTTAATATAAGAAGAAATTAACTTTTTAGATACATTGAAAAGTGAATGTATCTAGTCTAAAAATTGTCTAGATACATCAATTTTTTAATGTATATAAAAAATTAATTTCTTCTTATATTAAGAACCGGATGAACTAATTGAATTGGGCGAAGATAAATTACCTCCTACCTGAATCTATTGTTGCTAACTTTCAATATATTGTTTGTTATAATTTTTTTAAAATAGATTCTTATAGTGTTATATAGGGCCTGTTCGTTATAGATTTTTTTTAAAATGGATTCTTGTAGTGTTACATAATTTTGTGTAAAAAAAATTTACAATGAAACTTTTTATAAAAGCTTCAAATGAAAATTTTGTTTGAACAGTTATTCTTAAAATGTTATTTTAGGTATTTCATCATGTTATTGAAACTTTTTTTGGATATCAAAATTTCGAAAAATCATTTAATTTTGAAGTTATTTCAAATAGATTTTTATAAAAAACTTTTTTGAAAAAATTATAATTTTAACTATATTTTGAACTTTAATAATGTGTGTTTATGTTATAGGATGTCAAATTTAGTATTTCAATTTAGAAAAAACGAATATAGAAAACTTTGTAATATTTTGAAAAATAATTTTAGAAAATCTATTTTCAAAAATACAAAAAAAAAATCCATTTTTTTAAAGCGGAAACAAATAGGCCCGTAATTTTGTGTAAAAGAAATTTACAAAGAAACTTTTTATAAAAGTTTCAAATGAAAATTTGATTTGAATAATTATTCTTAAAATGTTATTTAAGGTATTTGATTATTTTATTGAAATTTTTTTTGGATATCAAAATTTCGAAAAATCACTTAAATTTGAAGCTATTTCAAATAGATTTTCATAAAAATCATTTTTGAAATACAACTTTTTGAAAAATTTGTTATTTTGACTATTGTTGAAGTACAAAAGTAAGTATATTTTTATCGTCTCCACATGGACTGATGCGATATCGATGCTTTTCAACAATTAATATAATTTTAAGTAAAGTGGTTGACATATATGTTTGATTGCGAAAACGTGCGAAAACATAAAAGTAGTAACGATGTTTAATTTGACAGAGAGATTAAATTGCTGGGATTAGATTTCAATCATTCATTCATACATATTCCCTTAATCAGTTACACAGGTTCTAGCTGTTGGAACAAAATTGATTTGAAAATGTTTGCCCCTAAATCTATTAAGGTTTTGATGATAACAAAATATTAATAAACAATTGGAAGGACTAAAAATTTAATTTAAGTGTGCAGGACTTAGATTCAATTAAGCTCTGATTAATGATCAGAAGATAAGGACTTCAGAAGTTTGTAAGTATTCAGAAGATTGTGAGACTCAGAAGTTGTAATCTTCAGACGATGAAGTCTTCAGAACTTCTTAAGGTCTTAACTTCATCAAGCTCTGATGATCTTCTTGAAGTTTGTAAAGATTCTCTTTTGCAAGTCAACTCTTCTACCAATGAAGAAAAGGACCTTTCAAGCCTGATCAGAACAGCTAATCTCCTTCTGTCTGTTCTCTTTTGAGAACGTGGGTCATCAGTTGTGTTAGCTGAATAAGGAAAGTCTTCTCTGCAGTAGTCAAAGTACCTGAAACTCTTACTTAGTTTTGGATACAACCAAACTGCATCAAGACAGGCTGCTTGAAGACAAAAGTTTATCTACTTCAACGGTCATCTTTACAACGACTCTTTTCTAGTCATATATATACTAGAAGGATCAGATATATTATATATTAAGGATTATTAACACGGACGAAAAAAACTCTGAATTCCTCATACAAAGCTCTGAACCTCTGAACTGTGTTGTTGCACTTTTAGTTCAAATATTTAGTATTTGTTCTTCTAGGTTCTGATTAAGAGCTGTTGTATACTTTCCATTACTTTATTATATCTTGTACTTGAGATAACTTAAGCTTGTGTGCTTAAGTGTGAAGTCTTAAGCTTGTGTGCTTAAGTGTGAAGTCTTAAGCTTGTGTGCTTGAGCAGTGTTGAGAAGTCTCTTGCTTGTGTGCTTGAGCAGTTGTAATCTTGTGTGATTATAGTGAAATCCCTTGGAAGTGCAAGGGGACTGGACTACTCTCGTTTTGTGAGAGGAACCAGTATAAATTGCTTGTGTGATCTCTCTCTATCTCTCTTAACTTGTTTTATTGTGTTATTTATCCGCTGCTGTTGTAGTTAAGTTAAGAACTTGAAAAAGTTTTAAACTTGACTAAAACACAATTCAACCCCCCCCCTTCTTGTGTTTTCACACCTTCAATTGGTATCTAGAGCTCTGGTCTGTTACTTTCACTTAACAGTGAGACAGTAAAGATCTTGTGAGAACACTATGTCTGGAGGAGACGATAGTAGCACTAGAACAACCGGTGAAGCCGGTGAGGCCAGTGGAGCTGGTGGTGGTCCTAGAAATGCTTTTGGTTTTGACTACTTGAGTAATGAATCACATGAACATAGTGGCAACAGAAAAGCCCCTATATTCAATGGTGATGCATCATTATTTGAGTGGTGGAAGGAAAGACTGTATAGCAATATTACTGCTATTGATCATGAGTTGTGGGATTTGGTTGAGCTGGGAGTAACTTTTGAAAACTTAAATGAACATGGAAGATTGTCCATTGAGCATAGAAAGTTACTCACACCAGCTAACTTAAAAATCTACACTAAGCATCATAGAAGAAGCTCAAAATCTCAAGACTCTGAGTCTTGAGGCTCTGATAAGCAATCTCAGAAGCCATGAGATGGTTCTGAATGCTGACTCAGAAGCTAAGAAGAAGTCCAAGTCTGTGGCTTTACAGTCAACTAGGACTCCTTCTAAAGCTCTTAAGACTCAGCTTCTTGACATTGAAGAGGAATCTTCTGCAGATGGTCAAGAGGAGGAAATGGGTGAAGATGAATTTGCTTTATTCACCAAGTTTCAGCAATGGAACAGATTTAACAAAAGAAACTTCAGAAGTAACAGTTCCAGAAACTTTGTCAGCAAAAAGGATGATCAGAAGAACTGCTTCAACTGTAAGAAGCCAGGACACTTTATTGCTGACTGTCCAGAAATGTCTGCTAAAGACAAAAGCAAAAGATACAGCTCAAAGAAGCAACAATTTAAGAGCAAATTGAAAAAGAGTCTGATGGCTACTTTTGAAGAGCTATCATCTGAGGAAGAAGTTGAGGAAGAAGAAGAGGCAAATCTAGCCCTAATGGCTTCAACTGACTCAGATGCAGATTCAGAGGATGAATCAGAATCAGATTCAGAAGTAACAGATGAGGTATTTTCTGACTGTTCTAAATCTCAACTTATAACTGCACTTAACAAGGTCATTGAGAAACATCTCAGAGTGTTAAGTAAACAAAAAGTTTTACAAGAAAAGCTTAACACTCTGACTGAACAAGCAGAACATTTTCAAGGTCTATATCAAGAAACTCTGAATAGAGTAAATGACTTTGAAAAGGGCTGTGCTGTTTGTCACAAACCTATTGATGAGCAGGAAATAGCTCTTCAACAGTTTGTGCATCTCAACCTTGGGAAGAGCAAAGCTGCTAATAGAATTTATAATGTTTTGAGACATAGAGGAGAAGGACTTGGCTATGAATATGGTAGAACATATTCAAAGCTGAAGACCTCTGCCAAAAAGGTTGGAAAATCTTGGGTTTATTATGTTGTTCCATCCAGTGAAGAGGGAAAGAATCCTGGTATTGTTGAAAATGACAATGATGATCTGAGTGATTTAGAAGCTGACAGCTCAGAGGAACCAAGTTCATCAGGATCTGGAAAGGAAAGTTCAGAAGATAGAAGTTGTTCAGAACCTGAGAACATTAGTTCAGAAGTTCTGAAAACTTCAAAATCTGAGACTTCAAATTCTGGAACCAAAGGAACTTCAGTACCTGAGGCTAGTCAATCTAAAAGCTCAGAAGTTTTTAAAAGAAAGAATTCAAACTCCAAATCTCAGATGCAGTACAGGACTCAGATTATTTATGATTCTAGAGTCAGTAGATATAATCAATTAGAACATGGGATTGGTAATAAATACAAACCCTGGAATCATAAACAATCCAAATCCTGGAATATTAACAGACCTCAAACAAAGAAAAGATTTCAAAAAGGTTATTATTCCAAACCAAGATCTTTCTCTAACACTAGACAACATAGTAAGCAATTGTGGACTAACAAGCTGTTGGAACAAAATTGATTTAAAAAATGTTTGCCCCTAAATCTATAAAGGTTTTGATGATAACAAAGTATTAATAAACAATTGGAAGGACTAAAAATTTATTTTAAGTGCGCAGATATAAGCATCAGATAAGCTCTGAGTGAAGCTCAGAGGATGTGAATTCAGAAGTTCACAAGCGCTCAGAAGATGTTGGACTTCAGAAGTTACAACCTTCAGATGATGAAGTCTTCAGAACTTCTTGAGTGACTAAAGCTTCATCAACCTCTGAAGATCTCTTTGAAAGCTGTAAAGATTCCCTTTGCAAGTCAACTCTTCTACCAATGAAGAAAAGGACCTTTCAAGCCTGATCAGAACAGCTAATCTCGTTTTGTCTGTCCTCACTTAAGAACGTGGGTCTTCAGACTTGTTAGCTGAATAAGGAAAGTCCACTCTGCAATAGTCAAAGTATCTGAAACTCTTACTCAGTTTAGATACAAACAAACTGCATCAAGACAGACTGCTTGAAGACAAAAGATTATCAACTCCAACGGTTCTTTTTGCAACGACTCTTTTCTGGTGGTATATATACTAGAAGGATCAGCTGCATAAAATATAACATTATTAAGGAATTGACGTGCGCTGAACAAACTCTGAATTCTGTGTATACAAGCTCTGAACCTCTTATCAAGTGTTTTTGCACTTTAGTCAAATACTCTGTACTCTTTGTATTTGCTCTCTTTAGGTTCATCTAAGAGCATTTGTATATTTTCATATACTTTACTATTACTTGAGGAAACTTAAGCTTGTGTGCTTAAGTGTGAAGTCTTAAGCTTGTGTGCTTGAGCATTGTTGAGAAGTCTCTTGCTTGTGTGCTTGAGCATGTGTAATCTTGTGTGATTATAGTGAAATCCCTTGGAAGTGCAAGGGGACTGGACTACTCTCGTTTTGTGAGAGGAACCAGTATAAATTGCTTGTGTGATCTCTCTCTCTCTCTCTTAACTTGTTTTATTGTGTTATTTATCCGCTGCTGTTGTAGTTAAGTTAAGAACTTGAAAAAGTTTTAAACTTGACTAAAACACAATTCAACCCCCCCTTCTTGTGTTTTCACACCTTCAATTGGTATCTAGAGCTCTGGTCTGTTACTTTCACTTAACAGTGAGACAGTAAAGATCTTGTGAGAACACTATGTCTGGAGGAGACGATAGTAGTACTAGAACAACCGGTGAAGCCGGTGAGGCCAGTGGTGCTGGTGGTGGTCCTAGAAATGCCTTTGGTTTTGACTACTTAAGTAATGAATCACATGAACATAGTGGCAATAGAAAAGCCCCTATATTCAATGGTGATGCATCATTATTTGAGTGGTGGAAGGAAAGACTGTATAGCAATATTACTGCTATTGATCATGAGTTGTGGGATTTGGTTGAGCTGGGAGTAACTTTTGAAAACTTAAATGAACATGGAAGATTGTCCATTGAGCATAGAAAGTTACTCACACCAGCTAACTTAAAAACCTACACTAAGCATCATAGAGTAAAGGACATTGTTGTTGGTGCTATTAGACATGAAGATTATGTCGGAATAGAAAACAAGTCTACTGCTAAATCTATCTTTGATTCGATGTGTGCTACCTATGATGGTAATGAAAAGGTTCAAGAGGCTAAGGCTAGTCTCTTGATAAGGCAATATAAACTATTCACTATGCAACAAGATGAAAACATTGAGACTATGTTTACAAGGTTTCAAATACTTGTATCTGGTCTTAAAGCTCTTAAGAGAAGTTATTCCACCTATGACCATGTTCAGAAGATTCTGAGAAGTCTTCCTATTGCTTGGAGACCTAAGGTCACTGCAATAGAGGAAGCTCAAAATCTCAAGACTCTGAGTCTTGAGGCTCTGATAAGCAATCTCAGAAGCCATGAGATGGTTCTGAATGCTGATTCAGAAGCTAAGAAGAAGTCCAAGTCTGTGGCTTTACAGTCAACTAGGACTCCTTCTAAAGCTCTTAAGACTCAGCTTCTTGACATTGAAGAGGAATCTTCTGCAGATGGTCAAGAGGAGGAAATGGGTGAAGATGAGTTTGCTTTATTCACCAAGTTTCAGCAATGGAACAGATTTAACAAAAGAAATTTCAGAGGTAACAGCTCCAGAAATTTTGTCAGCAAAAAGGATGATCAGAAGAACTGCTTCAACTGTAAGAAGCCAGGACACTTTATTGCTGATTGTCCAGAAATGTCTGCTAAAGACAAAAGCAAAAGATACAGCTCAAAGAAGCAACAATTCAAGAGCAAATTGAAAAAGAGTCTGATGGCTACTTTTGAAGAGCTATCATCTGAGGAAGAAGTTGAGGAAGAAGAAGAGGCAAATCTAGCCCTGATGGCTTCAGCTGACTCAGATGCAGACTCAGAGGATGAATCAGAATCAGAATCAGATTCAGAAGTAACAGATGAGGTATTTTCAGACTGTTCTAAATCTCAACTTATAACTGCACTTAACAAGGTCATTGAGAAACATCTCAGAGTGTTAAGCAAACAAAAAGTTTTACAAGAAAAACTTAACACTCTGACTGATCAAAGCAAAACATTTTCAAGGTCTATATCAAGAAACTCTAAATAGAGTAAATGACTTTGAAAAAGGTTGTGCTGTTTGTCACAAACCTATTGATGAGCAGGAAATAGCTCTTCAACAGTTTGTGCATCTCAACCTTGGGAAGAGCAAAGCTGCTAATAGAATTTATAATGTTTTGAGACATAGAGGAGAAGGACTTGGCTATGAATATGGTAGAACATATTCAAAGCTAAAGACCTCTGCCAAAAAGGTTGGAAAATCTTGGGTTTATTATGTTGTTCCACAAAGTGAAGAGGGAAAGAATCCTCGTAGTGTTGAAAATGACAAAGATGATCTGAGTGATTTAGAAGCTGACAGCTCAGAGGAACCCAGTTCCTCAGGATCTGGAGAAAGAAGTTCAGAAGATAGAAGTTGTTCAGAACCTGAGAACATCAGTTCAGAAGTTCTGAAAGCTTCAACATCTGAGACTTCAAATTCTGGATCCAAAGGAACTTCAGTACCTGAAGCTAGTCAATCTAAAAGATCAGAAGTTTTTAAAAGAAAAAATTCTAAATCTCAGATGGAGTACAGGACTCAGATTATTTATGATTCTAGAGTCAGTAGATATAATCAATCAGAACATAGGATTGGTGATAAATACAAACCCTGGAATCATAAACAATACAAATCCTGGAATAATAACAGATTTCAAATGAAAAGGTTTCAAAAAGGTCATTATTCCAAACCAAGATTTTTCTCTAACACTAGACAACATAGTAAGCATGTATGGACTAACAAGCGTGGACCCAGAAGATGGGTACCAAAAGCTGAAATAATGTATCATTCAGATTTACCAACTAGGAAAGGATATGTCCTACCTAGAGTGTGGAAACAAGTCCTATGCAAAGGAAGAAGGGCTTATGTCCTAGACAAATGGCTGACAAGTTCTCAAGCTAACAATCAGAACTTGATAAATGAAGAGGAAGAATACTGGGATGACTTTATCATTAACCTTGATGAAGAGTTCTATCGCAATGATTAAAGTTGTTTCTCATACAGCCTGCCACTCAAAGAAGTATCATGAAACACTCATGGTATCTGGATAGTGGATGTTCAAGGCATATGACTGGTGACAAACAACTATTTTCTAAGCTGACTATGAAAGAAGGAGGATCTGTTGGCTTTGGAGGCAATCAAAAAGGAAAGATAATAGGTACAGGTACAGTAGGTAATTCTTCCCTATCTATTAATGATGTTTGGTTAGTAGATGGACTCAAACATAACTTATTGAGCATAAGTCAATTTTGCGACAATGGTTATGTAGTTGTCTTTAATAAGGAATCATGTACTGTATCTAAACAATCTGATAACTCCATTATATTCAAAGGTCTGAGAAAGAACAATGTTTATAAAATTAATCTTTCTGATTTGAATGAACAAAAAGTGTTGTGTCTTTTGACCTTGAGTGAAGAAAAATGGATCTGGCATAAGAGGTTAGGCCATGCTAACTGGAGGTTAATCTCTAAGCTTAGTAAGCTTGACCTTGTCAGAGGTTTACCAAAAATCAAATATCACTCAAACACACTTTGTGGTTCTTGTCAAAAAGGAAAAATTACAAAATCATCTTTTAAACCTAAAAACATTGTTTCTACCTCAAGACCATTGGAACTTCTTCACATTGATCTTTTTGGGCCAGTTCACACTGCCTCTATCAATGGAAAGAAGTATGGATTAGTAATTGTTGATGATTACAGTAGATGGACTTGGGTAAAATTCTTAAGAACAAAAGATGAAGCTTATGATGAGTTTAGCATCTTCTGCAAACAAATTCAAAATGAAAAAGGCTACACTATTTTAAAAGTTAGAAGTGATCATGGTGGAGAATTTGAAAATGAACCTTTTGAAAACTTTTGTGAAAAATATGGCATCTTGCATGAATTCTCTTCTCCTAGAACTCCTCAACAAAATGGGGTTGTAGAAAGGAAGAATAGAACTCTGCAAGAAATGGCCAGAACCATGATGCATGAAACTAATGTAGCAAAATTTTTATGGGCAGAAGCTGTAAACACAGCATGTTATGTTCAAAATAGAATCTATATCAGATCTAAATTGAACAAAACTGCTTATGAATTGTTCAAAGGAAGAAAGCCTGACATTTCTTATTTTCATCAGTTTGGATGTACATGTTACATCTTAAATAACAAAGTCCATCTAAAGAAATTTGATGCTAGAGGTTATAAGGGTATTTTTATAGGATACTCTGAACGCTCAAAAGCATACAGACTGTATATTTCTGAAACACATACTGTGGAAGAAACTATGCATGTCAAATTTGATGACAAAGAGCCTGATCAAGTGTCAGAGCTTGTGGAAGGTTTGTCTAGATTTCAGGTATCAGAGGATCAGTATTCAGATATTCCAGACTACTCAGAACATCCATTCTCTGAAGAACCTCTGAATATGACAGTTCCTACAGACTCTGAACAACAAAGAACTGAAGCAACTGCTGAACCTGCTGATGATGAGTCTGAAGATGATGAGCCCCCAAGAAATACTTTCAAATG
This sequence comes from Trifolium pratense, assembly GCF_020283565.1. Taxonomy (NCBI): domain Eukaryota; kingdom Viridiplantae; phylum Streptophyta; class Magnoliopsida; order Fabales; family Fabaceae; genus Trifolium; species Trifolium pratense. The sequence goes on along the minus strand of NC_060064.1, from coordinate 13,684,831 downwards.
CAAATCATCACATCCAGAGGAACTGATCTTAGGCAACAAGGATAGTCCAATGAAGACAAGATCTCAACTAAGAAATGAGGAATCTTTAGTTGGTCTTATCTCAATGATGGAACCTTCAAAGATCGATGAAGCTCTGAAAGATGATGCTTGGATTGTGGCAATGCAAGAAGAGCTGAATCAATTTCAAAGGAATGATGTATGGACTCTAGTGCCTAAACCTTCACACAAGAACATTATTGGAACAAAATGGGTATTCAGAAACTAGCTGAATGAACAAGGTGAAGTGGTAAGAAATAAGGCTAGATTGGTCGCACAAGGTTATAGTCAGCAAGAGGGGATTGACTATACTGAAACCTTTGCACCAGTTGCTAGACTTGAAGCAATCAGGTTACTTCTATCTTATGCTGTTAATCATGGAATAACTTTGTATCAGATGGATGTTAAGAGTGCCTTCTTAAATGGTTTTATTTCTGAAGAAGTGTATGTTAAGCAACCTCCTGGTTTTGAAGATATCTCAAATCCAGAACATGTCTTCAAATTGAAGAAATCACTGTATGGTCTGAAACAAGCTCCAAGAGCTTGGTATGATAGACTCAGTAATTTCCTTCTTGAAAAGGGTTTTGAAAAAGGGAAGGTTGACTGCACACTCTTTAGAAAAACAACCAAAGAAGACATTTTAATCATTCAAATTTATGTTGATGATATTATTTTTGGTTCAACTAATGCCTCCTTGTGCAAGAATTTTTCTAAGATAATGCAGGATGAATTTGAAATGAGCATGATGGGAGAATTGAAATTCTTTCTGGGAATTCAAATCAATCAGAAGAAGGAAGGAACTTATGTTCATCAATCAAAATATACCAAGGAACTTCTGAAGAAATTCAACCTAGATGATTGCAAGATAATGAACACTCCTATGCATCCAACTACCAACATGAGCAAGTCAGAAGAAGAAGGAAAAGTAGATCAAAAGGTCTACAGAGGTATGATTGGTTCCTTACTCTATCTGACAGCCTCTAGATCAGATATTTTATTCAGTGTTTGCTTGTGTGCAAGATTCCAGTCAGATCCTAGAGAATCTCATCTTACTGCTGTAAAGAGAATCTTTAGGTATCTGAAAGGAACAACTAATCTTGGACTTCTCTATAAGAAATCCAATGATTATGTGCTAAATGGATTCTGTGATGCTGACTATGCTGGAGATAAAATTGAAAGAAAATCCACAAGTGGCAATTGTCAATTTGTTGGTGAAAACCTTATCTCCTGGGCTAGTAAAAGACAAACTACTATAGCTTTGTCTACAGCAGAAGCAGAATACATTTCAGCAGCTAAGTGTTGCACACAACTACTCTGGCTAAAATATCAGTTAGAAGATTAGCAGGTAAGCAGTCACAATATTCCTTTATATTGTGATAACACTGCAGCCATTCATTTATCTAAAAATCCTATCCTACACTCTAGAGCCAAACATATTGAAATCAAACACCATTTTATCAGAGATTATGTTCAGAGAGGCATTATAGATATTAAGTTTGTTGATACTAAAAATCAATGGGCTGATATATTTACTAAAGCTTTATCTGTTGAGAGATTTGATTTTATTAAGAAACATCTGAACATGTTTTCAATCTCTGAATGAAAATTTTATTTGGCTATTAAAGTGTAAGAGGTTATGTATATCAGAACTTATGATTCAGAACATCTGAAACACAAGCTCTGAGGTACTTAACTCTGATAGAGAATTTTAAAAATCTCAGAGGCTCTGAACTATTTAAGTGGAAAACGTTTAGTATTCGCTGCTGAACAGTTGTCCATTAAAATAGCAGTTACCGAGTAAATTTCTGCACGTGGTCTTCGTGTGTCAGGTAGTGGGTGGTTAATGATGATTTTTGGTATTCAACTTTCTGTCAATTAGCGTAACTTCCCAAATTTGCTATTTTCGTGTTAACTGTGTGCATTTAAATAAAACTTACACAATACACTTGCACACTTCTCACTTTCACAACCTACACTTTTTTTTTCTCTCTAAACCTTCAACAAAAATTTCTTTCTCTCTCATTAGTTCCTACCCTTACCTAAACTCCATCATGGCTGGTTCTTCATCTTCTTCAACAACAAAGATTCCACCGTTCATGTTTAGAAATCTTCAAATCGTTGGGAACGAAATGGAGTTTCCAGAATCTGAACTCATCTTTCTTTCTGAGAAGATGATCGATTTTGATAGCTTGAAGGCAAATGGGTTCGATGTGAAACATTACTTCTCCGCTCAAGGATGGGATAAGTACTTCAACATGCTAAATGGTCCTATTTACCCAGATCTCTTGAAGAAATTCTGGATGAAAGCTAAGGTTTTTGATAAGGCTGAAGCTAAACAGGAAGAACTTGCTGCTATTGAAAGAGATCCTAGTTTAAAAGGTAAATCTAGGAAATAAATGGGTTTATTGGAGTTCACTGGAAAACAGATTAGGTCAAATATCTGTGGTATGAACCTAGCTTTCTCTCCTATTCATTTCAATGTTTTGCTTGGTTTGGATAACTCTGGGATAGAGTTGGATGTTTTTGAGAAGGACACAAGGTACAGAAATGATCTTCTGGCTCTGATGTGTACAGATTTGAAGCTGAAGGGTAAAGTCAAGGGTTTAACTGATGTCTGCAGAGTGCTATTCAAGATCATACTAGCTGCTATCAGTCCAAGAGTTGGTGGTACTGATACAATCTCCTGGACTCATCGTCATCTGATCTACTTCCTTCTGAAAGAAATGAAAGTGAATCTGGGAGAATACTTCTTTGAGAGGATCTGTGAGGCAATCTTCTTAAGCAAATCTCAGAGGAAGACAGCCATAGCTTATCCAAGATTACTCTCAGACCTTCTTTATCAAGGTCATGTTGTTCAGAATCTGAAGAAGTTCCATCCAGAACTTGTGGAAAAGAAGTTCACTCCTGAGATTCTGAATGCAAGTTTTCTAACCAAGATGCGTCTCATCTCGTCAAAAGTGGTTCCACCTCCACAAGAGTTTACAGCCAGTCTTGAAGATCGTCTGTATGTGGATGAATATCCAGTAATCTCTGAAATGGATGCTGAGCACATCATCCAAGATTATCTGGAAGTTCTTAGAAAAGAAGGATATACTGTTGATAGGAGTATGGTTCCAAAAGCTCCTGTAAACTTGTATAATCCTAAGAGGAAACTTAAGAGGAAAGCTGAACAAGAAAAACCAGATCTTCTGGCTCAGAAGAAGGTTAAAGTAGAAGAAGCTGTTGCTGAGCAGAGAACAAAAAGGAAACATGAAGCTAGTTCTGGAAAAGCTGCTGCAACTTCATCAAAGAAGGATATTATTATTGATGAAGAGGAAAGTGAAGACAGTGACTCCTCTGAAACTCAGTCTAAATCAGAAACTGAGTCTGATGAAGAAACTCTGAGTACTAGGATGCATCAGAAACAAGTTCCTGATCCTAAAGGTAAGACTCCTAAGTACATCTTTAATGAAGCTGAAATTGGAATAGGGTTTACCAAACCACTTAGAACTATTCTTCCCAACATTTCACCTTCTGATAACCCTCTTTCTGAACTAGAAAAACACCTGAGCCCTGACCCCCTCAATAATCAGCCTCTTACTCATGAAACCCACAAATCTTCTTCACCTCCTAAACCAAAATCACCTCTACCTCAACCTCAACCACAAAAACAATCACCTGACATTCCACCATCTGAACCTCAACCAGATATTTCAACTGCTAAACAACCCTCTGAACCAACCCCTGAACACAAATCTCCTGAACCTACCCCTGCACACAAAACTCCTGAACCATCACCTGAACACATCTATCCTGAATCAACATCTGACATCTCTTCCTCTGAATCAACTCCTGAACCCAATCCTAATCCAAGTACTGAGCATGTTTCTCCTGCACGCATTCATACTTGTGCCCCTAACCCTTCAGAAGCAGAAGTTGTTATCATTGACAACCCTGCTAATGACCCAACAAAACTCTCTACCATTCCCAATATCTCACCCTCATCCTCTGACCCTTTTGGTAACCTCTCCAATCAGCTGTATGATGATTTACTTAGGTTATCCCATATTCAGGACAAGTTTTTGGTGTGTCCCTCTGATGTGGATATGGAGGTGTCACTAATCAAGGCTAGAATCTGCAAAGCTCTGGATGCAGTGGGTGATGAGATCAAGACTGTGATTGGACAACGGTGTTGGAACAAAATTGATTTAAAAATGTTAGCCCCTAAATCTATAAAGGTTTTGATGATAACAAAGTATTAATAAACAATTGGAAGGACTAAAAATTTATTTTAAGTGCGCAGATATAAGCATCAGATAAGCTCTGAGTGAAGCTCAGAGGATGTGAATTCAGAAGTTCACAAGCGCTCAAAAGATGTTGGACTTCAGAAGTTACAACCTTCAGATGATGAAGTCTTCAGAACTTCTTGAGTGACTAAAGCTTCATCAACCTCTGAAGATCTTTTTGAAAGCTGTGAAGATTCCCTTTGCAAGTCAACTCTTCTACCAATGAAGAAAAGGACCTTTCAAGCCTGATCAGTTCAGCTACTCTCGTTTTGTCTGTCCTCACTTGAGAACGTGGGTCTTCAGACTTGTTAGCTGAATAAGGAAAGTCTACTCTGCAGTAGTCAAAGTATCTGAAACTCTTACTCAGTTTAGATACAAACAAACTGCATCAAGACAAACTGCTTGAAGACAAAAGATTATCAACTCCAACGGTTCTTTTTGCAACGACTCTTTTCTGGTGGTATATATACTAGAAGGATCAGTTGCATTAACAACAACAATTATTAAGGATTGAACGTGCGCTGAACAAACTCTGAATTCTGTGTATACAAGCTCTGAACCTCTTATCAAGTGTTTTTGCACTTTAGTCAAATACTCTGTACCCTTTGTATTTGCTCTCTTTAGGTTCTTCTAAGAGCATCTGTATACTTTCATATACTTTACTATTACTTGAGGTAACTTAAGCTTGTGTGCTTAAGTGTGAAGTCTTAAGCTTGTGTGCTTGAGCATTGTTGTGAAGTCTCTTGCTTGTGTGCTTGAGCAGGTGTAATCTTGTGTGATTATAGTGAAATCCCTTGGAAGTGCAAGGGGACTGGACTACTCTCGTTTTGTGAGAGGAACCAGTATAAATTGCCTGTGTACTTTCTCTCTATATCTTGTTATTATTTGTGTTATTTATCCGCTGCTAACTTAGTTGAGTTAAGAACTTGAAAAAGTTTTAACTTAGCTAAAACACAATTCAACCCCCCCTTCTTGTGTTTTCACACCTTCAATTGGTATCTAGAGCTCTGGTCTGTTACTTTCACTTAACAGTGAGAAAGTAAAGATCTTGTGAGAACACTATGTCTGGAGGAGACGATAGTAGTACTAGAACTACCGGTGAAGCCGGTGAGGCCAGTGGTGCTGGTGGTGGTCCTAGAAATGCTTTTGGTTTTGACTATTTAAGTAATGAATCACATGAACATAGTGGCAATAGAAAAGCCCCTATATTCAATGGTGATGCATCTTTATTTGAGTGGTGGAAGGAAAGACTGTATAGCAATATTACTGCTATTGATCATGAGTTGTGGGATTTGGTTGAGCTGGGAGTAACTTTTGAAAACTTAAATGAACATGGAAGATTGTGCATTGAGCATAGAAAGTTACTCACACCAGCTAACTTAAAAACCTACACTAAGCATCATAGAGTAAAGGACATTGTTGTTGGTGCTATTAGACATGAGGATTATGTCAGAATAGAGAACAAGTCTACTGCTAAATCTATCTTTGACTCTATGTGTGCTACCTATGATGGTAATGAAAAGGTTCAAGAGGCTAAGGCTAGTCTCTTGATAAGGCAATATGAACTATTCACTATGCAACAAGATGAAAACATTGAGACTATGTTTACAAGGTTTCAAATCCTTGTATCTGGTCTTAAAGCTCTTAAGAGAAGTTATTCCACCTATGACCATGTTCAGAAGATTCTGAGAATTCTTCCTATTGCTTGGAGACCTAAGGTCACTGCAATAGAGGAAGCTCAAAATCTCAAGACTCTGAATCTTGAGGCTCTGATAAGCAATCTCAGAAGCCATGAGATGGTTCTGAATGCTGATTCAGAAGCTAAGAAGAAGTCCAAGTCTGTGGCTTTACAGTCAACTAGGACTCCTTCTAAAGCTCTTAAGACTCAGCTTCTTGACATTGAAGAGGAATCTTCTGCAGATGGTCAAGAGGAGGAAATGGGTGAAGATGAGTTTGCTTTATTCACCAAGTTTCAGCAATGGAACAGATTTAACAAAAGAAATTTCAGAGGTAACAGCTCCAGAAATTTTGTCAGCAAAAAGGATGATCAGAAGAACTGCTTCAACTGTAAGAAGCCAGGACACTTTATTGCTGATTGTCCAGAAATGTCTGCTAAAGACAAAAGCAAAAGATACAGCTTAAAGAAGCAACAATTCAAGAGCAAATTGAAAAAGAGTCTGATGGCTACTTTTGAAGAGCTATCATCTGAGGAAGAAGTTGAGGAAGAAGAAGAGGCAAATCTAGCCCTGATGGCTTCAACTGACTCAGATGCAGACTCAGAAGATGAATCAGAATCAGATACAGAAGTAACTGATGAGGTATTTTCTGACTGCTCTAAATCTCAACTTATAACTCCACTTAACAAGGTCATTGAGAAACATCTCAGAGTGTTAAGTAAACAAAAAGTTTTACAAGAAAAGCTTAACACTCTGACTGAACAAGCAGAACATTTTCAAGGTCTATATCAAGAAACTCTGAATAGAGTAAATGACTTTGAAAAGGGTTGTGCTGTTTGTCACAAACCTATTGATGAGCAGGAAATAGCTCTTCAACAGTTTGTGCATCTCAACCTTGGGAAGAGCAAAGCTGCTAATAGAATTTATAATGTTTTGAGACATAGAGGAGAAGGACTTGACTATGAATATGGTAAAACATATTCAAAGCTGAAGACCTTTGCCAAAAAGGTTGGAAAATCTTGGGTTTATTATGTTGTTCCACCAAGTGAAGAGGGAAAGAATCCTGGTATTGTTGAAAATGACAATGATGATCTGAGTGATTTAGAAGCTGACAGCTCAGAGGAACCCAGTTCCTCAGGATCTAGAAAGAAAAGTTCAGAAGATAGAAGTTGTTCAGAACCTGAGAACATCAGTTCTGAAGTTCTGAAAGCTTCAACATCTGAGACTTCAAATTCTGGATCCAAAGGAACTTCAGTACCTGAAGCTAGTCAATCTAAAAGATCAGAAGTTTTTAAAAGAAAAAATTCTAAATCTCAGATGAAGTACAGGACTCAGATTATTTATGATTCTAGAGTCAGTAGATATAATCAATCAGAACAGGGGATTGGTGATAAATACAAACCCTGGAATCATAAACAATCCAAATCCTGGAATAATAACAGATTTCAAAAGAAAAGGTTTCAAAAAGGTTATTATTCCAAACCAAGATCTTTCTCTAACACTAGACAACATAGTAAGCATTTATGGACTAACAAGCGTGGACCCAGAAGATGGGTACCAAAAGCTGAAATAATGTATCATTCAGATTTACCAACTAGGAAAGGATATGTCCTACCTAGAGTATGGAAACAAGTCCTATGCAAAGGAAGAAGGGCTTATGTCCTAGACAAATGGCTGACAAGTTCTCAAGTTAACAATCAGAACTTGAAAAATGAAGAGGAAGAATACTGGATGACTTTATCATTAACTGTGATGAAGAGTTCTATCGCAATGATTAAAGTTGTTTCTCATACAGCCTGCCACTAGAAGAAGTATCATGAATCATTCATGGTATCTGGATAGTGGATGTTCAAGGCATATGACTGGTGACAAACAACTATTTTCTAAGCTGACTATGAAAGAAGGAGGATCTGTTGGCTTTGGAGGTAATCAAAAAGGAAAGATAATAGGTACAGGTACAGTAGGTAATTCTTCCCTGTCTATTAATGATGTTTGGTTAGTAGATGGACTCAAACATAACTTATTGAGCATAAGTCAATTTTGCGACAATGGTTATGTAGTTGTCTTTATTAAGGAATCATGTACTGTATCTAAACAATCTGATAACTCCATTATATTCAAAGGTCTGAGAAAGAACAATGTTTATAAAATTAATCTTTCTGATTTGAATGAACAAAAAGTGATGTGTCTTTTGACCTTGAGTGAGGAAAAATGGATCTGGCATAAGAGGTTAGGCCATGCTAACTGGAGGTTAATCTCTAAGCTTAGTAAGCTTGACCTTGTCAGAGGTTTACCAAAAATCAAATATCACTCAAACACACTTTGTGGTTCTTGTCAAAAAGGAAAAATTACAAAATCTTCTTTTAAACCTAAAAACATTGTTTCTACTTCAAGACCATTGGAGCTTCTTCACATTGATCTTTTTGGGCCAGTTCACACTGCCTCTATCAATGGAAAGAAGTATGGATTAGTAATTGTTGATGATTACAGTAGATGGACTTGGGTAAAATTCTTAAGAACAAAAGATGAAGCTTATGATGAGTTTAGCATCTTCTGCAAACAAATTCAAAATGAGAAAGGCTACACTATTTTAAAAGTTAGAAGTGATCATGGTGGAGAATTTGAAAATGAACCTTTTGAAAACTTTTGTGAAAAATATGGCATCTTGCATGAATTCTCTTCTCCTAGAACTCCTCAACAAAATGGGGTTGTAGAAAGGAAGAATAGAACTCTGCAAGAAATGGCCAGAACCATGATGCATGAAACTAATGTAGCAAAATTTTTATGGGCAGAAGCTGTAAACACAGCATGTTATGTTCAAAATAGAATCTATATCTGATCTAAATTGAACAAAACTGCTTATGAATTGTTCAAAGGAAGAAAGCCTGACATTTCTTATTTTCATCAGTTTGGATGTACATGTTATATCTTAAACAACAAAGTCCATCTAAAGAAATTTGATGCTAGAGGTTATAAGGGTATCTTTATAGGATATTCTGAACGCTCAAAAGCATACAGACTGTATATTTCTGAAACACACACTGTGGAAGAAACTATGCATGTCAAATTTGATGACAAAGAGCCTGACCAAGTGTCAGAGCTTGTGGAAGGTTTGTCTAGATTTCAGGTATCAGAGGATCAATATTCAGATATTCCAAACTACTCAGAACATCCATTCTCTGAAGAACCTCTAAACATAACAGTTCCTACAGACTCTGAACAACAAAGAACTGAAGCAACTGCTGAACCTGATGTTGATGATTCTGAAGATGATGAGCCCCCAAGAAATACAAATCATTAATACAAATCATCACATCCAGAGGAACTGATCTTAGGCAACAAGGATAGTCCAAGGAAGACAAGATCTCAACTAAGAAATGAGGAATCTTTAGTTGGTCTTATCTCAATGATGGAACCTTCAAAGATTGATGAAGCTCTGAAAGATGATGCTTGGATTGTAGCAATGCAAGAAGAGCTGAATCAATTTCAAAGGAATGATGTATGGACTCTAGTGCCCAAACCTTCACACAAGAACATTATTGGAACAAAATGGGTATTCAGAAACAAGCTGAATGAACAAGGTGAAGTGGTAAGAAACAAGGCTAGATTGGTTGCACAAGGTTATAGTCAACAAGAGGGGATTGACTATACTGAAACCTTTGCACCAGTTGCTAGACTTGAAGCAATCAGGTTACTTCTATCTTATGCTGTTAATCATGGAATAACTTTGTATCAGATGGATGTTAAGAGTGCCTTCTTAAATGGTTTTATTTCTGAAGAAGTGTATGTTAAGCAACCTCCTGGTTTTGAAGATGTCTCAAACCCAGAACATGTTTTTAAATTGAAGAAATCACTGTATGGTCTGAAACAAGCTCCAAGAGCTTGGTATGATAGACTCAGTAATTTCCTTCTTGAAAAAGGTTTTGAGAAAGGGAAGGTTGACTGCACACTCTTTAGAAAAACAACCAAAGAAGACATTTTAATCATTCAAATTTATGTTGATGATATTATCTTTGGTTCAACTAATGCTTCCTTGTGCAAGAATTTTTCTAAGATAATGCAGGATGAATTTGAAATGAGCATGATGGGAGAATTGAAATTCTTTCTTAGAATTCAAATCAATCAGAAGAAGGAAGGAACTTACGTTCATCAATCAAAATATACCAAGGAACTTCTGAAGAAATTCAACCTAGATGACTGCAAGATAATGAACACTCCTATGCATTCAACTACCAACATGAGCAAGTCAGATGATGAAGGAAAAGTAGATCAAAAGGTCTACAGAGGTATGATTGGTTCCTTACTCTATCTGACAGCCCCTAGACCAGATATTTTATTCAGTGTATGCTTATGTGCAAGATTCCAGTCAGATCCTAGAGAATCTCACCTTACTGCTGTAAAGAGAATCTTTAGGTATCTGAAAGGAACAACTAATCTTGGACTTCTCTATAAGAAATCCAATGATTATGTGCTAAATGGATTCTGTGATGCTGACTATGCTGGAGATAAAATTGAAAGAAAATCCACAAGTGGCAATTGTCAATTTGTTGGTGAAAACCTTATCTCCTGGGCTAGTAAGAGACAAACTACTATAGCTTTGTCTACAGCAGAAGCATAATACATTTCAGCAGCTAAGTGTTGTACACAACTACTCTGGTTAAAATATCAGTTAGAAGATTATCAGGTAAGCAGTAACAATATTCCTTTATATTATGATAATACTGCAGCCATTCATTTATCTAAAAATCCTATCCTACACTCTAGAGCCAAACATATTGAAATCAAACACCATTTTATCAGAGATTATGTTCAGAGAGGCATTATAGATATTAAGTTTGTTGATACTGAAAATCAATGGGCTGACATATTTACTAAAGCCTTACCTGTTGAAAGATTTGATTTTATAAAGAAACATCTGAACATGTTTTCAATCTCTGAATGAAAATTTTTTTTTGGCAATTAAAGTGTAAGAGGTTATGTATATCAGAACTTATGTCTCAGAACATCTGAAACACAAGCTCTGAAGTACTTAACTCTGATAGAGAATTTTAAATATCTCAGAGGCTCTGATCTATTTAAGTGGGAAACGTTTAGTATTCACTGCTGAACAGTTGTCCATTAAAATAGCAGTTACCGAGTAAATTTCTGCACGTGGTCTACGTGTGTCAGGTAGTGGGTGGTTAATGATGACCTTTTGTATTCAACTTTCTGTCAATTAGCGTAACTTCCCAAATTTGCTATTTTCGTGTTAACTGTGTGCATTTAAATAAAACTTACACAATACACTTGCACACTTCTCACTCTCACAACCTACACTTTCACTTTCTCTCTAAACTTTCAACAAACTTTCTTTCTCTCTCGTTAGTTCCAAACCTTACCCTAATCTCCAACAATGGCTGGTGCTTCGTCTTCTTCGTCAACAAGAATTCCACCGTTTATGTTCAAAAATCTTCAGATCGTTGGGAACGAGATGGAGTTTCCAGAATCTGAACTCACTTTTCTTTCAGAGAAGATGGTTGATTTCGACGGTCTACAAGCTAATGGGTTTGACATTAAAAAGTACTTTATCACTCAGGGTTGGGATAAGTACTTCGACATGCTTAATGGTCCTATATATCCAGATTTGCTGAAGAAATTCTGGATGAAAGCTAAGGTTTTTGACAAGCATGAAGCAAAGAAGGAAGAACTTGCTGCAATTGAAAGGGATCCTAGTCTGAAAGGAAAAACTAGGAAGGAAATGGGTCTGTTGGAATTCACTGGTATACAGATTAGGTCAAATATCTGTGGGATGAATATGGCATTCTCGCCTATTCACTTCAATGCTTTACTTGGTTTGCCTAACTCTGGGATAGAGTTAGATGCATTTGAGAAGGATACCAGATACAGAGATGATCTTCTGCATCTCATCTGCACTGATTTTTCAGTGAAAGGCAAAGTCAAAGGACTGACTGATGAATGCAGAGTTCTTTTCAAGATCATCTTAGCAGCTATCAGTCCAAGGGTTGGTGGGACTGATACAATCTCCTGGACTCATCGTCATCTGCTGTATTTCCTTCTGACAGGAAAGAAGGTGAATCTTGGAGACTACTTTTTTGAAAGGATATGTGAAGCAATCTTCGCTAGCAAATCTCAGAGGAAAACAACTATTGTTTATCCTAGGCTGCTATCAGACCTTCTGTATCAAGGTCATGTTGTTGAGAATCTGAAGAAGTTCCATCCAGAACTTGTGCAGAAGAAGTTCTCGCCTGAAATCCTGCATGCCAGTTTCCTTACCAAGATGCGTCTTATTTCTACAAAGCTGGTTGCACCTCCACAAGAATTATCTGCTCGTCTTGAAGATCGTTTGTATGTGGATGGATATCCAGTTATTTCAGAAGCTGATGCTGAGCACATCATTCAGGACTATTTGGAAGTGCTCAGAGAAGAAGGATTCACTGTTGATAGGAGTATGATTCCTCCTGCTCCTGCAAACATGTATAATCCTACAAGGAGACCTAAGAGAAAGGTTGTTTCTCAAGCTGATCAACCTAAGCCAGATCTCTTGGCTCAGAAGAGGATTGAGGTGGAGCAAGCTGCTGCTGAACAGAGAACCAAGAAGAAACATGAAGAAGTTGCAAACAAGGCTGCTGAAGGACCTTCCAAAGAGCCTATTGTTGTTGAGGTAGACAGTTCATCTGAAGAAACTGATTCTGAAGATGCAACTGAATCAGATGAAGAGACTCTTGCTGCCAAACTTCGTAGAAGACAAGTTCCTGTTCCTAAAGGTAAGTCTTCTAAGTTTGTCTTTAATGAAGCTGAAGTTGGAATAGGTTATACAAAACCCCTTAGGACTATACTTCCTGAACCCACAATTATTCCAACCTCTGATAACCCTCTTTCTGAACTAGAAAAACATCTTAGCCCAGACCCCCTCAATAATCAAACCTTTACCCATAAATCTTCATCACCCCCTAAACCAAATTCACCTCAACCCCAATCACAAAAAGAAACACCTACCATTCCATCATCTGAACCAGAATCACATATTCCAATCACTGAACAAGCTTCTCCCACAAAACAACTCTCTCCAATTAAATCTCCTGAACCATCTTCTGAACCTCAACCAAACCCAAGTGCTGAACATGCTTCTCCTGAGCGTATTCACACTTGTGCCCCCAAGCCTTCAGAGGCAGAAGTTGTTATTATTAACAATCCTGCTAATGAATCACCAAACTTCTCTACCATTTCCAATCTCTCACCCTCTTCATCTAACCCTTTTGATAATCTATCCACTCAGCTTCATGATGACTTACTTAGGTTATCTAAGATAAAGGACAGGTTCTTAGCTTGTCCCTCTGATGTGGATTTAGAGGTGTCAAGTCTTAAGGCCAAGATCTGCAAGGCTTTGGATGCTGTAGGTGAAGACATTAAGGCTGCTATTGGTAAGAGAGATCTGGATGTGATAAGCTTTATGAAGGACAGTTTGGCAAGGGCTGATTTGAAGAGATTGACTTCTTATAGTCATGAGGAATTTGAGCGTGCCAAACTTGAAGCCATTGCTGCTGCTGAACAGCGTTTATCTGCTTTCAAGGTTTGCTGGATTGATTCCAAGCTTTTTCAGAGTCTTGAAGCTCACAGGGTTGAGAAGGAACGTCTAGAAGAAGCTGCTGCTAGAGTTGCCCAGTTGGCAAATGAGCTACATCAAGAGGATGCCCCAGAAGAGGATGTACTGGATGTACTGAATCAGGATGATGTCCTGATGATTGAGTATCAAGAGGATGGTGAACCCTCCTCTGATAAAGGAAAGGATCCTCTTGTTGAAGAACAGTTGCAGACTTTACAAGAAGCCCTGAGGGAACAGCAGGAAGGTTTGGAAAGGCAAAGAGCTGCTCAACAAACATTGGAAACCAAGGTGGATGGTTTAGTTTCCAATGTGGGATCGCTGAATGACAAATTTGACCAACTCTTAGCTTTCCTTAAGAAACCCTAGGATTCTATGCACTTGTTTTAAGCTGTTTTGTTTTCTTGTTATCTTCTGAACAATTTTATTTGTCTGGTTTACATATTTCAAGTTGTTTTGTTTATGTTTTGCTTGATTGTTTATTTTGCTTTTTATATGATCTGAGGACTTTGTGTCTTAGAACAGAAAAGAAAAACAACACAAGAATTTTTTTTTAAAAATTAAATATTTTATTGATTCAGAAAGATGTAGAGTACATTGATAGCAAGAACAAGAATTTCAACAACCTAATCCTACTCAGACTGATCCTCAGCAGAAATCTCAGATTTCTCCTCAGTATCATCTGAGGATATTTCAATAGGTTCTGGGTTGTGCCTTTCTTTTTCTTCATCTTCTTGTTCCTCTTCAGGAACATAGCCAGCCAGGTACTCTGCATAATCTTCATCAATTTCATCATCCTCAGACTCTGAGTCTGAAGAGATGAATATGATCTCAGCCTCTTGTGATGTTTTCTCCTTTTCTTCTCTCTGATTTTTTTCTTTCTCGCGCTCTTCTCTTTTCTTTAGGAACTCAGCTATGCGCGTACTGAATCTTCTCATTCTTGATTTCTTTCTTTTGATAAAATGTTTTGGATGTGAAGATTGTGATCTCACAACGTTCCCTTTTTATAGCGTGTTTAGCGCTTTGGTTTTCGTCTTTTGACATAAATTCACTTTTTGTAACCACCACCAATTCTTAATAAATTCACTTCTTTGACTGTCTTGGTTTTCTAAACTTCTCACTTTTTGATAATGACAAAAGGGGGAGTAGGTTTACGCATTAATTGATATGTTTCAAAAGCTGAAACCACACCTTTATTTGCTTAAGTTAAAAGTTAATTTTTATATGTTGTGCATTTCAATGTGGAGACTAAGTAAGTTGAAACTGAACTAAATTTCATAAGTAAGGATAAGTTAAAAGTGCAATTTTAACTTAGACTTATGAGACTCAGGGGGAGAGCTTGCAAACCTCTCACTCTGAAGAAAAATATGAAATTTATCTCATTTCAGACTATCTTAATCTTATACTAAATTAAAATATCATGGATAAAACGTAAAGTTCAAACTTTATGGAATATCAATCTTAGGGGGAGCTTGCAAACCTCATAAACCTAAGAGAAACATGATAAGTTAATTTAACAACAATTGTCAATTAATACTTATGTTTGTCATCATCAAAAAGGGGGAGATTGTTGGAACAAAATTGATTTAAAAATGTTAGCCCCTAAATCTATAAAGGTTTTGATGATAACAAAGTATTAATAAATAATTGGAAGGACTAAAAATTTATTTTAAGTGCGCAGATATAAGCATCAGATAAGCTCTGAGTGAAGCTCAGAGGATGTGAATTCAGAAGTTCACAAGCGCTCAGAAGATGTTGGACTTCAGAAGTTACAACCTTCAGATGATGAAGTCTTCAGAACTTCTTGAGTGACTAAAGCTTCATCAACCTCTGAAGATCTTTTTGAAAGCTGTGAAGATTCCCTTTGCAAGTCAACTCTTCTACCAATGAAGAAAAGGACCTTTCAAGCCTGATCAGTTCAGCTACTCTCGTTTTGTCTGTCCTCACTTGAGAACGTGGGTCTTCAGACTTGTTAGCTGAATAAGGAAAGTCTACTCTGCAGTAGTCAAAGTATCTGAAACTCTTACTCAGTTTAGATACAAACAAACTGCATCAAGACAGACTGCTTGAAGACAAAAGATTATCAACTCCAACGGTTCTTTTTGCAACGACTCTTTTCTGGTGGTATATATACTAGAAGGATCAGTTGCATTAACAACAACAATTATTAAGGATTGAACGTGCGCTGAACAAACTCTGAATTCTGTGTATACAAGCTCTGAACCTCTTATCAAGTGTTTTTGCACTTTAGTCAAATACTCTGTACCCTTTGTATTTGCTCTCTTTAGGTTCTTCTAAGAGCATCTGTATACTTTCATATACTTTACTATTACTTGAGGTAACTTAAGCTTGTGTGCTTAAGTGTGAAGTCTTAAGCTTGTGTGCTTGAGCATTGTTGTGAAGTCTCTTGCTTGTGTGCTTGAGCAGGTGTAATCTTGTGTGATTATAGTGAAATCCCTTGGAAGTGCAAGGGGACTGGACTACTCTCGTTTTGTGAGAGGAACCAATATAAATTGCCTGTGTACTTTCTCTCTATATCTTGTTATTATTTGTGTTATTTATCCGCTGCTAACTTAGTTGAGTTAAGAACTTGAAAAAGTTTTAACTTAGCTAAAACACAATTCAACCCCCCCTTCTTGTGTTTTCACACCTTCAAACGGGATTTGGATTTGGTGTATCTTCTGAAGGACAGCTTAGCAAGAGCTAGTTTGAAACGACTGACTGGGTTTAATCATGAAGAGCATGAGCGTGCTAAGCTTGCTGCTATTGCTGCTACTGCAAGGCATATGTCTGTATTTAAGGAATGCTGGATTGATTCCAAGCTTTTCAAGAGCCTTGAGGATCAAAGAATTGAGAATGAACGTCTGGCTGAAGCTGCTGCAAGACTTGCTGAAGAAATCCCTGAGCTGAACCAAGAGGATGATTCAGCTGCTGATATTCTGATGATTGATTATCCAGAGGAAGGTGAACCCTCCTCTGATAAAGGCAAGGCACCTTTGGTTGAAGAACAGGCACCTTTGGTTGCAGATCAAGCACCTTTGGTTGTAGATCAGCTGCAGATTTTTCAAGAAGCTCTGAGGGAACAACAAGAAGGTTTGGAAAGGCAAAGGACAGCTCACCTCAATTTGGAATCTAAAGTGGATGGTCTAGTTTCCAACGTGGGGTCTCTGAATGACAAATTTGACCAGCTCTTAGCTTTTCTTAAGAAACCTTAGGATTCTTTGCACTTTATGTCTTTCATGATATTTATCTTCTGAACCTGATATTCATATTTTTCTTTACTTTATATTGTCTGAACATTTTTTACTTTGAATTTTAACTTAGTTATGTGGTTTGTTATTTTTATGTGCTTATTTTCTTTGATAAACAAGAACATAAGAACACAAGATGAATTTAAAAGAAAATTTTTATTGATGATCTAACGATGTTGAGTACATTGGCTAAAAAGAAAAAGACGACCTAATCCTAGTCAGAAGGATAATACTCAGAAGAAATCTCAGATTTCTCCTCAGCATCCTCTGATGAAATTTCTATAGGCTCTGGGTTCTGCTCTTCTTCTTCTTCCTGTTCTTCTTCTGGAACATAGCTCGCCAAGAACTCAACGTAGTCAGCATCATCTTCATTTTCTTCAGCTTCAGAATCTGATGAAATGATTATAATCTCAGCATCTTGTGGTTTCTTGTTGTCTTCTTTATCCTTTTCATCTTTTTCGCGTCGTTCTTCTTCTTTCTTTCTCCGAACCTCTGCAATACGTGAACTGAATCTTCTCATTCTTCTTGATTCTTCTTGATATTTTTTTTTTCTGTGAAACCTGTATGTTAACTTGTTCACCTTTTATAAACCCTTTAGCGCGTTGTTTTCGTTGTTTTTTGAAATAAATTCACCTTTGTAACAACCACTCTTCTTCTTTGACTGTCTTGGTTATCTAAATTTTTTTTACTTTTTGATAATGACAAAAGGGGGAGTAGTTACGCATTAATTGATAAGTGATAAGTTTCAAAGCTGAAACCACGCTCACGCTTTTATCCGTTAAGTTAAAAGTTGTTTCTTTTAAGTTGTTTTACGTATTTCAATGTGGAGACTAAGTAAGTTGAAACTGAAATAAATTTCATAAGTAAGGATAAGTTAAGAGTGCAATTTTAACTTAGCCTTATGAGACTTAGGGGGAGAGCTTGCAAACCTCTCACTCTGAAGAAAGATATGAAATTTGTTTTATTCCAAATTATCTTAATCTTATACTAAATTAAAATATCATGGATAAAACTTAAAGCTTAGGCTTTAAGGAGTATCAATCTTAGGGGGAGCTTGCAAACCTCATAAACCTAAGAGAAACATGATAAGTTAATTTAACAACAATTGTCAATTAATACTTATGTTTGTCATCATCAAAAAGGGGGAGATTGTTGGAACAAAATTGATTTGAAAATGTTTGCCCCTAAATCTATTAAGGTTTTGATGATAACAAAGTATTAATAAACAATTGGAAGGACTAAAAATTTAATTTAAGTGTGCAGGACTTAGATTCAATTAAGCTCTGATTAATGATCAGAAGATAAGGACTTCAGAAGTTTGTAAGTATTCAGAAGATTGTGAGACTCAGAAGTTGTAATCTTCAGACGATGAAGTCTTCAGAACTTCTTAAGGTCTTAACTTCATCAAGCTCTGATGATCTTCTTGAAGTTTGTAAAGATTCTCTTTTGCAAGTCAACTCTTCTACCAATGAAGAAAAGAACCTTTCAAGCCTGATCAGAACAGCTAATCTCCTTCTGTCTGTTCTCTTTTGAGAACGTGGGTCATCAGTTGTGTTAGCTGAATAAGGAAAGTCTTCTCTGCAGTAGTCAAAGTACCTGAAACTCTTACTTAGTTTTGGATACAACCAAACTGCATCAAGACAGGCTGCTTGAAGACAAAAGTTTATCTACTTCAACGGTCATCTTTACAACGACTCTTTTCTAGTCATATATATACTAGAAGGATCAGATATATTATATATTAAGGATTATTAACACGGACGAAAAAAACTCTGAATTCCTCATACAAAGCTCTGAACCTCTGAACTGTGTTGTTGCACTTTTAGTTCAAATATTTAGTATTTGTTCTTCTAGGTTCTGATTAAGAGCTGTTGTATACTTTCCATTACTTTATTATATCTTGTACTTGAGATAACTTAAGCTTGTGTGCTTAAGTGTGAAGTCTTAAGCTTGTGTGCTTAAGTGTGAAGTCTTAAGCTTGTGTGCTTGAGCAGTGTTGAGAAGTCTCTTGCTTGTGTGCTTGAGCAGTTGTAATCTTGTGTGATTATAGTGAAATCCCTTGGAAGTGCAAGGGGACTGGACTACTCTCGTTTTGTGAGAGGAACCAGTATAAATTGCTTGTGTGATCTCTCTCTATCTCTCTTAACTTGTTTTATTGTGTTATTTATCCGCTGCTCTTGTAGTTAAGTTAAGAACTTGAAAAAGTTTTAAACTTGACTAAAACACAATTCAACCCCCCCTTCTTGTGTTTTCACACCTTCACTAGCCATTTATCAATATTATCACGTATTTACTCATCGTACGTTTCCGTTTCCAGATAACGCCGAGAAATCTATTGTACCTATCAAACCCCGATCCCTCGGGTGCTTAATCAATACAATAGCATTAAGATCAAATACTTTGAGTGAATATTAAACCCAAATATATTCCTAGAGTTTAGAATTTAATAGATTTTATCGTATTTCAAGATTTAAAGAGTATATCCCTATAACACTTCAAATCCAAATATTAAAACAAGAAACACAAGGATAAAATCAATATTAATGAATAACTAAAACCATATATAACACCATGATCAATAGAAACACATATTAATAGAGTAATTTACACCTAATCCCAACAAAAGAGAGATTAGCTACTCATTTTCATGATAGCTTTACAAAAAATTAAGAAGAAAAGAGATGAACAAAACAATGATGATTCCTCAACTATTATTGTGTATTCACCTCCAAAACCCCTTGAATCTGCCTCCTAGGTCTCTCCTAGACGAATTTGAGTGGTGGGAATGGTATATGATCTATTTTTCTGCATCTGGTGGCCTTTTATAGGGGAACTGGATTTTTAAGGTGGCCCAGCCAGCAATTTGGTCGCCCAACCAGCTACATTACTTCATAACTGAGTTTGCTAACACGTGTCCCACTAGTCCTCTGAGTCACCTCTCAGCTCTTCTGGCTTTCTCTGGCTTAAGCCAGAAACGTTTTGCCAATTCAACAGGGTCTGTAGCTTTCTCTGGCTTAAGCCAGAAACTCTCTCCCAATTCAACCAGATTTCTAGCTTTCTCTAGCCCAGCCAGCATATATCAGTTCAAACATTAATTCTTCATTAAAAATTCAACTTTAATTACAAAAACTTGTCAAAATGGCTGGGATTAAAGATAAACTAACTAAAATTAGATCAACACATATATGTACAAGTTCTTGGGGACTTATATACACAAATCTTGCAAAATAAGGTAATAAGTGCCTTGATTCACAATGTAATTCAACTACTTTTTAACACTTATCAACTATGTTTTGATCTTCAATAATGTTACTATTGTTTTGGCCTATTTCATCAACCAAAAAAAATGTAAGTTAATGTCAAAGTCTTTACATATATTTAAATCAATTCTTATAAACGATTTCACAATTACAACTTATAACGATGGATCTAATACAAGATAATAATATAAGCTCAATTTTGGTTATGACTTAAGACCCTTAAAAAGGGTGAATCCTTGTTGGGTTGCATCACAACCATGGAAGAAAGTGATACAATGGAACCTAAATGGGGTTTTGAGTAAAATAAAATTACAAAGGGATTCTTAAGTGACAATAGATGACACCCACACTAATACTAGGTGAATACTTGGTGTCAACCTCTATAAAAAGAATCATAATACCATGACATTATGTAATATTTCTCTTAACATTTAACAAACAGTGAAGCAAAGCACAAGACTTGATGTCATATTTTAGAGATTAAAATAAAATATATTCCAGGACTAATTTAACTTAGTCCAAAAACATATTTGTGCTTCCTACAAAGATTCAATGTAAAAAAATTATGTAAAAACTTAAATCACATATTTGGCCTGCGCGCTTTACTTTAGATGAGTTAACCGTGGGGACTGAGAGTGTCAAAACGAGGTGGATCAACTTGCTTTACCGTCCCTAATTTTATCATGTCTCAACTACTTAAACTAGTCCATAGGCCTAATCCGAGAAGGGGTGAGCTTAAAAGGGTGAGTGAACACACAAAGGTTATTTTCGAAAACCTTGCATGCCACTATTAGTGGATAGATTGACTAGGTAGAGAAAACTACGAGTTGGAATGAAAAAGAGATCACGAGTTCAACTCTTCGTACTAACGTAATACACTAACTAATAATATTTGTTGTTAAAAATAATCGATTTAAGCTTGTGAGCTAATTAATTGAGTAGTTGTTGTGAGACTATGACTAATGTTTGAACATTGAGTGTCATTGTGTATGATTAGACTTGAACAAATGAAATAATAGATAGTAAAAGTTGGTATCCATTTAGATAAGTTTGAAGTCTTCACATCATTTTTATTCATTCAATTCTATATGTTATGAACATTGTTTTTTCACATCAATTACAAAATTTCACACATTTTTCCATCTCAATAATAACCCTTCTAATATCTCTTTTTCTGTTCATTTGCCTTGAGCTTCTATATCACCACATAAGCTTCATTTGCCTCATTATTCTTATACAAACTTCTCTTGTCTTGTGTTAGCTGAATCCATTGCCACCTGTCCTCGTATTTTTGTATTTTTTTCATCTAAAGGGTAACATTTCCCTAACATTTAGGTACAATTTATTTATGAACACTATATGTCATTATTATTATTATCTTAACATATCAAATACTGTGAATGAAATTGGAGGGATTATGACATTCATCTCATTGCCAGGATTCTGAAGTTGACTTTGTTGTGGTATTATCTGCATATATACAAAACAAATATAACAAGATATTAGATACATAAACTAGTCTTATATTATTATGTAACAAGTTCATAACAAAGGAAATACATGAACCTTTTTTGGGTGGGAGAAGCTATTCTCATCCATTCCATGTTTAGATGTGAGAATAGTCATTGTTGACTCGGTTGGATTTTTGCTCTTAAATCCCTTAATAGAAATCTTGAGATTCACATGTTTGTGCCCTATGTTTGCAATCTGTAGAATCAATTGCAACAACATGAGACAATATTGTAATAGTTGTAACAATTGACTATGTATAAGTGCTTATAGCATAAGCGCTAATCGTATAAGTGCTTATGTATAAACTATTTCTATAACAAAAGATGAAAAATGTCAAAAAAACAATTATATACGCTATAAGTTGAAAACAACTTATGGACATGTCATAAGTTGTTTTCATAAGCCCAATCTCATTGTCTCAGAGGTGTTTATTCCGGTAGATATGCTAAAATAAACCCTAAGACCAAAATGTCATAAGTTGTTTTCATAAGCTTAGTCTCAGAGGTGTTTATTCCGGTAGATATGCTCAAATAGACCCTAACACCAAAATATACAAAAGCTAGACAAAATTAATAGATAACTAAAATAAAGAGTATATATGTTACCTTTATTCTTAAGTAAGTATTTTTATTTTGAGGGTTTTGCCAAAGAATTGCAGATGCAGCCACTAAGTTGTGATTAGTTGTTTGAAGTTGTGACTTGAGAAATTGTGCTCCATTTGATTCTTTAAACATATATTGCACCCAATAGCTAGGTGTTCCATAAGCTTGATTTGTGTTAAACACAATTGCATCTGGGCTCCACCTATAAGTACAAAAATTGCACATCTCAATGTTGCCATCATGCAACAAAAGTTTTACTTGATTCATATCTTTGCAATTAGTTCAAGAATGGAAGATGAAACTTAAGAGGAGATATAAAGACATACTTTCTATCATTTGCATTTACAAAAAGTGGTGCATAGGAAGCCATTACAACATGATCACTGCATCAAAAATGGAAAAATATAATGGTGAGTATGAAATTGTACATGGTTTGAATTTGAAACAAAAAAAAGTAATTGACATTCATATAATTAACAACGTCTCAAGTATCGGTCTCCCACATTCTATACTTAATGTTGTTTGTTGTTACAGTCGACGTAGGGTCGGTCAAACCAATGTAGAGGCATAAATCAAAATTTTCCATTAGACCTCAAAAAAAAAAAACTCAAGGCTTATAAAAATAAATTGAAAATATGAAACTACGCAGAGTCCGAAGATTAAACTTTAGTCAAGGAGGATATGAGGCCTTCATCCTGGCTAACTAAGCTAGGCAAATATATATATAACTAAATTGAATTTTTTGAGGGCTAAAATCATTGTTTGGGTTGCTTGACCCTTAGACCGGCCCATTAACGAAACACGCCTTCTAACTAATACACCATCATGAGACTTTCAATACAAGAATCCGATACGCCGCATGACTGCAATAATATCTTGCAATGCAATGGTTAATATAAAGGTGCACTCTAACCTGTTGGTTTCTAATCCAATAAGAAATCCAGCTTCAGAAACAGCTCCGAAAAGGGTTCCATTCCTGGCTTGTCTATCTCCAATTAGAGCATACTCACTCACAAAAGCCTACAGAACATTCCAAACTTCCAATCACTTAAGACATTAATTCAAAAACCAGACCGTAACACAATATAAACGAGGTGAATTCTTCGACATACATTTTATTTGGATATGTACCGGTACATTCGTTGAGGTGGACAATACTGATAGATTCACAAATAATATTTTTTTTTTTTTTTTTTTACATTAAACATTATTTGTGGACCTATAAGAACCATCAATCTCAGCAGTATATTGGTACATATCCAAATAAGATGCGTACCAGAGTGTTCGCTTGTAAACAAATATTTTGACACAAAAAGAAGAGTGTTACTGTGTCACATGAGAACTAATACAAACCTTTGGTCCATTGCGTGGTGTCTTATCAAAAACATGAGCATTACTAAACATTTGTTGAACATCAAGAGGATAAGTCTGGTAAGAAAATTAGAGTATGAGAAAGAATGATTGAAAGAGTACAAATTGGAAATCAAATTATGTACATTTATTAAAGAAATGAAACATGGAATTATTAAGGTAATTATTTTTTATGACTTACTTTCTTCGTGACAAAATATAGGCAAAATTTCTTTTTTTAGGTTCATTAAATGATTAATGTATCTGATCTATATTATTATAGACTAGATATATTAATTATCTAATGAATCTAAAAAGTGAATTTTTGTTTATATTTTGTCGAGTATAAGAGATAGGATATTTACATGATAATCATACAAGTCAGCCGGGTGATTTAATGGTATGGCGGAAGCATCACAATTTGAAATAATTTGAATAGCTGGATAAGCATGTCGAATTGCATTGTAGAAGGCTAGGTAATTTCCTAATCAATAAGTTTTTTTAAAAAAAGTTAGATTAAATTTTGACATTTATTTATCAATGAACAAATATTTGAGAAAGAAACATAGAAATAGGATAATCAACATAAAACTAAGAGCATATATTATGGGAGTTGCTTACAAGGTTCTTGAACTTAAGATTTAGGTTTGTGAATTCAAACCATTGCTCCTCATTCCTCAATGAAGATATTGTTGCAAAAAGTTAGGTTTTCTTGTTCTAGATTTTATAATTTGAGAATTTAGATTTATTTTTTTTTAACAATTTGAGAGTTTAGATTTAAAGAATAAGTGAAGGGAGAAAGGAGTGGGACCAATATATATATATATATATATTTTTATGAAACTTGTTAAAAATGCTAAGAGTTCAAATGGAATCAACATAAATTTTGAAGAAAAAAAAATAAAACTTAAACAACCAATTTTTTTTCTCATCATCTCATGAATTTGAACCTCAGACCTTCAACTTTTTAACTCTTAATTCAACCAATTGAGCTATTTGTCCCGCCCCTAAAGTTATTAAACTTGATTTAGCATAGTAACCCTTAACAATGGGAGAGTGAAATTAAATTCAAACACTAGTATGTGTGTAGACAAGAGGAAAAAAGAAAGCATACCAAGATAATTTAGCTTCCCACAATCTTCATTTCCAACACCAACATATCTTAAGTCAAAAGGTTGTGGGTGTCCCATAGAGGCTCTAAGGGAACCCCATCTTGAAGTAGGTGGACCTATGGCAAACTCAATACCATCAAGTGCATCCTACAAATTAAGGTAAGTGAAAAGAAAAAAAGAATACCATTATTTAAAAAAGAATAAAAAAGCATCATCAAAATATAAACATGAGATGGAAAACAAAGAAGAATAGGAAAATATACTTGCACAAAAGGTGCAATGACTCTTGTATCAATTTCATCAGTATGGCTGATGCCTGTATAATAAGATTAAACACACATAAGAGAAAAATTTAACAATGGTCCTTACATTATAATAAACAAATATGTTTTTTTTTTTCCACAAATTTTAATATCGGACATAGTATAGTATATATCAATAAATAATATATGAATAATAAATGTAACATATACCGCTGTTGAAGACCCACACTGGCATTGCACCAATGTCCTCTGCTAGCTGCACAAGAAAAATGGTTTATCATGAATCATGATTGAATATTATAAAACAAATACAAAATTTGAATTATTGCACCTACTTGAAGACCTTCAAAAAATCCAAGTCCATCATCAGTCCAATAATTCCAAACATCACCAAAATGTCCTGGTCTCTGTTCCCAGGGTCCAACACTATCTTTCCACCTAAATGCATTTCTTAATGATTGTCCTTCAATAAAACAACCACCTCTTGCAAAACAACAAATTGAATTATCAGAATTTTGAACTTATTTGAATTATTGTTAGGTAGCAATGCCACCAATTGCATCACTCAAAATCCAAAACAATGTATTTTCTAAACTTATAATGGCTAAATAGATTGATTGAATTAAATGAACTTGATTTTATAAGCTTTATTTGATTACAATTAAATTAAGTCAACAAGCCCGTCTAGCTCAGTTGGTAGAGCGCAAGGCTCTTAACCTTGTGGTCGTGGGTTCGAGCCCCACGGTGGGCGATATCAATTTTTTGTATTATAATTTATTTTCAGTTTTTCAGCTATATGACTAAAACATGTTAATAAGCCAAATAACAATGAATGAAAAGTCTTAAAAAATGTCTTCCTTTTCATGTTATGCATATACCTGGAAATCTTAAAAATGCTGGTTTCAACTGTATCAGCATGTCAACCAAGTCACTTCGGAAACCATGTCCCTATACCAAGACAAATTTGAAGATTTACTAATAGTTTTTAATGTTCAAGCCACATTTAAATGGAAGTTGTGTATGTGTCCCGCACCGACACAAAACTGAACATGTAATTACATTCAATCATTTATATCTTCTTAAATAATTATCAGTGTCAATGTGTCAGTGTCGGCGCTAGCTAATGGTTAGAAAAGTCTAAAAGTTAATCAAAAGAAGGAACATAGACCTTAAATGTGTCAACAGGCATAGCAGATATTTGATCTAACCATATCTTCCCTTTTTGAGTTGTTGTTAAGGTAAGAATTGAATTAGAACTTGATGCACTTGCTTCTAATATTGTTTCAAACATTTTCCATTCTGAAACCTCTATGGCAGAACCTCTGCAAAATCAATTACTTCTATAATAATCATTTTCAATTTACAAAAGAAGCTTTTATAAGCTACTATTAAGAATATGATAGTGCTCACTTGATATTGCTAGAAGCCAATATTTCTCCACCTTGTGCTTTTCTGAATGCTACCATCATATTTAGTGCTCCTATTGAACGAGCAAAGAACACTACCTTGTATTTCTTCCCTTTCACAATATTCTGAAACAACATTTCATCATCAATTACTTCAAATCGAAGACATGTTTTGTATCTGACATGTATGTGGTTATCTTTTTTGTCAGTGTCATGTTTAATATCTATATCTGTGTCGGTGTTTCATAGTTTATAAGTAAGACGTTTTTTTTTGTTATTCTCACCATGCCCCAAAAACCGGGGTTAGAGATTCCAACACCATTAGGATGGCAATTGTCACATAGAACATCAATTCTCAAAGCAACCTTATTGCGTTCAAAGCAAGAATTAAGCTCAGTTTGTACTGAAACAGATGATTCTGGTCCAAATATGGTCCAAGGGTCAATATTTGATGGGACTTGTGTTCCACCAGCTTCAAAGCCTGAAACACAAATTCACATTTGAACACTATGCATAATAAAATAAAATAAAAAGTGTTTGCCACCATATTATTCTAAAAAAGAATGTGACTTATTGGTTACTCTCTAAAAACTAAAAAGTACAAGTATGTTAAAATAAATACTTTTTTTGGTAATTTAAATTTGTTATGTTTTAGAAGTTTTAGAGGAAAAAATGTAAATTAATTACCTCTATTGTTCACAAGTTCTGCCCATAATCCCCCAGCGCCTGCATGATTGATCTCCTGCAAAAAATATAGAATGTGTTTGAAATTCTATATTTCAAACAGTATAGAATGTGTTTGGAATACGATGATTGATGTCAAATTTCGATGTCTTGAAGAACATTTGATAATAATCTATTACCTCAAAAAATATTCCAAAAAGTGTTTTAGGAATTGGTCTTCCAAATCCATCAGAAGCATCTACAACTAGAGTTGAAGTTTGGTTAGCAATAGCATCAGCATTGCATTGTAATGCAACACAAGACATTATAATAAGAAGGTAGACCCTAAGAAAACTGCAATTAGCTTTTGAAGAAAAAGTCATTTTATTTTCCTATGAGATTCAACACCAAACTGGATAAACAATCTTGTTAATTTCTTTGCGTTGATTTTTTCTTTGAATTATATTTATATGAGACTTTATGTGATTAGTATGAAAATTTATGTGGCTAAAAATTAGTGAAGACCCGAGTCAGTAGTATATTTGAGCGAGGTAGAGTTTGCGTAGCTTATGTTACAGCGCTGCCAATTTCATTGGTTCTTTTGCTTTCTATTTATGTTCCTTTCCTTGTTTATTAGTGGTAATTTTCTTAAGTACTAATAAATTAAAAAATAGAAATGCTAATTAACAGCACATTGTTTTTTTTTTACAGCACATTGTTTACAGTTTACACTGAAATGTTAACAGCACATTTTTTACCGCACATTGTTTAATTTTATTTTTTTAAGGGTCTGTTTGGTTCAAATTAGATGGAGGAGAGGGAAAGGGGAGATGAGAGAATATTTTTAATAAAGGGTAAAATATATTTATTTGAGAGTTTCTAAAAAATTAATATAATATTCAAGAGAGTTATAGAAAAAAAGAAGAGTTTCTAAAAAAAATATATAATATTTGAGAGTTTTTTTTAAAAACAAAAATATATAATATTTGAGAGAGTTTCTACATAAAAAAATATAATATTTGAGAAGTAGAGTTTCTAAAAAAAAATAATTAATATTTGAGAATATATACTTTTTTTTTTAAACTCTCTCAAATATTATATTATTTTTTGTAGAAACTCTTTTTTTTTTAGAAAATCTCAAATATATTTTTCCCTTTATTAAAAATATTCCCTCACCTCACCTCTCCTCCCCTCCATCTACTTCGAACCAAAGAGACCCTAAGTTAGTTTGCACACTCGACTAGAGATGGCAAAACACATTCCTCATGTTGTGTCGGTCCGCCAATCTGCAGGCTAGTGTTTGTCTTCTCGTGTTCGCCTTCGTGAACGTTTAGTACAATGCCTAGCATCGTGTCTGTTATGCTTAGATAGTGACGAGAATGATTGGCATATATTTTTTGGTTGTGATGTGAGTAAGCATGTGTGGAATGAAGCTGGCCTTGGAACAATTATCAAGTGGCATGTCCAGACTTTGTGACATTTGCAACTTTGCAAGAACGTAGATGAACAGATTCTGGAATTGCAGCTGTAGTTGCCTGGTATTTGTGGAACCATTGTAACAATTGGGTTTGAAACAGGATTAAGGATTCAGCTAGAGGTGTAGCGATGCAAGCTTTACACTTGATGAACATTGAACGACTGGCTCGCGGTCAACACAGTACAGAAGCGTGCACCAGGAGCTGTTGCTGCGCATAGCAGTCAGCAGGTCCAGCAGATCGTGACTGAACTGAGGTCTGCACCTTACAGATATCAGTGGCAGCGATCAGTTTTAGGGTGGTTGAGATGTAATGTTGATGCAAGTTTTTACGGAAACACATAACATACAAGTTGGGGCTGGTGTATCCGCAATCCTCAAGGTCAATTTGTCGCAGCAGTTTGTAACTATGCTGCACATAAACTTACAGTAGTTGAAGGTGAAGCATTGGCATTGTTGGAGGCAATATGAGAAGCTGCTAGTAGAGGTTGGTCTAATATCATATTTGAAAGTGATTCCAAAACTGTGGTGGATGCTGTTCACACCAATCAAAGTGGCAATTCTGAGGTTAGTTCTATTTTTTCCCCAATTAAGTTGTTATTGATGAATTCCAATTCGAACTTTGAGGTCAAGCTCATTAAGTGACAAGCAAACATGACGGCTCATATTTTAGCTAGGGGTCATGACATGGTCTAGTCGTATTCTCTTTGATTGTATTTCTCATTGTATTAATGAAAAGAGTTAGATTGTATTTCTTTCAAAAGAAAGAGTGTTACATTCATCAAAAAAAAAAGTGTTACTAGAATTTCTCTTAAAAATATTTATGAGTTTCAAGTTTTAAGGGTAGATCCTGGCTTGTTTTGTAACTTCTTAAATATTAACTTAAAGAAAAGGAAAAAGAAATTCACCTTGAAATGCATAAAATTAAACTTAAACCAAACTAGATAATTATTATTTACAGAGAGCATTGTTAAATTACATAACTTTGTAGATAAGCAAATAAGATGATGTTTTTGGTTAGTTGCAACAATTGCAAAGAACCAATTCCATCCTCTTTATTTTTTGGTATAATTTATCATCACTTTAAACAGAAGACCATGATGAAGAATCACTTCCCGGCATCTCCAGATTACTGGATGCTTTCAACAAATCAAGTGATGTGAATGAATGTGGTGGTACTACCACATTCATGTCCTTCCCAACATTTTGAAGTAGACTGTTGATTGGAGCCACCTGTATCAACATTAAAAATAACAAAAAGTATAAGCTATTGTTTCGTCACAACAATTTTTCGTTCACAAATCATCGACGACTAGCCTGTTATGTTTTATTCTTATTAAGCTTAGGAATTGAACTTTGTGTCCGGAGTTTACAACACTCACACACCCTGTGCACAAATTACTTGCACTAGACTCCAGCGGTACTAGCGTGCATATTGAAACATGAGGAAGAAGAAATTGGCTCAATTAAAAATGAGAAGTTTGAGTTACCTTTTTTGGCTGCACGAAAGAGTTCTCATCCATTAAATTTGGAGATGTAAGCACAGTCTTTGATGATCCAGATGACTGCAATGAATTTGGGTCTAATCCGTTGAAAGAAATCTTAAGGTTCACAGTGCTGGCACCGAAGTTCACAGCCTGCAAAAGTTAATTGTTTAAAGGCGACGATGACATTGCTAATGAAAGCATTTACGATTACGACACAACAAATCCATTTATAATTAGTGGACAAAACTTAAGTTCAGTTGTTACTGTTCTCCATTCAGAAATCAACACATTGATTGTGCATAACTTAACCAACTTGCAAAAAGTATGCAATAAATAGTGAGATCAATAAAAAATCATTGTGTAAGACACTTTATGTCCTTAACTATATAAAGGCGATAAAACTTGATTCTCAATTTTAAAAAGTAATATAAGATGACTCAGAAATGTGTAACGGATGCAAAGTTGTTTTCGTTACCTTTATTCGTATGTAAGTTTTCTTATCAGCAGAATTTTCCCAAGTAATTGCTGATGCAATTAGTGAATTTGAAGCAGTCGCTTGAAGTGTTGAATTCAGAAATGTTGCTCCATTTGACTCTGAGAAAAATAACTGCATCCAGTAGCTAGGAGTTCCGTAGTGCTGAAAAGAGTTGAATACGATTGCATCGGGGTTCCACCTAATGAAAGAATTTGACAAAACCTTAGTTGGTCCATCGAGAAGGTACAATTGTGCATAATTTCTTTATCTATTTAAAGGAGCGGGTAAATCAAGATACAGTTAACTTTATAGCTTAAAATCAGACGAAATTACCTCCGATCATTGGCATTTACAAAAAGTGGAGCATAGCTAGCCATATTGACAATATCACTGCACCAAAAAGAAGAAAAAATAAATGAAAATAATGAGAACAATATTTAGCGAACTAGTTGAATATCTCATGCTGATTTAATCATTGTTATGTTTTGTAGCCGGTCGGACATTTTTCTATTAAATACATTATATGCATTATTTAGGGTATGATATATATGCCTAGTATGTTGAGAAGATTAAAATGGTTGTAATTGATGTAGCCTTATGTCATAAAAGTCTCTTCAATATGGTTTTCATATTCGACATGGGAAAAGTGCAAAATTTCAAGGATGGACGGTGTCTACCTCCTATGTAAATTTTTTAATAGAAAAATCTATAAAAAATCTCAGTAAACCTGTTTTTTTCGATTCCAATAAGGAATGCGGCTTCAGCTAGGGCTGCCAAAAGACTTCCTTGCCCGGCATCATTTCCAGTCACCGCATACTCACTTACAAATGCCTGTAAAGTGTTCAACCGGATTGAGCACGAAAGCAAAGATGCCAACAAACAATAAAATAGAAGGGTGTTCAAGAGAGTTCATAAAACCTTTGGACCACTTCGTGTTACTCGATTAAACGCTGTAGCTTTAGAAAACATGTCATTCGCGTTCGTATAAATCTAAAAGGAAGGAAGAAAAAAAGTCAGATAAGATACTACAATTCGATCTATGTGTCTATATCCGAATCGAAAAGCTGTGCTAAGATATATTACATGATAATCATACAGATCAGCAGGGTGATCTAGAGGAGTTGAAGAACCGTCACAGTTTGAGATAATTTGGATATCTGGATAAGCATGTCGTATTGCACTGTAGAATCTCAGGTAGTTTCCTGGTCGTCAAAATATTTAATAGAAAAAGAAGTGGCATCAGATTTCTATGATTCGATTAAATGAAGAAAATCAAAATCCAAAACTTTGCATTAGAAATATCCACTCATTGCATATTAATAATAAACCCAACAGTAGTTTTTGTGCGACATGTTAGCATAAATAATCCGAAGTGTTATGTTATAACAAAGAACAATCACATTTTCTTCTTAAAAATTAAATGAGAAAAACACGCATACCACGATAGTTCTTTTTTCCACAATCCTCGTTTCCAACAGCAACGTATTTTAGGTTAAATGGCTCCGGGTGTCCCATAGCAGCTCTAAGGGAACCCCATTTTGAAGTCGGATCACCTCTCGCAAACTCTAGTCCATCAAGGGCTTCCTGTAAACAACATTTCAATATTCTTAAGCCAACTTTCATTAACAGAAAAAGATAAAGTAATAATAAATAAAAAAAGTGAGATAACATACTTGCACAAAAGGTAAGACGGAGGATGTATCAACTTCGTCATTATGGCTGACACCTACAATGAAACATCTCGATTAGAAAATAAACAAAAATTTACTAATTCAGGTTGTTATAAACAAACTTAGTCCACGGAGATAAACACGAAATTACCATTATTAAATACCCATATTGGTAAAGCGCCCAAATCTTCTGATAGCTGTTCAACAGCAATAATAAATAATATTTATTATTTTACTTGCATGGCACAAATTGAAAGCATTTTAACTAAATACGAACATCAAAATTGTCGAAATCAATATTTGAAAAGAGGAACTTACTTGAAGAAACTCATAATAGCCAAGTCCATCATCAGTCCAATACTTCCATACATCACCGAAGTGTCCCGGTCTCTCCTCCCAAGGTCCAACGGATGCTTTCCAACGAAACGCATTCCTTAAGTAATCTCCTTCGACAAAACAACCCCCTGATGCAATGTAATGTAAAACAACATTCCGAAAAGTTATTTTATCTGTAATTAGATTGCTTTTACACAAACTAGAAGAGTGAACTGGAATTAACATTACTAATGATGCTTAGTGCTTACTTAAACTACAATATGTACTGAAAAATTTAACAATAAGTAGAATGGTTTAAAATTGATTAACTATTTCTTTATTTTATATGCTATCTACCAAGTATTTATGAGTTACAATTAAAATGCAAATTCTGCTTTCACATTCCTATCTATTTTCTACTCTTACAAGTAAGCACGCCACATTGCAGATGCAAGACTAAAGCACATAATTAAGAATTCCAGGTTTGAGATGTCTCAATATGAATCACTTTATGCATACCCGGAAATCTGATAAAACTTGGTTTCATATCTGCCACCATTTGAAAAAGATCATTTCGGAAACCATGTCCCTGTGCAAAATCAAGGATGAATATCTTGTTAATAGGGTGGGGGAGGACAATGCAGTACTACTAACATTGGCATCACATATCATAAGTTAAAGACAATGCAATATTATTTCGATAACATTATTTATATCACAAATATTAAAAGATATGTAATCACCGCAATGTACGAAGGCTAATTACGGTATATTTAAGGATGATGTGTATATAAAAATATATATAGAAAGAAAATGCTAATTAACAATCACTTTCTGATGGAACAAATAATTCACCCTCCCTACCCTTACCACCCAGTGTTATCGAATACTGGCCATGGCGGATTTTGGCCTCTTCGATATGGTAAATATTGGCCGATATGGTAAGTTTTTCCACCATAATCCGCTCTTGTGGCACCACAAAACGGCTGTTTGTGTGAGATTTTGGCTCTCCGCTATCGACAACACTGTTACCAATTTTACTATTATTGAGAAACATAAATGCTAATTATTGAGAATCTATTACAACAACTAGCACGTGTGAATACTAATCTTTTTTATCAAATTTTCAAAGAAAATTTGATATCTGTTAATTATTAGGCTCAAAACATTATCTTATATGGTAAAAGTAATCAAATTCAAGGTATAGGCCAACCTTATATGTGTCCAATGGCATAGCAGACACTTGGTCCAACCATACCACACCCTTTGTGGTTGTAGTTAATTGAAGTCTTGAGTTTCCATTTGTTGCCTTGGCCTCCAATACAGTCTCCACCTTCGTCCAGTTTGAAAAATCGGATGCAGAACCCCTGCAAGGTCAACTATTAGTACTAATCATAGATAACTTTTACGCGTCAAATCTCTATAGCACATAAAAGTGGATCTCACGTGATCACAGTTGAAGCCAAGTTTCCCACACCGTTAGATCCGGTCAATGAAACTGTTAGATTAAGTGCTCCTGATGAACGAGCGTAGAATACAACTTTGTATTTCTTCCCTTGCTCAATATTCTGAAAGATCACCAAATAAGGATCAAACAAAATTCATAACCTAATGATTGAAACTAAATGACAGCACAGACTTTGTGAATTTAAGATCAAATTGATGTAAGGGTATTAATTAGTCTCACCATGCCCCAGAAACCAGGGTTATAAACGCCAACGCCATCAGCAGGGCAAGTACTGTCACATAACACCTCCAATCGAAGTGCAACCTTATTACGTTCAAAGATAGATGTACGATCAGTTTCAACATTAATATATGTTTCATTTCCAATTATTGACCAAGGATCAATATTTGAAGGAGTGTTAGGGCCGCCAGCTTCAAATCCTGAAACAAGAATTCTTGATGTTTCAGTTATATTAGAAAATGCCTATCAATAACGAACACCATGATAAACAATAAAACATTCATTTATTCATATATATAAAACACCCTAAGCCTCTAAAATATCGCGGAGAAACCTTCTAGTGAAAGTTTAGTCATTTAAAATCTTAGAGAATATGAAAATGACCTCTGTTGCTCACAAGCTCAGCCCACAATCCACCAGCTCCAGCATGATTGATCTCCTGTAGATCAAAATCAAATTCAAGAATTTCATTATTTTCTGCTGTTTCAATGGTGGACGCATCGTTGATTCTAGTATAAACATGCACACCTATAATTAAAGATAATTATCTAGAAACTAAGATAATATTGTATAGCTTTTAGAATAAGATAATAACTGAGTTCATAAACCATGTCAATTAATTAACAATATTTGGTCAATTGCAAGATACACATTCATCCTCACCTCAAAGAATATTCCAAAAAGTGTATCCGGTATTCGCCTTCCGGATGCTAGGGAAGCATTTACAGTTAGTGTCGCGTTCAGATCAGCGTGCACTTTAACATCAAAACTTTGGACTATAAGGCAAACCACTATGAACAATTGCAGCATAAAAACACACCATGAGTCCTTGGAGAAACCCATTTTTTCTCTTCACAACATTCAATCTATCTGCACTCACAACAATAAAATGTAATTGAAATTAATAGGAATACTAAACAGTTATATATAGCAGAAATAGAAATAAACCAACACAAAATACAACAGAATTTATGTAATCAAATTTGAACAAAAAAGGAAACATATGTTACAAGTTAACTAACAAAACTGTACTATGTGCCACCCCACCACCGCTTGATCTTATAATATGACAATAATAACCGACCCCATTTTCTATTTTCAGCTAAAATTGATGAAATTCCGGTTACAAGATACAGGTTTAAATATAATTTTATTCCATGCAAATATAACACTTTTTTGTTTGGTTCAGTCCTACAAACTGTTGTTTTTAATCCATAACACCACTGTATTGAGCTATTTAGCGTGATTGTATAATTTTTATTTTTGTTTTCACCACCAGTATCCGGCCCACTGGACCGCCTAACCTGATTTTGGGGTCAGTTCTCAAGTGGTTCCAGGCTTTCAGCCCCCTTCTGATCGCAGTCGCGGGGATCGAACCGTGGTCTCCCTACCAAGTCCAGTGTCAATCACCGGACCAACTACCAATTGGTGGCGTGATTATATAATTATAATGGCCACGTATAACACCAGAACTAAAAGCAGGACTGAATCCAAACAAAAAAACTTACAAGACTAAAACCAAGATACACTATAATTGTAGGACTAACATCATAATTAAACCTAAAAAAATTGATAATTTAGTAATTTAACGAACTGTTTTAAGTCAACTTTAATGGAAAAATTGATCAAAATGTGTATGATTAAATTAATCAATAATAACAGTAAACAGAAAACACAAAATATGAATCAGTCAACAACATGATCAAACAAAGAAACAACAGTTCTTCTCAATTTCTGATACACGAAAAAATTAACAAAAACATAAAAATTAAAACTGTTGATAAGCAGAAAGAGACTCACATGTTTGTATGTATATTAATTATGAGCTGAAAAAGTGAGTGAAGAATTGATTATTTTTATAGAGTAAGGGGATTGAATAAGTCTGAAAAATGAAGCAAATGATAGAGTGATGTTGGTATTGGATTTGGCTTTGCTTCGAAGGTTTGTTGAAAAGTGAAGTGAATTGTGAATGAATGAATGAAGTGTAGTACTAGTGAATGATGATGAGAATGGGTTTGTTTTAAGATTTTGTTTAACTTTGTTTTGTGTGTCTTTGGAGGAGTGTGTGGGACCTACTTTTGTTCTGTTTTTTGCCGTCTGGCTTTGACGCAATCTTATTTCTGCGTGTCAGATAAGTACACCATAAAAATTATTTTTTGGTTACATATGATATGATATCATAAAAATTATTTGTGTTTTACCAAAAGAAAAAAAAATATTAATTGTGTTTTTATTATTTTTAGTAGCTCGGTAGCTAGAAATTTCGCACTTAAAATAGATTAGTTGGGTGTCCAGGTTCGAACTTTGACGCTTGCATATAAAGTGTGATGTCCCTATCAACTGAGTTAAATTCAACTGAAATAAAAATATTGTGTTTTTTTCCCTTTATCATGAGTTTTGTTTTAGAACAACGTTATATAATATGGGTCTTGCTAATGAGTGTCTTCGAGACACTTTTTAAGCATTCTATTTATAAAAAAAATTATTCAAAAAATTAAACACTACAACTTCCAATACGTTGATTTTACGTATTCCCATAAAAATTCTACAAAAACTTGCTAACATGTACTCTTAAGATATTCTATATTGACTACACGATTTTAAAACGAATGTTTAAAAGAAGCAATAGTTTAACTTTTAAAAATTGAGTGCACGACTTTTAAAACAAATTTTTTTATTTTTTTTAACAAGTCAAAATGAAATAAATATATAAAAGAATCTCTTTAGCACAAGATGTGCTAAAAGAGACGAAATAATGTTACAAGAGAGTCACAATACAAGAAACAAAAAAATCATACAAGACTCAAATAAAGCATAGAACTAGACCACCAACTATGACAGTTTAAATCTAAAGTGTTACTCGTCGCTTTCAACTAGCTATAGGAAAAAGTTTTGATCTTGTCCAACATCTGATGTAGAGAATTTGTTGAGCCGCTAAACAATATGTGGTTACGTTCATTCCACACAACCCACACACAAGCAAGCTATATGAGTTGCATGAAAGAACGCCGAGCTCAGAGACCACCCACTGATGTAGTGAATTGAACAAAATGATCTCAAAGGATATGAGTTGTGCCTTAATTAAGGGTACACATTAGTTTTCTCCTTATAAAAAATAGTAAGGGAAAGAAATTGTCTATCATGTGAAATTATCCATCACATTTGTTGAAATGAAAATTATTCATCACAATCTTCGAGTCGAGTTCAAACTCAACACAAGTCCCAAATTCAATTCATGCACCCAATCAAGAACTACAAGTCGGCCTCATTCCTAACATTTTATGGGTCCTAGCCTAGGCAAACTGCGAGTAAAATAACTTATTTCATTTAATGTTGATCAAATACATCATGGATACCTTTATGTTAGATGTTTATATAAAGTTAGCCTTTTAAGTACTCCATCATTTTCAAAATGTAAGTCACCTTCGGCAAATTACACAAATTAAGAAATGTAATTAATGTTGTATGAAAAAGAGAAATTATGAGTTAGTTTACAAAATTATTCTTCATTAATGATATAGGAAAGATAAATTGAAGAGTTGAAAGAAGAGAGAGTAATAAATAGTGAAGGGTATAATAGGAAAACTAGCATTAAATGCTTCATTGGTAATTTAAAGTGACTTATAATTTGGTACAAATTTTTTCCCAAAGTGACTTACAATTTGAAACGAATGGAGTACTATTTTATTTAACAAATTGGTTGTTCAAGTCATAAAATGCAAAAATAAATAAATAAAATATAAGTAGTCATTTAAGGTTAACTTTAAAACTAGTGGTCGGTCCTCTTGAATTATTTGGTGTTTGGATCAAATTCGGATTAGTTGGTCATTGAGCCGTTCAGAAAAAGAAAATAAAAGAAAAAAGTGGTCATTTAATGTTACATTTTTAAGAGAAATAGTTGCCTATTTACTCATGTTTGTGAGATTACCTTTTCAATAATCAATAAATAATGAAAAATACAACACTATAATTGAAACTTACAAGAAATTAAAGTGTGAGAGAAATTCGTACGTACTCTTAGCGCATTCTATAATTGTTGAGTGTGCAGTCAATCATGCATACAAAAGTGTACTTTCATTAATAATTTTTTAAATTTATGTTCATTCTTCTATTCTATATATAGTTATAAAATCGTACAAAATAGGGAAAGGATCTTCTTTGAGATTGCAAGTGATACTAATCCATCAAAAAAGATTACGACAATATAGTACTATTGTGTAACCATAAAGGATTGTTTTTATTGCTTTGAAGGTATGTATCTGAAACTTGTACAGACTCATAAAGCTTGAAGATATGTACCAAAAATAGCTTGAAGATAGATATTCCAACTATATGATGAATTTCTCCTTAGATTATTTAAATTTAAAAGTTAGATGTTTTATATTTTAAAAATTAAAAAAATTAGCTTTAAATTTAGATTATCTAATTTTAATCAGATGACTCTGATGCATTAATTATATCATAATCGACTGCACTCGATCCATTTCAATGATAATGGCATATGAACAAGAAAAGACCGAGATAGATGCGACTCATGCGAGTATGATATGATGATTTGACTTTTAGCTATATATATGCCTCTCATTTAATTCTTGTGATTCAAATTGGTGTGCTTATCCACAATTGGTGATATGTGACATCACTGTATCTTCAATTAAATTATTATTTGTTGTTTTTTTATGAATTTAATTTATATACACGTAAAATTATTTTACACATGCATTCAATAATAATATACTAACATAGTATTCCTTCAAAAAAATATACTAACATAGTATCATGTATTGTGTTTAATAATACATGACGTGTCACATTCATTAAATGATATGACAACACATCATTGGATACATGTGTAAAAAAAATTTTACATTGATAGTCACAACAATTAAACTATTTTTTAATTATAAGTAGGATTAAATAAAGTTTTGATTCTTATAAATATTTCGAATTTTGTTTTTAGTTTTTATAAACAAAAATTAGTAATTTTTGGTCTATCAAATATTTTCTACCGCAACTTTTATAGTTCCTATTTTTAAATCAACTTTTGTATATTTTCACATTTTTGAATAATTTTTTATATTCATATCTATAATATTATAATAACTTCTCCCACAAAAATTTATAATTTTTTAAGCATAAGAAATTAAAAAAATTATATTTAATTCATTCATTGTTAAAAAAATTAAACTTTTACAAGAGAGATTCTTATAATGTACTCCGTACTAAACAAGATCGGGAAAAAATAATTTAAAATTTCAAATGAATACGCAAGTTGACTGAAATGTAGAGAAAAAAATTATGATAGAAAATATTTAAGAGACAAAAACTTAATGAAATTTTTTATAGAAAATAAAAACAAAATTTAAAATATTTACAGAAACTAAAAATATATTTATTTCTAAATTATAATTATTTTTAAAGTTTTTGTGTTACACCGTAGCTCCAATTGATAAAATATTGTGG
Organism: Trifolium pratense; assembly: GCF_020283565.1. Classification (NCBI taxonomy): domain Eukaryota; kingdom Viridiplantae; phylum Streptophyta; class Magnoliopsida; order Fabales; family Fabaceae; genus Trifolium; species Trifolium pratense. Next base: position 13,645,264 of record NC_060064.1, on the reverse strand, counting down.
TGACATTTGGTGTGTTTATCAAAAAATGTGAGTTTGAATTTAACTAATAATATCAAATAAAAAATGAAACATAATTCTTTAAAAATTTAAAGTTTGTCATTTTCTATACAAATTCCAAAATAAATCTTTTATATTTGTTTACTTGTATTCTTAAAATACTTGTTAACAAGACTTTATAAATTAATGCAGGCAATTGACAAGTAGTCTTCGTGAACTTAATTCAGTTGATAGAGACATAATATTTTATATGCACGAGCTGAAGTTCGAGCTCCAGACATCTCACTTATTCAATTTAAAGGTAGAATTACAGTCACTAAGCTATCTGACAAAAAAAAATACCGACAAGCAAGATAACAAATTTCTTTTATATAGTTAAATTTTTTCATTTGTATCATAAGTGTAATTTAGTTGGTAGCTATTAAGGACATTATAAAAAAGATTTGGAGTTCGAACTTCGAATTATCTACTTCACCGTATTAAAATTAATGTGTCAACTACTACGCTAGTCGAAGAAAAGAAACTCATTTGTGCCGAAACATGCAATGGCAAAATATTTATTTATACATTTTCAATTGATTTTTTTTTTTCTACTTTTGAAAGAAAGAGGATCTTGCAGTTGGATCAAAAGACATAGCAATGTTGGACAACTTGAAATGATGAGAGATAGATATATAACACACAACATTTCAAGTTTTCAATACTCAAATAGACAATTGAGTTATATGAGAGATATAACATGTTCCTTGCAAGAGATGAAGGTGTAAAATAATTTTGTTTCTACATCCAATAAAAACTTATGATATTATCACTAAAGCATATATATTTTTTTACAGAACACTAAAGTTTCCTAATTTAAAAATTAACCGCAAAATATTGAATTATTATTGAACATTAGAATAAAACTATTTTGCTACATTGTAGTTAATATTAGCAATTACTAAGCCACTAAAAAAAATCTTACATTGTAGTTAGTAACTATTACTGGATCTCCTTAACCAAAAAACTGGATCTCTTGTATCTCTAACTTTGGGCCTAAATTGCTATGAGGTTTGTCCAAAATTGAGGGTTTGTTGTGAACTGACCGTGAAATTATGGTCCCTCTTAATGCTTGTAATTTTTTATAGATGATTTGCGGTGATGTCTTATTGTCAAATAATATAACTAACAGTATGGTTTACTTTTGTGCATTCTTAATATAGTGGTAGTCAGAGTTGTCTAAATCAAGTGTTAATTCAGTAAAATCGTGTTAACTTGTAAAAAAAAATCGAATTTAAACGATTTAATTCGTAATGAAATTGGTAAAATTGAGGTAACTCGTGCGAGTTTACAAGTCGATTTCATCTAGAAAAAATGAATTGAGATAAAAACTCAAGCTTGACAATTTTGGTTGTAGTAACACACTAGCCGCCTCTCCCCTTCATATCTTTAACCCTAATTTCATCTTCTTCATCCACAAAGAAGAATGGTTTAGGTCAATTTTTGACCTGTTGTATTAGTTTCTTGTTTTGGTGCGTCCACTACAAGAATACATTGATTTTTCGACGGATTCAATATTCACTTACTGGCCTTTTAGCCGCCGATAAGTTTGTGGCCGTCTAAGCCGCCGCAAAATGAAGAAAAACGGCCACAAAATTAAAATATATTATTTCTTGTACGAGCTGGCCACTTACCGACGGCCTAAACCGCCGCAAAATGCATAGAAAACTAGTGGAGATAGTAAGAGAACTTAGTGACGGTTTTGACCGCCGAAAAATCATAGAAATTTAAAAAAAAATCAGTAATTGACCCTACACTGCAAGTTGGCCACACGATAACAAAAATAAACCCCTACACACATACACATAGAGAGAACACCCACCAACAGGAAAATGCATAGAGAGAAACCAACAAGAAAACCAACAATAGCAATTTACACAAAATAGAAACCAACAACAGCAAAAAGAACAGAACACCACCACAAGAGAAAATCTGGGCAAAAAAATCAATAGATCTGAGAAAAACGAAAACAACTAGAAGCCTAGAACAACAAGTTAATCCCAAAAAACTCTCACTTGATTGTCCCAATCAACAAAAAAAGTAGATCTAAGAAGCACACACTGATGGTGAAAAAAATAGGGGGCAAAAGAACAATTGATTATTTCTAAGTTTTGCATCAAGATTTATTTTGATTTGTGGGTTTTAAGAAAATAGTAGGACATCGATGATGATTTCTGTTAAGAATATAAATAGTTAGTTAATCAACTAGAGTTAGTTGATAGGTTACCAAGTTGGTTAAGAAGTTAGAAAGTTAGTTAGGGAGTTAGTTACTCCTAGGGGTGCTCGCGGTTCAGTTTGGATCGGTTATGAGACAAAAAGTCATCTGATCCAAAGAGAAAAGAGCATGCGGTTTGGTTCGGTTTTGGATGACTAAAAAAAAAATCCGATCCAATCAAATCCAATTTCATGCAGTTTACTTCGGTTCGGTTAATTCGATTTTATTCGGTTTTTAAATAAACAATACATAAATTACTTCAAATATAAAAAATAATTCCATAACAAAACAAAATCAGTAAATTTTCATAACAAAGTTCCAACTTGATAAAACAAAAAAGTTCCCATAACAAAGTTGAAGCATAACAGTTCTAAATTGATAAAACAAAAACAATACACTCTAAAAATTGAAGAGCTATAATGACTAAACAAATTCAGTAAATTCCAAAAAACTTCAATAGAGATACGCAAAACAAAGTCTTCAACTCTTCATCATTCTTTCTAATTAGCCTGCATAAAAAAAAAAAAAACTACTCAGAATTCTTTCTTATTTGAATGAAAATATATCCTCAGATACAACAACTAATCAGAATATTTTGTATCTTATTTGAATGAATATTTTGAAAACACACGAGCTATAATGATCATACCATATCAAGAGTAGCTCCAAGTGTAGCAACTAATCAGAATCATTGTCAGATACATCTTCATTCAATTGTGGGATTGGAGCAAGTTCTACAAAAGTATACCATATAATAAAAACAAAGTTAGATACTAACCAATATGAATGAATAACAAAGTTAGACAAAAACAATAATACAAATTATATGTAATTTACCTAATTCCATATGTTCTAACTCCTCCACAAGCTCTTCAATATCTACCGACACTTGAGAGGATCTACACCAATTTTGTGTACAAATTAAAGCTTCAATTGTCTTTGGCGAAAGAGAGCTTCTATAATTATTAAGTACTCTACCTCCGGTAGAGAAAGCGAACTCCGAAGCAACAGTAGAGAGAGGAATGGCCAATATATCTCTAGCCATTTGACCAAGAATAGGATACTTGGTGGAATTCACCTTCCACCAGTTCATGATATCAAAACCAAGACTTTTCTTCTCCAAATTTTCCATGAGATACCAATCCACTTCATTTTTCTGCATGTTGTCATTAAGATCCGTGTCCATCTGAACCTCCGCAGCAAATGCATCCTTTGGTGCTTTAAGTTCTACCAATTCCACTTCATTAGATTGAGAGGAATGTGTAGGATTTTCAGTTTGTCCTTTACCAACAAAAATCCTATAACTATCAAATATTTTGTTAATGTCTCCTCTGTTTTTGTATACAAAGAATCGGCAACATCCTTCACATATGCCTTGTTCAAGCCCCACCTAACAAACCTCATCTTATGTCGAGGATCAAGCACAACAGCAACAAAGAAAAACATATTCGTATTTTTAACATCCCCCCAATATTTTTCATATTTAGCTTTCATATCTTCAGCCATATTTCCAAGCAAATTGTCTGAACTCTTCAATTCTATCCACCCCTTGAATGTAGTCAATATCATAATGTGTTCATTGAAATATTGAGAAGAGGTTACAAAAGTGGAACCTGACACCTTGTTAGTGATATCAAAAAATATTTTCAAAAAATTAACAAAAGATCTTGCATTATCCCAATCCACATTATTTGGACAACCATCTTGCATCAACACAAAATCAGCATACTTATCACTCAATCTCTTAAATGCCTTCTGAAACTTCAATGCACTTTCCAGCATAATATATGTGGAGTTCCACCTAGTGGAAATATCCAACTTAACAATTGACTTTTCTTGTATCCTAGCTTCCTTAATGCAAGTTTTAAACCTTTCCAAACGACCCAGAGATTTACGAACATAGTTAACAGCATTCTTAATCTTTCTAATTGAAGAATGATAGTCTTTTAGACCATCTTGGACCACAAGATTTAGAATATGTGCACAACAATGAACATGCATATATTCCCTTTCAATGGATGTGAATTCCAATCACTTATTGTATTTTTCAAGTAAGTGATGGCGACATCATTGGAACAAGCATTATGAACCGTTACGGTGAAAATTTTACATATCAGCCATTCCTCCAAACACTTTTCAATTTTTTTGCCAATGGTCAATCCTTTGTGATCCACAATTGGACAAAAATTAAGAATTCTTTTATGCATTTTCCAATCATGATCGATGAAATGTGCAGTAAGACAAAGATAACTCAAATTTTGCACAGAAGTCCAACAATCAGTTGTAAGACAAATAGATTGATTTGTTGTATTAAACACACTCTTTAACTTATGTTTCTCACTTGTGTACAAGTCCCAACAATCTCTAGCAACTGTCATCCTTTTTGGAATTGTGAGTTTAGGTTGCACAACACTCATGAAATAAAGAAATCCCTCACCCTCAACAAACTTAAAAGGCAACTCATCAACAATTATCATCCTAGCTAAAGCTTTCCTACATGCCTCAGCATCAAAATGGACACCGGTAAGAACACTACCATCAAAATGGACAAGAGTTTGTTGAGTGGGATCAAGAGACTGTTTGGGAAACTTCTGACATTGGCGCAACAAATGGTTTCTCAAATTACTAGTGCCATTTTTATTTGAATCAGCAGCATGTGTTGTACCACGCCAGTTACACTTAGCTCTTGAGCCTATTTTTGTAAAATGTTTCCAAGTCCAGGACCTAGGTTTAATAGGTTTTCGGTTACCTGTATCTCCAACTTCAACATTGGTATCATTGGTTGTGGGCAATGTTGATGCGTCTACAACTTTCCTTTTCTTCTTAGAATTTTCTTCAACATTGTTGACTTCATTAGTTTGCACCAATGGGGGTGGGGGTTCAAGTGTTTGAACCTGCAAAATAGGAAGCAGAGAATAAACATATTGTAGAATGGATTAAAAAATATGTCCTTATAAACTAATAAAATAGTAATAGAAAAAAACACAAACACGGAAACATATCAACACACAAAGGCCTAAAACTCAACAAAAGCAAAATAGTAAACTCAGATTAAAAGACCATTATCAACTCCCTAAAATAAACTTATAAATGATTAAAAAAAAAGTTTATACCTCTGGCTCTGCGGGTCTGCTAAAATTTGAACCAACAAGATCAGAAGACTTTACTTGGCTCATTCCTTTAATTAAATAATAGTCGCAAGAGTGAAGGAAGAGAAAATAGGGTTTGAGACTTTGAGTTTGAGGGAGGCAGCAATTAAACAATAGTCGCAAGAGTGAAGGAGGAGAAAATAGGGTTTCAGACTTAAATAGAGTCATCATAGCCTTCATAGGGAGATGAAACGAGAGAATTGAAAAGGCTAGAGAGAGTGGGAACCGGGAAGACTAAACACAGCCTCTAGGTACGCGTATTGTTCTAGAAAATAAGAACTTCTAGTTTAATGCCTTAAATATAGGGAAATACGTGTTTTTTATTATATATACTTCGGTTTGGTTTGGTTTGGATCGGTTCGGTTATCATGTAGCCAACCAAAAAATGAACCGAAACGATCGGTTATGCAGTTCAGCAATCCAAATACATAAAAAAAAATCGGTTTTTTTCGGTTTTCGGTTTTTTCGGTTCGGTTTTTTTTGGATTGGATTGGATCTGAGCACCCTAGTTACTCCAAATAGTCTTATAAATAAGTTACTCCATTGTACATTTTATTCATTCTTTTATCAATCTACATTCATTCAATATGAATTCTTATGGGTATTTTCCTCATGAATACTCTTATGCACTCTATCTTGCTGACATCTATGATCTTTATCCCTTCGATTCCATGATTCATAACATGGTATCAGAGCGATACCCGAGGGATGAAGATGAAGATTGTACTTCCGATTACGATTTTGAAAGTTGCGAAGAAGATGAATCCGTCGATGTTGCAATTCTCAACACTTCTACTCAAGATCAGGAATTTTCAACTTCGCAAGATTCAATCCTTTTTGGCAGCTTCGCAAGTCCAATAGTTCCAATTTCTATTCCTTCGATTGCATCAGATTTTGTTGGTTTCTTGTAACGACCCATTTTTCGTATTCGTATATTTTATTAAATGTATTTCATTTATTAATTGGCTTTTATTATCTTAGTGAGCGACGAATAATTATTTAGCCGAACGTAAGTTATTAGACGCGAGAACCTTTGTTTTGGGCTTAGGGGCGTGAGAGGCAATGGGCCTAAGCCAATTGGGCTTGGTTCATGACCATAGAAAGAGTATAAGTAGCAAGTCCAACATATGAATAGTTTCACAATTCATTTCTTTGAGTTTTGAGTGAGTAGAGCAAGAGCAAAACCATAGAGCTAAGCTAGGGTTTGATCAAGAGAGAAAGCTTGAGCAAGAGAAGGCTTGGATCATCATCTTTGCTTAAGGTAAGAGATTAGAACTCATGATTCTTGAGTGGCAAGGAGAGGGGAGATTGTCTATGTCTCCGTTCCCGAACTCTCCCACTCAATTTCTTTTAGACTGTGATTAAGCTTTTGTATGTGAGTATGATGTTCTTCATCATCACTTTGTATGTGTTAATCACTAGCTTGATTCCATGATAAATATGTATGTGTTTGGATCATTTTTGGAAAGTTGTGAAAGTTACTTAAACCCAAGAAATTGCCATGATTTTGATTATTAGAGGTATTTGGATGTTTGGGAGGGATGATTAATGTTCCTTGATACCATATATGTTTGGAATGGCTGTTTATATGAATTTATAACATGTTTGGATGAATTTTTGAGTTGATTTGAGGTTAAACCGCCTTAGATAACTCAAGAACAGATTTTCTTTCTGGTGTAGTTCGCTGAGCGAACAGGAGTTCGCTACAGCGAATAAGTTCGCTACGAGTTCGCTACCTGTTCGCCATGTACCTGTAATCCTCTGATGTAGTTCGCTACAGCGAATTGAGATTCGCTTAGCGAATGAGTTCGCTACCTGTTCGCTATGGATTCGCTTAGCGAACAGTACTGAACCTGCAACTTTTGTTAATGTTTATAAGTGTATTCAGGCACTTGTAACATGGTTTAAGGGTATCCTTACATGATTGTTGATACATGTTGATACTGTTAATGCTTATTGTTAATCGTTATATGATTGATAAACGTGTATGCAATAAGTTGTAGCTTAATGTGAGCAATGTTATGATTTGGCATTAATTTGTAATGTTAAGTGAATGTGTTTGAATTGTGTTTCCGCATTCATAATGAGTAGCTTCGAGCTAGAAATATCATATTGATGATATGTGCAAACATACATGCATTCATGTATATATATGTTGAAATTGGAAACTTGGGTTCCAATAGATTTAAATGGATTTTTGAGTCCATAAGGAAGCCGAGGATCGGATTAGATGAATCCATAAGATCTAGAGCTGCTATCCAGCAGGATATAAAACTGTTTAACTTATCCATGAGGGATATGAAGGTTTGGTAAGTTCCGAACAATCCGGCAAGATGTAAAACTGTTTAACTTATCCATGAGGGGTAAAAGGCAATTGGTACCACATGCATTAGTCGTGTCTAGGGATGACATGACATAGAATGATTGGCATTAGATACATTAGGGTAAATGCGCATATATTTGATAAATGGTATGTGACATTATCTGATTGAACTGTGCTAAACTTTATTAATTGATAACTGTTTGGTGCGATGTTTTGTCATGAGTTAGAATATGTATGATGTAGTTTGAAAGTGTAAGACCTTTCTTATGCTCGTATGATATGCGGTTATGTTTTCTAACTCTCTGCTTTGTGTTATTTGCTGGACCTTTGGGGGTTCAGATATTCAGGCTGAGGACGGTGCCGACATTTAGACTGCGGTTTTAGCGTGGTGTTGAAGTACCTTTTGGTGAGGAGACTTAGAATAGATTACTCCTCTTAGTACTAGCTTTTGACTAGAGTTTGTAAATAGTAAATGCTCTGGTAATGTAACATCGAGTCGGGGTTTACGCTTGGATTTCATCGTATATCGGTGTTACCTTTTGATATGCTAGTTCTTGTATAAGTGACATCCTTAGGGATGAATATGGCTTATGTATATATATATGTATATATATGCATGCTTGGTTTGATTGGAATCCGCTGTTGCTTTTCATGTTAAATTTCATGATGCTCTGTGTGTATGCTTGTGTTTTAATTACCGCGTGGCACTCTGCCTTTACACTTGTTGAAAAGTTTTTAAAATTACGTTTTTAAGGGTAGTATGGGTTAGGGTGTTACAATAGTGGTATCAGAGCAGGTCGGTTCGTGTGAACCAATTAGGACTTTTCTTTTCCCCGTATGAGCATGTGTAGGGAACACTGTTAGTACTTTCTAACGTCTAGTTGTGATTCGTTCAGGAATCATGGCTGCTGCGAGAACAAATGCTCAGATTGCGGAAGCTTTGGCCGCACTCACCAACATTGTGGTTAGAGATCATCAACCTGGAAGAGAGGTAGAGATGAGGTTGGAACGGTTCATGAAGCAGAAACCGCCAACATTTATCGGAGGTTACAACCCGGATGGAGCTCACAAGTGGCTGGAGGAACTTGAGATAATTTTTGAAGCAATGGATTGTTCCGAGGAAGGGAAGACAACCCTTGGAACATATGTGTTGCGTGAGGAGGCGAATGTGTGGTGGAAGAATGCTAAGTTGAGGCTAGGACCCGGTGGTATGGCTATACCATGGGCAATGTTTAAAAGAGAATTTTTGGTTAAGTATTTTCCTGTGGATGTGAAGAATAAGAAGGTGGTGGAATTCATGGAACTGAAGCAGGGAAATATGACGGTAGCTGACTATGCCGTCAAGTTTGAGACCTTGTGTGCGTTTAGTCCGCATTACAACACTTTGGAAGCGGAGAACGACAAGTGTGTGAAGTTTGAAAGTGGTCTACGTCCAGACATTAAGCATATGATTGGATTTTCACAGATAAGGGATTTTGCGACCCTTGTGAACAAGAGTAGGATCTGTGATGAAGATGGTATGGCAAAGGTGAACTACTACAAAGCTGTGAACGACCGAAAAGGGAAAGGACAAGAGCGCGGAAAACCTTATGATAACCGCGGTAGGGGTAATACAAGTGGTGGTAAGAAACCGAATAATGGGAATTGTTACAAATGTGGAGAGAGGGGTCATATGTCGTATGATTGCCTGAAGAAATTGGACAAGTGTTTGAATTGTGGGAAGTTAGGCCACAAAGCTGAAGTGTGTAGGACAAGAGTGTTTTGTTTCAACTGTGGTGAGGAGGGCCACAAGAGTATAATCTGCAAGAAGCCCAAGAAGGTGATGGGCAAGGTGTTTGCTTTGAGTGGAGAGGATGCTAGCCTTGAGGACAATCTCATTAGAGGTACGTGTTTCATCTATGACACTCCTTTAATTGCGATTATAGATACGGGAGCGACACATTCTTTTATTTCTTTGGATTGTGCGAAGCGTCTTAGTATTCCTTTAACGGATATGATGGGTAGGATGGAAATAGAAACTCCTGCTAATGGTTCAGTGATTACCCGACAAGTATGTCGTAACTGCCCCGTAACCATTTTCGGTAGGCATTTTGGTATGGATTTAGTGTGTATTCCACTTAGTGGTATGGATGTAATTTTTGGTATGAATTGGTTAATCTTCAACCGAATTCATATCAACTGTCGTGAGAAGGCCGTTGTTTTTCCGAAGCCGGAGGAGAACTTGCATTTGATGAGCGGGAAGGAAGTATCGGAAGCGTTGAAAGAACATGCCGAGATGTTCATGATGTTTGCATCATTGAAACTCGAAGGAGGAGTTAAGATAGAAGAGTTACCGATCGTTTGTGAATTCCCAGATGTGTTTCCGGATGATATATCTGACGTGCCTCCAAAGCGAGAGGTAGAGTTTTCTATCGACCTAGTACCTGGAACTAGTCCGATATCGATGGCGCCGTATCGAATGTCAGCGTCAGAGTTGAATGAATTGAAGAAGCAACTTGAAGAGCTGCTTGAGAAGAGGTTTGTTCGACCGAGTGTTTCGCCATGGGGAGCGCCGGTACTGCTTGTAAAGAAGAAGGATGGAAGCATGAGATTATGTATAGACTATCGTCAGTTGAACAAAGTGACGATCAAGAATAAATATCCACTTCCGAGGATAGATGATTTGATGGATCAACTAGTTGGAGCTTGTGTGTTTAGTAAGATAGATTTGAGATCTGGATACCATCAGATTAGAGTGAAGACGGAAGACATACCTAAGACTGCATTTAGGACGAGGTATGGGCACTACGAGTATTCAGTTATGCCGTTTGGTGTGACCAATGCACCTGGAGTTTTCATGGAGTATATGAACCGAATTTTCCATTCATTCTTGGATAGATTCGTGGTGGTGTTCATTGACGACATTTTGATTTACTCAAAATCCGAGGAAGAGCACGAAGAGCACTTGAGAATTGTTTTGCAAGTCTTGAAGGAGAAGAAGTTGTATGCCAAGTTGTCAAAGTGTGAATTTTGGATGAAAGAGGTGAGTTTCCTAGGGCATATAATTTCAAGTGGAGGAATCGCGGTAGATCCTGCGAAGGTTGACGCTGTGTCACAGTGGGGAACGCCGGAATCTGTTTCAGAGATTAGAAGTTTTCTTGGTTTAGCCGGTTATTATAGAAGATTCATCGAAGGTTTTTCGAAGTTGGCTTTACCGTTAACCAAGTTGACGAGGAAAGATCAAGCGTTTGTTTGGGACGGTATTTGTGAGGAGAGCTTCCAAGAGCTCAAGAGAAGATTGACTACAGCACCCGTGTTGATTTTACCTGATGCCAAAGAGTCGTTCGTCGTGTATTGCGATGCTTCGAAGTTAGGACTTGGTGGAGTGCTTATGCAAGGGGGTAACGTGGTAGCATATGCTTCAAGGCAACTGAAGGTTCACGAGAGGAACTATCCAACGCATGATTTGGAGTTAGCCGCCGTGGTGTTTACTTTGAAAGTGTGGAGACACTACTTGTATGGATCGAGGTTTGAAGTTTTCAGTGATCACAAGAGTCTGAAGTACTTATTCGACCAGAAGGAGTTGAATATGAGGCAACGAAGATGGCTCGAATTCTTAAAGGACTACGATTTTGGATTGAGTTATCACCCCGGAAAAGCTAATGTGGTGGCCGATGCATTAAGTAGGAAAACTTTGCATATGTCATCATTGATGGTGAAAGAGTTGGAGTTGATTGAAGAATTCCGAGACTTGAGTCTTGTGTGTGAGGTTACTTCTTCAAGTGTGAAGCTTGGAATGTTAAGATTGACGAATCCTTTTCTTGAAGATATTAAAGAACGTCAGAAATCGGATAAGAAATTGATGGAGAAGATGGTACTCATCAATGAAGGCAAGGAGACCAATATCAAGATTGACGAAAGTGGAGTCATGAGATTTCACGGAAGAGTTTGTGTACCGGATGTACCCGAATTGAAAAGAATGATCATGGAAGAAGGTCACAGAAGTGGTTTGAGTATTCATCCTGGAGTAACCAAGATGTATCAGGATTTGAGGAAGTTATTTTGGTGGCCGGGAATGAAGAGGCAAATTTCTGAATTTGTTTATTCATGTTTAACTTGTCAGAAATCGAAGATTGAACATCAGAAGCCGTTTGGTTTGTTGCAACCAATGTTTATACCCGAATGGAAATGGGATAGCATTGCAATGGATTTTGTGGGAGGTTTACCGAAGACCAAGAAAAGTAACGAGGTGATTTGGGTAGTGGTAGATCGTCTGACGAAGTGTGCTCACTTCATTGCTATTAGGAAAGGTACTTTGGTGCCTAAGTTGGCCGAGATTTATGTGGAGCAGATTGTGAAGCTACATGGTATTCCAACAAGTATTATTTCGGATAGAGATCCGAGATTTACTTCTAGATTTTGGGAAAGCTTGCAAGAAGCTTTAGGAACGAAGTTGAGGTTGAGTTCAGCTTATCATCCTCAGACAGATGGTCAGTCGGAGAGGACGATACAATCCTTAGAGGATTTGTTGAGGGCTTGTGTTTTGGAGCAAAACGTGAATTGGGATTCTTGTTTGCCGTTGGTAGAGTTTACATACAACAACAGTTACCATTCTAGTATCGGAATGGCACCGTTTGAGATTTTGAAGCGAGTTGGGAAAGTTGCGTATAGGATTGCATTACCGCCATCATTGGCGAATTTGCACGATGTTTTCCATGTATCACAGTTGCGCAAGTATGTGTCTGATCCGACACACGTAATTGAATCGGACGATGTTCAAGTGAGGGATGACTTGACCATCGAGACTGTGCCTTTGAGAATCGAAGGGAGAGAAGTGAAGAGGTTGAGAAACAAAGAGATTGCATCCGTGAAAGTCGTGTGGGGAGGACCGGCTGGTGAGAATGCGACGTGGGAGTTGGAAAGCAAGATGAGAGATTCTTATCCCGATCTGTTTCTAGGTAATTTCGAGGGCGAAATTCTTTTAAGGGGGGTAGGATTGTAACGACCCATTTTTCGTATTCGTATATTTTATTAAATGTATTTCATTTATTAATTGGCTTTTATTATCTTAGTGAGCGACGAATAATTATTTAGCCGAACGTAAGTTATTAGACGCGAGAACCTTTGTTTTGGGCTTAGGGGCGTGAGAGGCAATGGGCCTAAGCCAATTGGGCTTGGTTCATGACCATAGAAAGAGTATAAGTAGCAAGTCCAACATATGAATAGTTTCACAATTCATTTCTTTGAGTTTTGAGTGAGTAGAGCAAGAGCAAAACCATAGAGTTAAGCTAGGGTTTGATCAAGAGAGAAAGCTTGAGCAAGAGAAGGCTTGGATCATCATCTTTGCTTAAGGTAAGAGATTAGAACTCATGATTCTTGAGTGGCAAGGAGAGGGGAGATTGTCTATGTCTCCGTTCCCGAACTCTCCCACTCAATTTCTTTTAGACTGTGATTAAGCTTTTGTATGTGAGTATGATGTTCTTCATCATCACTTTGTATGTGTTAATCACTAGCTTGATTCCATGATAAATATGTATGTGTTTGGATCATTTTTGGAAAGTTGTGAAAGTTACTTAAAACCCAAGAAATTGCCATGATTTTGATTATTAGAGGTATTTGGATGTTTGGGAGGGATGATTAATGTTCCTTGATACCATATATGTTTGGAATGGCTGTTTATATGAATTTATAACATGTTTGGATGAATTTTTGAGTTGATTTGAGGTTAAACCGCCTTAGATAACTCAAGAACAGATTTTCTTTCTGGTGTAGTTCGCTGAGCGAACAGGAGTTCGCTACAGCGAATAAGTTCGCTACGAGTTCGCTACCTGTTCGCCATGTACCTGTAATCCTCTGATGTAGTTCGCTACAGCGAATTGAGATTCGCTTAGCGAATGAGTTCGCTACCTGTTCGCTATGGATTCGCTTAGCGAACAGTACTGAACCTGCAACTTTTGTTAATGTTTGTAAGTGTATTCAGGCACTTGTAACATGGTTTAAGGGTATCCTTACATGATTGTTGATACATGTTGATACTGTTAATGCTTATTGTTAATCGTTATATGATTGATAAACGTGTATGCAATAAGTTGTAGCTTAATGTGAGCAATGTTATGATTTGGCATTAATTTGTAATGTTAAGTGAATGTGTTTGAATTGTGTTTCCGCATTCATAATGAGTAGCTTCGAGCTAGAAATATCATATTGATGATATGTGCAAACATACATGCATTCATGTATATATATGTTGAAATTGGAAACTTGGGTTCCAATAGATTTAAATGGATTTTTGAGTCCATAAGGAAGCCGAGGATCGGATTAGATGAATCCATAAGATCTAGAGCTGCTATCCAGCAGGATATAAAACTGTTTAACTTATCCATGAGGGATATGAAGGTTTGGTAAGTTCCGAACAATCCGGCAAGATGTAAAACTGTTTAACTTATCCATGAGGGGTAAAAGGCAATTGGTACCACATGCATTAGTCGTGTCTAGGGATGACATGACATAGAATGATTGGCATTAGATACATTAGGGTAAATGCGCATATATTTGATAAATGGTATGTGACATTATCTGATTGAACTGTGCTAAACTTTATTAATTGATAACTGTTTGGTGCGATGTTTTGTCATGAGTTAGAATATGTATGATGTAGTTTGAAAGTGTAAGACCTTTCTTATGCTCGTATGATATGCGGTTATGTTTTCTAACTCTCTGCTTTGTGTTATTTGCTGGACCTTTGGGGGTTCAGATATTCAGGCTGAGGACGGTGCCGACATTTAGACTGCGGTTTTAGCGTGGTGTTGAAGTACCTTTTGGTGAGGAGACTTAGAATAGATTACTCCTCTTAGTACTAGCTTTTGACTAGAGTTTGTAAATAGTAAATGCTCTGGTAATGTAACATCGAGTCGGGGTTTACGCTTGGATTTCATCGTATATCGGTGTTACCTTTTGATATGCTAGTTCTTGTATAAGTGACATCCTTAGGGATGAATATGGCTTATGTATATATATATATGTATATATATGCATGCTTGGTTTGATTGGAATCCGCTGTTGCTTTTCATGTTAAATTTCATGATGCTCTGTGTGTATGCTTGTGTTTTAATTACCGCGTGGCACTCTGCCTTTACACTTGTTGAAAAGTTTTTAAAATTACGTTTTTAAGGGTAGTATGGGTTAGGGTGTTACATTTCTCCATCAAGATTGGGGCTATTACTTATTTTCTTGGTGATTCTTGCTGCAACGATGTCGATTTCGCGATCACCGCTTCAGAAGAACACAAGCAATTGAAGAATTTTGAAACCGAGTTTGTACTTTCTGTAGTCAGCCAAAAATCGCAGAATCAATCAAGTGTTCAAATGTTCTCTTCTCCGATCAAGGTCAAGCGTCACCACGTCGGCAACGTTCTATTCTTGCAAGATCACGATCAGCACAACAAGAAAGGTGAGTCGCTTTCGGATTTGCTATTGCGTTCGTCAGAAAGCATCACTTTCTTTTCTTATCATCGTGATCTATGCATCATAGTTTTTGATCCCGACGGAACCAATTCGTTTCGATCCTCTCTATTTACGTCGAATGTATTGTTCCTAGCAATGATGTTATCGTTGCACTATCATTCTCTCAAATCATTGCATTTTGTTTTTGATCCTGGTGGCAATCAATTAATCTTTGTTTTGATGAACTACTGATTTGGTACGTTCAGAAGGTGTTTGTATTAAGTCCTTTGAAGCAAAGTTGAGTATTGTGATTTGGTGGAATATGGATGATGATTTCTTGAAGTTTTTTGTTTGAAGTTCAGAATACCTTGTTTTGAAGATCTGCAGTGGTTATATATGTTGGGTTTCGCATTGTAATTCAAACTCAATTGGTGAATTTACCCATTTTGAGTTTGAGGGGTACAATTACTGTATAGCGCTTCTGAACCTGTTAATTCTTCAGAACTTGATAATCATTCAGAACCTAATAACCATTCAACACCTGATAACCCTTCAGAACCTGCTATAACTCTTCAGACTCTGATAAACCATCAGAACCTGATAACCCTTCAGAACCTAGACATGCAATGGAAGGTGTTTTATCTTGGTTTACTGCCAAATATTATGTCATTCTTCTTTTATTTGATAGTCTTATAAATAAGCTACTCCATTGTACATTTTATTCATTCTTTTATCAATCTACATTCATTCAATATGAATTCTTATGGGTATTTTCCCCATGAATACTCTTATGCACTCTATCTTGTTGACATCTATGATCTTTATCCCTTCGATTCCATGATTCATAACAATTTCTGGGTTTTGCATCAAAATTAATTTTGATTTCTGGGTTTTGAGAAAGTGAAGGAAGATGAAGATACTCATGATTTCTAGGTTGTATAACAAAAGAGAGAAAAAAATGGGATAGTTGTTGTTGATGATGAGATTTGAATGTTGATGAAAATCAGATAGTTGTTCTTGAAGGATGGCAATAGTAAGAGAGGGAGTTGAATGTTGATGATGATAACTTGATAAGGACTATGCTTATCTTTATTTTTCTATAAATTAATAAATAAAATAATTAAAAATTAACATTTAAGCATAAAGCTGCAGCTGGTGCGTCAGGAAAAAAAAGGCATAAAGCTGCTATTATTTTGTGGCCGCCTAAAGCAATCATGTCTCTCACTTTGTGACCGCCTAGGCCACCGGTAAGTGTTACCAGCGACCATTTTTCCAGCCGATCATGGTCGCCAGTAAATTGGCCATATTTTCAATTTAGTGGCCATTTTCACACTTTGTGGCTGCCAAAAGCGGCCACTAAATTCTCTTGTAGTGGTCATTGTTTTGCTTTTCCGTCTTGTGTGTGGTGTTGTTTTGGTTTCCCGTCTTAGTGCAATGTTTGTTCAGTTCAAATTGATAGATTAGATTAGATTCAGTATATATTCAATCAATAACTTTGGCGCCATCAACATTATGTATCCGAAGGCATTAGGGGCGGATCAAGACAAAAATTATTAACGAGGCTAACTTTTTTTGTCCAAAAACTAAATTATATTAAATTTACTAAAAAGTTATATTAAAAATAGTTGTAGCAACTAAATTTACAAAGAAAATAGTCTATCATCTATTTGTTGAAAATGAGCTAAAATTTCATCATTACTAATTGTTTTAAGAACATCTCTTCCTATAAAAGTTACAAGACGACCATTTCATCATTGATCACCCATCTTGTTAACAGTAATGACAATAATGCAGTTACTAGTCTTCCTAAAAATATTTCGATGGTTAAATACATATAATCCCAACAAAAGAGAAAATTAGTCATTGATTGTAGCCTTACGATACATAACAAGAAAGAGATGAAATTGGTTGTGGAAGTTGATTTTCCAATCTTGCCTTTCTCTCCTTATTTTGCTCTACCCATCTATTTGGTTTTGAAGCTGTTAATAATTGAGTCCTCTTAAAAAATGACACCAATTGCTTTTTATAGTAGTTATGCAAGTGGAAAATCACTTAGCCCTTTGACCTAGATGCTAAGCGATTCAACTTTCTTCACCCTAAAGCAATTTCAATTGCTAAAAAACTATTTTTACCGCCTTAGGGTGCTTAGATTTTTAAAAAATTATTAGCGGGTTTTAGATAGTGCTTAGCAATTTAAAAAATTGCAATTTGGTCTGGGCGTTAAGTTAAGCCTTTGACGTGGGAGCTTATCATTTTGCTCTGAGTTCCTTAAAGAAAAAAAGGTTCGGATTGGTCCCTTAAAGACATATATTTTTGCCATATTGGTCCTTTCCGTTAAATTTTAACTGCAAATATAACAAAAAATTCCAATGGTTAAAATTTTAAAAATTAATAAGGTTTTTGGTGGACCACTTACACTTAATGACATCCACAATCCAGTCTACCAAAACTAACGTTTTTTGTAAAAAATTGACGGAAAGGACCAATTGAAAAACGGATGTGTCTTTAAGGGACCAATCCTGTACTTTTTTTCTTTAAGGGACCATTGTGAAACCTAAGATATCTTTAAGGGGCCAAAAGACTAATTAAGCCAAGTTTTGATCAGGGACTTATCTTTCATTGGCTTCAAGCTCTTTAAATGGTATCCATTCATGAGTGATGAGTCTCTTTAACCTACAATCATAAAGAAAGATGTAAAAGTACTTGTATTCATAATAAAAACCTAAATTCTAAATATATACATAAGTTTAAGAAATGTCATATGTTTTCTAACCACTTTAAGTTAATAAGTGCTTTGGAAATGTTTTGAAAATTAAGTAAATTTGGAACTTATCAATCAATCACAAAACATGCATGTATCAAAACCTAAGAGAACTCAGATCTTCTCAACTTTATGTTTGGAAAGTTAAGAAATTAAATTTTTGTCCTCAACTTTAGTAGCACGAACCAAATGTACGAACGAACTAGGTCACATAAAGTAGGAGTTTCTCTCAAGTTACCTGGACCTTGGCAATTCCAACGTAAGAAACTCATTGTCCTCGGTGGGCTTGTATACTAGGTCTGATCAACAAAAAATTATCACTGCCAAGGTTGTTTCCATGTGTTATGCCTTCATGATTCCCTTTTTGATCGTCAATCTTTGGTCCTCCTTAATATTTGGGATTGTTTATGTTATAGATACACATTCTCTTTGTTCCAGAAACAAGTCATTTCCTCTTTCTCAGGCAAATCAATGATAGTTGTTTCTTGCACCTTTTCTGCAATCTTTGATTTGGTAGCATATGCGTCATCAATGCAATCTATGAAAAAAACTCTCAAATTTGTAAATAATTCAACGCGACAAATCTTGTATTGATTATTTTCTTTCTGAGATTTGTTTGCATTTGTTATGTCCACGATTATCGCATTCGGATTAATTTTCACTCTCTAACATTCTCCCCTAGTTTAATTTGTCGCCATCCTCGATGGTTGACCATGTTCCACCTCAACGGACACCTTGACAATTCCAACATAAGAAACTAATTGTCCTCGGTGGGCTTGTAAACTAGGTCTGGCCCACGAAAAATGATCACTACCAAGGTTGTTTCCATGGATTGTGCCTCCATGATTCCCTCTTTGATCGTCATTCTTTGGCCCTCCGTAATATTTGGGGTTGTTTATGTTATAGATACACCTTCTCTTTGTTCCAGACATTAGTCATTTCATCTTTCTTAGGCAAATCAATGATAGTTGTTTCTTGCACCTTTTCTGCAATCTTTTATTTGGTAGCATATGTGACATCAATGCAATCTATGAAATAAAAATCTCAAATTTGTAAATAATTCAACGCGACAAATCTTGTACTCATTATTTCCTTTATGAGGTTTGTCTGCATTCGTTATGTCCACAATTATCGCATTCGGATTGATTTTCACTCTCTAACATTCTCCCTTAGTTTAATTTGTCGCCATCCTCGATGGTTGACCTCGTTCCACCTCAACCACCTTGACCTTGCCTGAAGCCTTCCACGCCTCGACATTAACTTCACTCCGCATCATTAGACAAAATTCTCAACGTCACTAGAGAAACAAATTTCACATAATTCCTCTACGTGACCCAATATCCCACGTGCGTTGCCTAAAGTTCTCATGAATACTATTTAACAAACAAGGATAATTTACGATATATAGACAACTTCTGACAAAGAGTGAAAACTCTAAGAAAACTCTAACTGAAATACATATCTCACTTATCACACTTTTATATTTCTCTAAAATAAGTTTCTCATTCCTATATATTTTTTCAACAACCTTGTTGGATATGCCTTGAAATCTCAGTTACAAGAAGTCAGAAAAATCTTTGTTGAATCTTTTTGCATCTTTGATGTTTTGAAGATTTTTTGGGAAAAAAATATATTTTCTTGGAAGATACTTTGACTTGGATTTGTTTTATTTTAAAACAGATTTGTTACTAATTTTTTGGCATATATTTTTCTATAAATAGGAAGTGCTTTATTCATAGAAAAATTGAGAGAGAGAAAGGGAGCAACAATGTAGGGTTTTCAATTAGGATTTGCCGCCGACACAAGGCTAGGGTTTTAGAGAGAAACAAGAGGGGTTGTCTCTTGGTATAACTCTAGGGTTGAGCAAAGGGAATTGATTACACCTTGGGAAACACTTATCAAATTGAGTCTCTTGGCCACGAGAAGAGATTCGGGATTTGGGTAGAATTAGGATTAATTCTTGTAACCAATTGGGAATTTCTTTGTAGCGTTACTCTTTGATATAGTGGAACGGAGGGGCTGCTCTCTCCCCGAGACTAGGTCATTATTGGACCGAACTGGGTAAACAAATATTGTGTTCTTTCTTCTCCTTTATCTCGTTTATCAGTTATTATTATTATTGCTTATTCCGCTTAATCATTGGTTGCCGTTCTATTGCTCCACACATCAAGTTCTTTTATTGGTGTGATTTTTAAAGACGAATTCACAACAAACCTCTTTCTATATTCTCTAAAAATTAGAAAAAGATCACCAAGACGAAGAGCCCTAACCATTAATAAATATTATTTAAAAGTTAAAAACCAAAAAATTATATTTTCATATAATACGTCATACTAATAATAAAATAAAATATTAAAATTTTTATATACAATTTGATTTCAAAATATGAATTTGAATTACAATTTGATCAACATTATTTTCATATAAGGCAACAAATGTTAATAATATTTAACTTTAAATTTTTTAAAATTGTTTTACAATAAAATCGTCGAGTTAACACAAAAAAAAAAAAAACTAATTAATAATTTCTGCTCATTTTTTTAAAAAAAAAACTATCTTGACCAAAAATAAAAATAAAAATAAAAAACTATAGACATAAGCTATGTATATCGTATAAGTAAAAGACTATCTTACCAAAAAAAAAGTAAAAGGCAATATTATTTTTTTGACTAAAAAGTAATTTTTTATTTTATTTTAATTTCTTTACTAAATTTAACTTATTTTCTAATTGTTATGAATATATTAGTAGATGTCCATTAGTCTTGGCCCATATTCATTGGCCCATATATTATCCTATAAATAGAGCATATGATACAATGTGTCATACACCTTGAATAGAACAATACAATAGTCTATTCCTTTCTCTTCTCCCTTTCTCTCCTTCTTCTCTATTCTAGTTATTCTCTAGAAATAGTTCATAACACGTTATCAGCACGATAGTCTCTCTCCCCTCTCTAGAAAGGTATGGCAACCATGAGAGGTGATAATTTTATTTCTTGTATTTTTTTATTCTATTTTTTTCGTTTTTTTTTTCATATTGATTCACAGCCTACGATCCAGAAGTATCGTAGTGAAATTTTTAAAATATGAATCCTGAAGATTCATAGTATGATGAAATTTTAAAATATGAATCCTGAAGATTCATAAACCTACGCTTTTAAAATATCAATCCCTGAAGGATTGAAAAAAATAACTGATTTGATCTATTATATAGTTCTTAAAGAACTTAAAAATCCAAATTTTGTTCTCCATGAAATCTTGATGAATTCAATTGGGACACATCCCTGAAGGATGTACAAAATAATTGATAAGATCTATTATATTTATAGAGTTTTTGAAGAACTCATGAATAATTCAATATATTTATGCATCCCTGAAGGATTGCACCAATATATGTATTCCTATTACATTATAATATATGTTGTACAGTTCCTGAAGAACTCGATGTTGTATGCATTCCTGAAGAATTGCATAAATGATTAATTTTACATTATAATGATGTTATATAGTTCTTGAAGAACTTCTTATAAATTATTTCTTATGAATTCCAGAAGAATTCAAAATACATATACATGCATCCCTGAAGGATAGCTTTATCAATTTTTTTTAGAGTTTTGGCTATTTATAATTTTTATTGAATTTATTTTATTTATTGTTATAATAATAATAATAATAATAATAATAGTGTATAATCTATGCATATCATGCTGATTAAAAATAAATAAATAATAATAATAATTTAATATGTATCATCATATTGTAAAGCTAAAGCATAAAAATATTTCAATTTATTTTCAATAAGTTACTAATTAATCTCATTCATAGCATATGTTACATTATAATTATTATTAATTTCATTATGTTACTATTTAATTTGCATTATAAAATTTTAGTACGTTACATTATATTAGTATTAATAAAAATAATTGGAATTATCTTTTATTAGACTGTGTTTAGTATGTTTATCTAATTATTTGCTTAATTTTATTATTTGATGATAGTATATATCAATGATAAATAAATGAAAAATCATTCCCAGAAGTGAATGAAATCTAACCCACTGATGTTACTCCATTCCCAGAAGTGAATGTAGTAACACACGATTACCATGAAAAAAAAAATTTGTGGTCATGGTCGTGGTAATAGTCATGACTGTGTTAATTTTAAAATTTCGGCTTCTCACTAGAAGTGAAAAAAAAAATAATGAAAAAAAGAGTAAAAAGTGGGCAAATTAGTTCCTGAAGAACTAAAGAAGAAAAAGGGAAAATCCAATTGAATGCACAAGGAATAAATTATTTTTAATCATTATGAAGATCACTTGTGATATAGTTCTTGAAGAACTAATGCTTTAATAATAATGATCTCCGATGGATTACTCAAAGAATATGAATTTCCCGAACCATTGTTAATGAAAAATTATTTGTATAGTTCTTGAAGAACTTAAAATTCAATATTAAAGCATTTCTTGTAGTATCGCTCAAGAACAATTTTTCATAATCAATGTTTATAAATATTGGTGGTATAATTCTTGAAGAACTAATATTTTAATTTCCCTAAAGATATAGTTCTTGAATAAGCAAAAGTTTAATATCAAGTATTCCAGAAGGATTGGAAAATTGTAATTTTCCATAGCCATTGTTGATAGAGATATATTGTTAAGTTCCTGAAGAACTTACAAAATTTTACAACATGATTACAATCTATATGATATATTTGATCTTGGTATAAGGTGAACCAAAATTAAAAGGAAATCAATAGAAGAATTATTTATGTCTCTTGAATATGCTCTTGAAGTAGCAACTTTGAAAAAAAAAGTTCAAGAATATTTTGTATATCCATTGTTGTACATACATTGGATGGATATTATTGATATATTAAACTCGTGATTGAATGCATGGTTCAAACGTTTTTTTCTTCCTCTCATAATAATGATTATTCTTTGCTCTTAAAAAAAAAAAAAAAATTATTCCTTGCAAACATAAATTGATTTTAATTATTCGGTTACATATTTAAATCAATTGATTGATTTTAATTTTAAAATCTTTTAATTGTTACTATATTTTAATTTCTAATTCTACTGAAATCCACATAAACATTATTTTGTTATACTTTATTTTTACTCTTTTAATTCTCATACAAATAAATTATTACTATTTTTTTATTGTGTTCCACCGAAAAGATTTTTTTTGTAGAAACATATTTGTTTAGCTTGAAAATATTCATCGATACTACTATTCATGAAAAATTAAATTTTATATTTGGTAGTACGAAAATTATCCATCAGGCTCCAGAAGAGACAATGCATTATTATATCGAGAAGCAAAGTTGCACTTTGCTAATATATTTTATATTTTAAGTCTTAAAAAAATTTGTTACCGAAAGATATTCACATAAATGAATATCATATTGAAACAAGAAACGACGGAAATATTTTATCTCTATATTACGAGACATATTATCAACTTTTGTTTCTAGTTTGTGGTGTACTTATGATATTAGTGCAATTTAAGCACATGTTCAAGTAAACCAGAAGTTTACAAATAAATCATATTAATTTTATCATTGGCAAGATCAGTTGGGTCATTTCTGGTCTATTATGAAGCGAAAAATTTCTATGAATATGTATTGAATGGCCAGAAGTTCATTCAATCTAACACTTTTTGTGTATTACTAGTTCCCGAAGAAAATTGATAAATTTAGTAAACGAGCGTCTCTTATTTTATATATAAGGTGATATTTATAAATCAATACACCGATCATGTGGACCAATTAAATTTCTATAATTTAATTGATGCATCAACTAAATGGTCACATGTATGTTAGTTATCAACTCACAACCAAAAGTTTGTGAGATTATTTTTGAGAGCTCATTATGTATATATTATTCTAGAAAGTATTTGATAAGTATCATATGTTAATTGAAATTTATACCGAACATCTTGTAGAATATGTTCATACAAACAAAAATAATAATGGACTTGAAGATCCATTCTTTAGACGTCTAAAGTTAATTACATGATCGATACTTATGAGATCAATACTTCTATGTTCTATTTTATATTTTGGGAACATTTAAATATATATGTTGAGATATTGATTCGCTCAAGCCAATAAGTTATTATACGAAAGTCTCCCCCCTAACTTGCAATTAAGTTTAGTTTTATACTCTAATATTTTTCATATAAGCATTTTTGGATGTGTTGGTATGTTCCAATTGCTCCAATATAATGCAATACGATGAATTATTAAAGAATATTGGGAAAATATATTTGATACAACTCTTCATCCCTTATAAATTATATTGAGCCAATAAGGACTTGTTTATAGCCCAGAAGGATAATTTTCAAGTGATGATGAATTAGTTTTCCCAATATTAGGGGGGAGGGAATAAGCAGTTGAAAAATATGAACCTGAAGTTCAAATGAATCACTTGAAATAAATAGTTATTATTATCTCATCTTGATCCTCATATAAAATAGATTGAACCAGATGTTCAAAAGATGTATCATTTGCAAAGTTTATGAAATCAACTATCAGCTGCTAATGCTCCAATCAAAATGGATGTCCCTGTTGGACAATCTTATATTGCAAATGAATTTTAACCACCCTGTAGCGTGGTAGGTCAGTCGGTTCCAAAGATTAAAATCCTCAAATAAGAAAAGGAGCTAAAAAGAAAGATGACCCAAGTGAGGATATGAAAAGATTATTTGACATAATTAATTTTCTAGTTCCAGAAGAACTTATCAGGTACCTGAAATTTATGAAAATAAAGAGATCTCGACAAATTATGTCATGAATGGAATCCGATGAAACCGAAAGAAAATCAACGTTGACGGTGTTTATTTATATAATATAGCGCTATATATGATAAGAAATAACGAGGATCATAAATCAAAGTCTATTAAGGATTATAGACAATGAAATGATTGACTAAATAGATAGACGTAATTGATACAAAATTAAACTAGCTTTGCAAAGCAGAACGTTTTTGGACCAATAGTCCATTCCATCTGCAGATGGAAATAATTCGATATGAATAAATTTTCAAGAGAAAAATAATGAAAATAAAATATTTAGAGTTTGAATTGTTATTCAAGTATATTGATAAATGTCTATCATTGATTTTCAATAAGCATATTCACCTAAAGTGAATTCCAAAACTTCTTTGTAATTAATTAATTAAGTTGAGTAGCATATGAAATACTCAATTTATGTGAAATATGTGTTTTAACGTATTTGACTGGCTCACTGGATAATGATGATTATATGAAAATCCCAGAAGGATTTAATTTTCGTAAGACACATATATATATTGGAGAGGTGACTTAATAAACATGAATAAGTCTCCTTATATACTCGAGCAACATCTATATGCATGTTGTATAATATTCTTGTTGCATTTTGGTTCTAATGGGGACAAATACATTGCTAACCTATTATTTGTTGTCAATATATCATCAAGTATATATTTTTGGTTTAGATATGCAGGTTATTTGTCTAATCCTTATAAGGGTACCGATCACAAACAAGTTATTTGGTCATTATATGAGGAAGTACAATCACCCATGGAGATATGTGAACCAAACTATAATAACAATCTCATGAAATAAAATGATGCGGAAAGTTTAACACTATATGAAATAGATCAAGAATGTGATTTGTTTGAAGTACGCTATTCAACAGATACAAGGGGTTGTGATTTTTCTTATAAAGAGTTTTTGCTACAATTCAACATGAAGATCATATTACAAACGCTGCTAATTTGAAGAATATAATAATGAAGATATAAGATTGTCAACATGTCATCACCAATTGTCAAAGCTTTGGAGCAACTAATATTGAAGATTATTTGACATTTTTCTTCTTAGATATATTTGTATTTATCAGGGGGAGATATAAATATGTTCTGCACTCTTTTTCCCTTCACCATGGTTTTATCCCACTGGGTTTTCCTGGTAAGGTTTTTAATGAGGCAGTTCACACACAAAAGACTATGTACTCTTTTTCCTTCACTAGGATTTTTTCCCAATAGGTTTTTCTCTAGTAAGGTTTTAATGAGGCATATCCTCAATGGACATCTAAGGGGGAGTGTTATGAATATATTAGTAGATGTCCATTAGTCTTGGCCCATATTCATTGGCCCATATATTATCCTATAAATAGAGCATATGATACAATGTGTCATACACCTTGAATAGAACAATACAATAGTCTATTCCTTTCTCTTCTCCCTTTCTCTCCTTCTTCTCTATTCTAGTTATTCTCTAGAAATAGTTCATAACACTAATATCATTTTTGACTCAATTTATTTTTTGATATAATTTTGACTCAATTTTAATTTTAATTTTACTAAAATTAAAAAATTCCCCATTTCATTAATCTTTTCTTTTGAGCCGTTGATTTAATTTTATCATTTCACCCTCCGACTTAACCAAAGAGCCAATTTGTACTTCCATTTTAGCATCACGTTTTTACCACGTACTTTCCTTCATCATCCAATTACATCACGCCACGTCACTTTCTGATTCCACAAACAGCGTTACTCCGTGTGCTGAATACCACCTGATCATTTCCAAATCTACGCAAAGACATAGATACATCATCATTCACACCCAAAAAAAAAAACTTCTCTCATTCTCTCTCTCATACTTTCTCTCTCTAAAATCAAAATACTTTCTCTCTCTAAAAAGTACAGTGAAGAAGAAGAAGAAACAGTTCTGGTTTAGGAGAAGTTTCATGGACTTCGACTCAAACTGAAAAAACCTCACAAAACCCATTTTTCAGGTTTGTTTCATTTCTCATTTTTCGCATCTCAATTTTTACTATTTAATTTCGTAATTTGTGCCCTAATTTTGTTTTCTGATCCCCTTGTTTTGAACTCTCTGATCTGATCTGTTTCTGTGTACACATGTTTTCGTTTATCCTTAGATTTAAAGTCATAAAGTTTACATTTTTATGTATGTTTTTTCATTTTCTGTTCCTCAAGATTTGTGCTTATTTTTTTTTTGTTTTCTGAGTGAGGGCATGTTGAGTGAAAATGCTATTGTTCATTTCTAGTGAGTGACTCAATTTTTTTTTTTGACATTTTGGCTAGATTTTGTTTTTGTTTTTGTTGTTGTTGTTTTGGTTTTTTTTACCCTAACATTTCATTTTCTGATTCTGGATTTGTTTGCATGTTACAGGAACTGTGTTGTTTTATCCGGTGTTGACTTCAAAGCTTGTATAAAGAGAGAGAGAGTTAGAAATTGGAGAATGGAACATAATTTGGGTCAAGAATCTGGTCCTGGAGCTGATAAGTCTAGGGTTTTGAATGTGAAGCCTTTGAGGACTCTTGTTCCTGTGTTTCCTTCACCGTCCAATCCTTCGTCGTCTTCAACTCCACAAGGTGGTGCTCCTTTTGTATGTGTTTCTCCTGCAGGACCTTTTCCATCTGGTGTTGCACCGTTTTACCCTTTCTTCGTCTCGCCAGAGTCTCAGAGGCTTTCTGAACAGCATGCACCGAACGCAACTCCTCAACGTGCCACACCAATATCTACTGCTGTTCCAATTAATTCATTCAAGACTCCAATTGCGGCGACAAATGGAGATGTGGGTTCTTCACGGAAGAATAAGGGGAGTCGTGGTGGACAACTCACAGGGGAAGACGGTTACGACAATGAAGTAATTGATTTAGAAGATGGAACTGGAGATGGGAGTTCAAAGCAGCGCAAGAAGAGGGGAAGGGCAAAGCGTGCTAGTGGTGCTGGTACTGCTGGTAGTGGTGCCAGTGCGGTTACTATTGAGGTTGATTTGGATGCCGTTGCTAATGATATTCTTCAAACAATTAACCCCATGGTTTTTGATGTGATAAACCATCCTGATGGTAGTAGGGATTCAGTTTCATTTACACTTATGATATATGAAGTGCTGCGAAGGAAGCTTGGACAAATTGAAGAGTCAACAAAGGATGCTAATTCTGGAGCGAAGCGGCCTGATTTGAAGGCAGGAACGGTTATGATGACTAAAGGGGTTAGGAGTAACAGCAAGAAAAGGATTGGAATTGTGCCCGGTGTTGATGTTGGGGATATTTTCTATTTCCGGTTTGAGATGTGCTTAGTGGGACTACATTCACCTTCTATGGCTGGAATTGATTACTTGGGTTCCAAAGCAAGTCAAGAGGAAGAGCCATTGGCTGTTAGTATTGTCTCATCTGGAGGTTATGAAGATAATACCGACGATGGAGATGTGCTAATTTACAGTGGTCAAGGTGGAGTCAACCGCGACAAGGGAGCAAGTGATCAAAAGCTTGAAAGGGGTAATCTTGCTTTGGAGAAGAGCATGCATAGAGGTAATGATGTGAGAGTAATTAGGGGTTTGAAGGATGTAATGCATCCAACTGGGAAGGTATATGTCTATGACGGCATGTACAGGATTCAGGACTCATGGGTGGAGAAAGCAAAATCTGGTTTCAATGTATTTAAGTATAAATTGGTAAGGGTGCAGGGACAACCTGCAGCATATACGATATGGAAATCTGTTCAACAATGGACCGATAAGTCGGTTCCAAGAACAGGGGTTATATTGCCTGATCTTACTTCTGGGGGTGAAAAAGTACCTGTTTGTCTTGTGAATGATGTTGATAACGAGAAGGGCCCTGCATATTTCACTTACATCCCTACTCTCAAGAATCCGAGGCCAGTTGCTCCTTTGGAGTCTTCTGCTGGATGCTCTTGTATTGGTGGTTGTCAACCTGGAAATTTTAACTGTCCTTGCATTCAAAAGAACGGAGGTTATCTCCCTTACTCTGCAGCCGGGTTAGTCGCGGACCTAAAATCCGTGATACATGAGTGCGGTCCTTCATGTCAGTGTCCTCCTACTTGCCGAAGCCGGGTTTCCCAAGGTGGACTGAAGTTTCGTTTGGAGGTGTTCAGAACCAACAATAAAGGATGGGGTCTAAGATCATGGGATGCTATTCGTGCTGGAACTTTTATATGTGAGTATGCAGGAGAAGTAATAGATAATGCTAGAGCTGAGATGCTATTTGCTGAAAATGATGATGAATACATTTTTGATTCTACTCGCATTTATCAGCAATTGGAAGTTTTTCCTGCTGACATCGAAGCTCCTAAGATCCCGTCTCCACTGTATATAACAGCGAAAAATGAAGGGAATGTTGCTCGGTTTATGAATCACAGCTGCTCTCCAAATGTATTATGGCGTCCAATTGTACGTGACAATAAGAATGAATCAGATCTCCACATTGCTTTCTTTGCAATTAGACACATCCCTCCGATGATGGAGTTAACTTATGATTATGGGACAAATCTTCCTCTCAAAGCTGGGCAAAGGAAAAAGAAATGCTTATGTGGATCTGTGAGATGCAGGGGATACTTTTGTTAATTGTATGTAAGGTATGTTTCCAATTTTGAATTTCTTTCTTATATATACTAAGTTCTTATTCATCTGCTTTCTCCATCCCTCCATTTTTGTTGTTTACTTATCTGTGGCTATTTGTGTATTTTGGATAACTTTCAAACCGAAGCAAATCCATTATATTATTACGGTTCCCTCCTTTACTATTAATGGAATATTTTCTTCCCTTTATCATTGGTCAGATTCTAGAATTTATTGATTGAGAATTGAAAATTTTATTTTTATATGAAGCTAACTGTAAGGTATGAATATGAAATATATTTTCTTCAATGGTATACAAAATGGTGACTTCAAATAAAACTGAACTGTTGGCATGCTTAAAGTATGAAAAGTTGTGATACTAATATAATGAGGTTACTAGAAACTGGATATAAGGATATAGGATAATTTGTAGCCAAATGAAGGATAGTTTAATAGTTAGAGGTAGAGGGAAACCAAATAAAACTATAGACCGAATCGTCAAGAGAGATTATTGGTCTATCTATGGACCTCCTAGACCCTAGTGAGAAGTTGTTGTTGTATTCAAAAATAGATATTACTTAATACATTATTTTTCATAATTTCATAACTGCGGTGGCTATTTATTTATTTATTTTTTTTTTAAAAAAAATTATCTAAATTTAAGTTCATGTTTGAAAACTTTTATTTGGTCATGAACCAACCATTTAACTTGAAGCATAGACAATGAACATGCTCATTGTACTTTATAGTAAAATGTAAGCTTTTCTTAACTCAAGAATTGAACTTAAACATCTATGCTGAATTATATGCTGGATCAAACCTTGGTAACGAAGAGTTAAATGACTAGAAACTTTTATTAAAATGTAAAATGTAAGCTTTTCTTAACTCAAGAATTGAACTTGAACGTGCTCATTAGTGAGGCTTGTTGATTTGTAAAGGACTAGAAATATTTTTCTTCTTTCAAAGCTAACAAGTTTGTATTTGCTACATATTTAGTTGATGATACACATTTTTAAACAATAATTACTATATCATTATTATGCATATGTTTTCAACCTTTCTGCTGTGGTAATAACATAACCGTTCAGATAATTCTGATTGCCTCCTTGTTTTGAATCTGTTATCTGTTTTCAAAGATTTGTATGGAAAATATTAAAATCAAAGTTTCAAAACAGGTAATAGATTCAAAACACTGCAAAAAATTGTAAATAAGACAATTTTAACCTTTCTGATGCAGTAATAACATAACTGTTAGAATAATTCTGATTTCTGAGATTGACCGGCAACGTCTCAAAACAAAGAAAATCTCATGTATGCCATTGCTTGTTGTTTCTGTCACAGCTCTAGTTATGTCAGACAGCAGCAGGAAGGAATTATGTAGAAAGAAGTTAGCAGACCAACTTTTCGTTTTGGCAGTTCTAGTTGAATTGGCGCCAGAAGTATCAGGTTTTCAACTTTTGAAAAGTTAACTGTAACTCTGTAAGACTCATTTTGTGTAAGTTATTTCCTTTTGGCCGTTGGCTTGCCTGTAATTTCTCTTGGTGGGAAGGATTTTGAGCAGGATCTTTTAGTAGATTTGGTAAGGATGAAAACCTAACATGTAGAATCAAATATTTAGCTTGTTTGTTGCCATCGTTTCCAGATTTCATTCTGATGTTGTTTTTATATGCTTTGATTGTGTGTGAACTAGTTTAAAATAATGTTTTGAAGCATATGTCTTGTCTTGTTTGATGGTTCTGAGTGTTTTTAGGGTTTAAGGTATTTGATTGTGTGTGAACTAGTTCAAAATAATGTTTTTGAAGCTTATGTCTTGTCTTGTTGGATGGTTCTGAGTGTTTTTCTGCTGGAAAAGCAACTAGAGAAAACAAATATTATAAGCCTATATCGGAGGTGGCTAACCAAGTTACCTTTGTCTGAGTGAAACTGGACTCAGATTCCTTCATTATGGTCTTTGATTCAAGTTTTGTATATGGAAACAAAACATGGAGAAGATTAGATTCTCCGACATAGATTATTTAATGGTAAAGTCGATGATTATTTCACATCTATAACATGTTGCAAAAAATGTATGACATTATTAGTGACCATCTTGTGTCCTATTCTTCAGGCTATTGCTATGTCCTGTCAGTGTCATGTATGTAGCAATTTGTATACAGATGTGTGATGTTATTTATGGCTGTGATTGTATGTTTCATACGATAAGAAACATTGGCTGCCCTATGGTGGATCACTCTTATAGGAGGTCTATGTTGGACCACATTTTGTAATCTTAGATCAAATGAGTTTACATTTTTATTATGCATTCAATACACAAAATCTGTCATTCATCTTTCTCCTTCACTCTTTGGCGTCTTCATCTTTGTCTTGTTGGATCGTTCTTCCAATCATCTCGCGCGTAGTTTTTATATGAGGGTAAAGTGGGATATGGATTCAGTGAATTCACACATATACTGACTGTAGTGCAGTCGGCCACATATAAACCGTCTGATCAAGATCGGACGGTTCAGATTTTAAAATCAGAATCTGACCTTAAAATCTGAGCCGTCTGATTTTAAAATCTGAACCGTCCGATCTTGATCAGACGGTCCAAATCTACTGACTGCATGCAGTCGACTTCACAGAATCCAAATCCGGGTAAAGTGTGATCAATAACCTTTAAACTCATTACATAAAATTATAGATTTGAAGCTTGATATTCATATTAAAACATGAAAAGGACTAAAATGTTGAAAAAAAAAGATATATGACTAAATTGTTACATGAAATTAAATTAAGTAACTATTAGAGTAATTTTGCCTAAAATCTACTATTTTATCGCACCACTTCACTTGCAAAACACTAACATGGAATTTGAGTGATGAACAAATACGTAAAAACAAAATCAAATATAGGGTTTGTGCGGGGGAAGTCAAAAAAGCTAGCTTTTAGCTTTTGTCTTATGGCTTATAAGTTAAAAGACCTGTTTGGTAACAGTCTTTTCAGAAAGAGCTTTTAGCTTATTTTACCGACTTTTAGCTTATTTTTCAGAAGCTATTTCAAGTAGCTTCTGAGCTTATAGCTTATAGTTTTTCATTTTTTCTTCCTCTTTTACCCTTGTTATTTTAACTAAAATCCACATTTACCCTTTATAGTTTGTTATCATTAGAATTTAAAATAAAATAAGTAAATACATGTTTTTAACGTTGCTTCTTTTAAAATCACACACATATATATATATAGTATGTTTTAATGTTGTCTTATTATCTATTATCAAATATGAAGACTAAAACATATTATTTTTTTATCAATTCATAGGTACATACATTACTATAATTTTTTTGAAACAACGTATCTTACTATAATTAACCATTATACTATATTTTGAATATATTTTGTTGTTATTTTTTCATAAAGCATATCAACTGAAATGAAAATAATATTTTTTTAAAAAATCCAGCCTATAAAAATTAGTTTAATAATAATATTTGAAAGATATATTTATTGAATTAATAAACTTAAAATATTGTACCCAAAAAATAAAATAAACTTAAAATATTAAATTCTAAATATCTTAGTATTAATTTGATAAATTTTTTTTTATTGAATTGAAGATGTCTTTTTATGTCATTTTACATTTATCAGTTAGTTGAACCGCTAATGTTACCAAACACTTCAATCAGCTTATCAGCTAGAAGCTATCAGCCATAACCTATCAGCTAGCTTATCAGCCAAAAGCTAGCTTAATTCATTGTGTGACTTTTCTAATTTGCTTTCTATAACGAGCATTTTTGTTTGAAAATTGACGCTGTGACATGGATAAATTGTAGTAATCACTAATTAGATGTCATAAAACTGTAGTTTTACTAGCATTGTTTAAACTAGTAAAACCAAAAAATGCCGATTAAATTCAAAATATCTACTAGCAAGATGTTGCAAAACTTGGAACTAAAACTAAGATCTCTTTGAAGGGTGGCAAAAGTCTAGTTTAATATTTAAAGGGATCGGAACAAACGATTTTTGAAGACAGGGGGTGACAGACACTTGACATGCATGCATGATTCGAAGACAATTATGGCACAATTATGATGTAAATAAACAAGTTGAGTTTGTTAAAAACTGGTTTACTGACTTTATAAAAACAGAAAACGAATTTTTCAAAACATGGCAACAAAATAAATTATTGGCTGAGTCGCGTACTAGGTCGCTTTCTTTAAGACGTTTCGCGGAATTACTCGAAAAGTGCACTGTAGTATATCAACCGCGAAGTCCCCAGGATAAAACAGCCGTTTTCAATTAAATACCGATGAACTACTGCACTGTAGTATCGGCAAGAAATACACCAAATATGGTTCGAAACTTCGAACCACTCTAATTGATATACGAATATCAATTCTACGGTTACAACCGTTCAAATATTGAAACAACAATAATTTAAAATGAAAGAAGAAAAATAGAGAGAAAGAAAGCAGTTTCTCAGAATGCTGAGAAAAGAAAAGTGATTTTAAAACTGAAGAATGAAGTGGTATTTATAGGCAAGCAAGAAGCTGGAATTAGAGGAATTCGTGGAGCTATAAGAATAGGCCACGTAATTTGACCGTTAACAGATTTGAAAATCTGTTTCAGACTTGGTCTAAGCACATTTAAAATGTGCGAATTAAGGGGACACGCAATAAAGAAAATTTAATTCAAAATTTTCTTGTTCTTAGTATTAAAAAATTAATATATCACCCAAGCCCAAGCCCGGCCCGAGCCGGCGCGCGCGTGTGATATTCGACATTGTGTGCGGTCTCCCTTTCTTACAAAAGTGGGTACCCCAAGGGCACACCCTTGGTTGCCACTTTGTGGTATATAAACACTACCAACAAGTGTGATCTTAGCAATGTGGGACTTAAAAAGTCTTTTTTTTCAATTCACACTATACATGGTTCTAACACTATGTGTTTACTTCAATACCAAGTTTCCTCCAATTCTCATCATGTTCCAACAATCCCCCACTTGAATTTAAAAAAGTTGTTTCAGTCATAACGTTAAACGTTTCAGTAAGATTGTGCATAAGCGAAGGTGAGCTATGTCTTGGAACCTTCACGTAGCCAGTAAGAGCCTGATTAAGCAAGAGTGACGTTTAGTCTTGGAACTCTATCTCAGATTTTTCTCAAACCAGCACACAACCTTTCTTAAAGTGTATTCTAAGGCCCGTGCATTAATGGCCCTGCACGTCTATCCCAGTCTCATGAATGCTCTAAGAATTCGCCTCGAAACTCCAGAGGAACCGGCCTCAGTTCCACATTCACATAGGTGATTCTATCAAGAGTACTCCTGATGTACTCCACTCCTATAGAGTATAGATTTCGTTAAGAGTTTTGCTAACTCAACCTTTCTCATTTCAGGATTCATGCCTCTTAAACTTGCATGTTCATCTCATATTACTCACAACTTGTTGTTTACCCATTGAAACCTAATTCTTGGGATCTCCAGTCTTTTAGGTTGGGTTACCATCATAAGTAGTTCAATTCATAGGCATTAGTCCCATCTTGACAGATGTATTTTGGACTTTCTCTCTAGTCAGTACTTTCGTCAAAGGATCTGCTAGGTTATCATTAGTGCGTACATGATCCACTCTCACAGCACCTGTAGTGATGAGCTCTCTCACTGTGCTGTGCTTTCTTCTAATTTGACGTCTTTTACCGTTATAAAAACGATTCTCAATTTTAGCGATAGCTGCAGTACTATCACAATGGATCAAGACAGCAGGCATAGGTTTTTCCCATAAGGGAATCTCATATAACAAGCATCTCAACCAGCTTGCTTCTTCACTAGCAGTCGCTAGTGCTATCATTTCAGATTCCATAGTGGACTGTGCCAAAATGGTCTGTTTCTTAGACTTCCATGATACAGCTCCACCGACTATACTGAATATAAAGCCACTAGTTGCTTTGGAATCATCTGACAAGGTGTTCCAATTAGCATCACTGTACCCTTCAAGTACAGTTGGAAATCTCTGATAGTGTAATCCGAGATTCATGGTCCTTTTAAGGTATCTCATGACTCTCTCAATAGCGTGCCAATGCTCATTACTGGGTCTGCTGGTAAACCTACACAAGAGTCTCACGACATAGGCGATGTCGGGTCTAGTACAATCAGTGGCATACCTAAGACTACCAATGATGCTCGCATATTCTGTTTGTCTTACGCTATCACCAATGTTCTTAAACAGTTTTACACTGGGATTATAAGGTGTGCAGACAGGTTTACAGTTAAAGTAACCGTATTTCTTTAGGATCTTTTCCACATAATGTGATTGATCTAGGGATATCCCCTTCTATGACAAAAAGAACACATCATCCTTCTTCTTCCTCTTGTTTGGTAGGAATTCCATGAACTTGACATAAAGAGTCAAGTGCTCCCATCCTCTAACAGGCAAGCCTTGGTAATATGTGCTCTTCCACTTTAGAGAAGAATAATGCTCCTTTTTCGAGTGACATTTCTTTTTTCTTTCCATTGGTGGAGACTCACATGTCGCATAGAGATCAACATTCTTCACTCTTGAATTCTCTTTCATGCCATTATTTTTGTTTTTCGAATTTTCTTCTTCTACCACAATAGCATGATGTTTCATCTCCATCTCAACAAACTTCTTCTCACACTCATTTGCTTTCTCCATGAGATTATCACATTGCAGTTCAAATCTATCAAAGGGAACTTGATTGGACCTCCAGAATTCATCCAGAATACTTTCGAGTTGTGAATTGTAATTATAATCATGATCACTTGTGGCTCTTCATCTTTACTACAAGGTTTCTTATTATATTCACAGTCATGATTTTGATTACAATAAACACACCTCTCCTTTAGCTTCTTTATATCTATCTCCCTATATTTTTCCTCAAGTCTTGATCTCAATAATTGATAACGAAGAATGCCTATTTCCTCACTATCGATCAATATATTCTCATACCATATTCCTGTCATTACTACAAAACTCAAGGAAACTTTTCAGTAGCAAAGCACAATGAAATAAACATGAAGGGTAAAAGATTTTTTATATACAAAATAAAATAAAAATAACAGAAAAAAATAAAAATAAAAATCCTATATACAATAAATTGTTTTGTCAAAATTAATCAACAATCCCCGGCAACGGCGCCAAAAACTTGATGACAATTTTAGCAAGTGTACTAAATTCGTCGTTAAGTAATAAAATTTATAAGATTCGTATCCACAGGGATTGTTCTTATTTCAACGAAACAATTCAATGAATTTAGGATTAATAAATAAATTGCAAAGGGGGGTTTTCAGATTGATTTGTAGTAACAATGACAATAATTAAAATTGCAAGAAAGTTGAAACGTGAGCTTTTATGAGAGAAAGACGATTAGAAATTATTTTGAATCATCTCTTTGTCCCTATCTGGTACTCTAGGTTCTAGCCCTCAACAATAAAATTCTTATAATTACGATAATTTAACAAAATAGACTGAGTCCAATTCCTTGGCTCATCAATCTCGTTTATCTAATATAGCACCCTAATTCCTTAGGTGAAACTAATATTATTAAAAGCATGAATGAACGTTAAATTCTTAATCATACCAATTAATTCTTTATTCCTAAAGCAATTACGATTGACAAACAATTAATCTAGTTTCAGTATAAACCCTAGGGTCGGTAGTGATTTATAACTTAAAATCAATTCGAAAGTGATCAATTAACGAAAAACAATAAACACAAGATTAACTGAATAATTATAAGTTTTCATTGAATAAACTAGAACACGTAGTTACATGGCTCAGATAGTTTTAAAGAGAATCATCTATAATTCCTAATCTGATGAGATTAGTTACTCATAATAATAATTGATATAACAAAAGAGTTAAGAAAATTATACATGAATAACCGATGAAAAGTACGACGGCGAAACCCTAGAATTGTCTTCTTCTCTTTTGCTGCGTGATTCTTCTCTCTCTGCCCAATGATAATCCCCGTTGAATATTGTTTGTTGTATATATATAGGCTGTAGCAAATAAGCAGATTGATCCTCTCCTTTTGACACCTCGCGTCCCTATTCATGCATATCAAAAGCAATTTGTTGTTTTAATGACGTGTCAGCGCACCATAGGCAGGTTGCATGGCTGGTCATATGCATGTGCAGCAGCAAATCGCACCCCTATGTGATCCTTGTAGCAGCGCGAGAAAAACAGGGGCGAGAATCAGCTCAAATTCAAGTTATTTTTCTCTTTTGGTCTTTATCTTCAACTCTTTTGAGGTGTCAATTTCTTCAAATATTCTTTTCTCTGACCATGTAAAACTCTTTAAAACTAACTAAAAAGCATTAAAATTACAATTAAAAATAACAAATGATCGAATGTCATCAGTCTCTCAACAGTGATTTCACATTATTTATGGCAGAAAGGTTTGAACCAAATATCAGCATGTCATCTACATAGAGACATATTATAGTGCAAATGTTGCCATCACATTTATAGTAAATGCATTTGTCACTCTCATTGAGTCTGAACCCATTCAATATCATTAAATTATCAAACTTTTCATGCCATTGTTTTGGAGCTTGTTTAAGACCATACAGAGATTTATCTAACTTGCAGACCTTAGTTTCTTGTCCATGTATAACAAACCCTTCAGGTTGTTCCATATAGATTTCTTCTTCTAAGTCACCATTTAAAAAAGCAGTTTTAACGTCCATTTGGTGTACAATTAAGTTATAAAGAGCTGCTATTGAAATAAGTACTCGAATAGACGTTATTCTAGTGACATGTGAAAATGTGTCGAAGAAATCTATATTTTCTCTTTGTCTAAAACCTTTGGCTACAAGGCGAGCCTTGTATTTTTCAACCGTGCCGTCGGGTTTTAGTTTCTTTTTCAAAATCCATTTGCAACCAATTGGTTTGCAGCCGGGAGGTAAGTCTACTAAGTGCCATGTTTAGTTAGATTCTAGAGAATCCATCTCATCATTAATAGCTTCTTGTCAAAGATCTGCATCCATCGATGACAAGGCTTCTTGAAGATTTGCTGGATCTTCATTCAATGTAAAGGTCGCATAATCCGGACCATATTCTTTAGCAACTCTTACACGTTTGCTTCTACGAAGTTCATTTTCTACTTCGTCATTGCTATCCGCATTTGGTATCACTGGTAAGTGACTCGACTCAGGAATATTATCCTGTTCAGTGCCCCCACTATTTCTTGATTTAAAGGGAAATTTATTTCTATAGAAATCTGCATCATTAGATTCTATGATCACTTTTTCATTTAGGTCGTAAAACCTATTTGCTTTACTGTTTGTTGCGTAACCAATGAATACACATTCATAGGCTCTACTAGCGAGTTTAACTCGCATCGGGTCCGGTTTACGGACATAGGCTAGACATCCCCAAGTTCTTAAATAAGACAAGTTTGGTTGTCTTTTCTTTAATATTTCATAAGCTGATTCGCTTCTTTTAGATTTGGGAACTCTATTCAAAACAAAGCAGACAGTCAAAATTATTTCCCCCCACCAATGTTTAGCGGCACCAGAATTTAACATAATAGCAACAACTAATTCAGTAAGAGTTCTATTCTTTCTTTTTGCTTTACCATTCATTTCAGGGGAATATGGCGCAGTCGTTTCATGTATAATTCAGTGTTGTTTATAAAAATCATTAAATAAACTAGAATTATATTCGGTTCCCCTATCACTACGAAGTCTCTTGATTTTCGTATTAAATTGATTTTCTATTTCATTCGCAAAAATTTTGAATGTATCAAAAGCATCACTTTTATTTTTCATTAAATAAACAAAAGTATAATCTGAACAATCATCAATAAAAGTGATAAAATAGCGTTTGTTATTTCTAGTCATGGTTCCATCTAGTTCACATATATCAGAATGTATAAGATCCATTGGTTCAGATTCTCGTATAACCGATTTATGTTTGCTCTTTGTTATTTTTGCTTGACTACAAAATTCACATTTTTCTATGTCATTAAAACTAAGTTTAGGAATTAATCCTAAGTTACTAATATTCAAAATTGAGCGCTTATTAACATGACAAAGTCTAGAATGCCAAATATTAAAATCACACAAAGAGTAAACAGAAGGAGAAATTTTATTCATAACATTAAATTCAACATTAAGCTTAAACATGCCATCAGAGGCGTACCCTTTCCCAATAAAAATACCATTCTTAGTGATGGTGTACATATCAGCCCCAATAGTTTGATTAAACCCAGCCTTATTCAAGAGGAAACCAGAAACAAGATTCTTCTTCATCTCAGGAACATGAAGGACTTCTTTTAAGATAAGAGTCTTTCCAGAGATGAACTTCAAAACATCTCCAACACCAGCAACATCAGATGTATGAGCATTACCCATCTGCACGTTCTTATTTTCAGCATTCGTGTATGTTTTAAACATAGCACGATCATAACAGACATGACGGGTAGCGCCAGTATCTATCCACCATCCATCAGTACCACCGACCATATTAATTTCGGTGATCATGCAAGCATATGGCTCATCAGCCACATTCACATTAATATGTGCAAGATTAGCCAGTTTAGGCCTCTTTGGATTCCTGCACTTCTTTGATATATGACCTGTTTTCCAGCAATTGAAGCAATAAAATGGCTCAACAGCGTCATTTCTAGGAGGTGGTTGCTGCTGCTGTGGCCTAACAATATGGCCCCTAACCGGGTTACCATTCTTAACTCGGTTTTAAACGCGGCTCTGATTCTGATTTTTCAATGGTTTGCCCGTAGGCTTCAGAGCTGCACCGAATTTCTTTTTATTGGTGTTAGAAACAACCAATATCTTTTCTTCCTCTTTCATATCTTGTTTCCGAGATTCTTCTTCTATACGAAGACAGGTAATCAGACCTTCAATGGAAAACTCCTTTGTCTTATGACGGAGCTGATTCTTAAAGTCTTTCCAACTAGGGGGCAGCTTATCAATAATAACAGAAATCTGAAACTGCTCATGTAAAGGCATACCTTCGGTTATTATCTCATGAGCAATCTTCTGCAGTTCATGTGACTGCACTTCCACCGACCTCTCATCAACCATCTGGTATTTCAAATACCTGCTCACAACATACTTCTTCACTCCAGCTTCCTCAGTATCATACTTCTTACTCAGAGCCTCCCACACATCACTAGCTGTATCATAAGTTTTGTAATAATCATACAGATCATCTTCCAAACCATTAATGATATAGTTTTTGCAAACATAATCATTATCAATCCATAGCTGCCTATCTATTTCTAGTTGCAGCGCTTTTTCCTTAAGTTGTTCTGTCGTGGCCTTGCCTTTATCTTTCTCGGCAGATACAACATCACCGTTGGTGTTAACGGTCTGTTCATTAGTTCCTGAAGTCGAAGCATCAACAGGAACCACAGGAATGGGTTGTTTCAAAACGTAGGCACATTTTTTAAGAGTCAGGAAGAAAAACATTTTCTGTTGCCAACGTTTGAAATGATTACCCTCAAACTTAAACGGCCTTTCGGTAGCATCGACAGATGAATTTCCAAAAATTTATTTCGTTGCCATGATATTTTCAAAAAATGGCAATGAAATAAATTATTGGCACTGTAGTATATCAACCGCGAAGTCCCCAGGATAAATCTGTTTCAGACTAATTAATATATCGCCCAAGCCCGTCCCGAGCCCGTCCCGAGCCGGACGGCCGGCGGCGGCGCGCGCCCGTGTGATATTCGACATTGTGCGCGGTCTCCCTTTCTTACAAAAGTGGGTACCCCAAGGGCACACCCTTGGTTGCCACTTTGTGGTATATAAACACTACCAACAAGTGTGATCTTAGCAATGTGGGACTTAAAGAGTCTGTTTTTTCAATTCACACTATACATGGTTCTAACAAACTTTTCTTGCCATTCAAGGTACCCATCAAACTCCCATTTGAAATATATTCATAGACCAAGAGAGAAACACCACAACCTGCTAATTCTCTTATGCCTAGTCTTTCCCAACTTTTCCATTACTTTAACATCCTTGACGTGACCAACAATTTCCTTATTATGAAGCATCCATGCTAATAAACATGGAACCCAAACAACATGAATGATATCACTTTTTACCCCATGAAGACCAACCTTTGTCCTCAAGAGTCAAGGTTGTAGAGGACTTTCCAATATTTCCAATTCTTCTTGATCTAAAGGGAATAAAGACAAGGGTACATGTTAAGATAGACACCAATTAATTCAGCAATTAGAAATGATAATAATTTCCAACCCTGTAATCTTGTTTCCTCATAAGCTGAAGAAAAAACTGGTAGAAACTCAACTTCTCCACACTTGGTCCCATAAGTGTAGGTCAGTTGATAAGAATCGCGGTTAACCCAAACTCTACTTCTCCATTCTTAAATTGTGAGTCTAGCCACTAGTCTATTTGGCAAAAAAAAAAAAAGACCCTGGTTTTTTTTTTCTTAGAAAGAAGCTCCGTCTCTACAACTCTTCTTTCCCTCATTTAATTTAAAGAAGTCGTTTCCACGTAGATTAGATTTTTATTTCGTGAGTCTAAGTTCGATGTTGATTGATTTTCTATCTTGTTACGATGTTCGTTTGATTCAAATTGACATATCAACTTCAATCAGCTATTGATTCAACCAATGAGTAGATCGTTGACGAGTAAAATCCGAAGACATAGATATTCTGATCACTTTAGTTTGGTCGCATTATTTGTATTCATATGAATATTTTGCTATTAATTTAGATGTTGTAAAATTGTTCACAAATTATTCCTTTTCATTTTCAGCGCGTTGTTGAATTTATACGATGTACTCTGCTAATTTAAATGAATGAATACCTCAATTTTTTTTTTTTTTTTTTGTTTATAACCCTCTGGTTTCTAGGGAAAAGGGACCCTAATATTTCAGAATTCGGCCGCGAGGTAAGTAAAGCTTGACCAATACCTGAAAAATTATTATTGATGATGATGATGATAATACTAGAAGTCTAGAAGATAAATAAATGTCTAAAAATGTCATAAAAAATGAAGTTGAAAATGAAATGCCAAGTCATTTGTACATATCCATGCAAACCATATAGTTATCTTTTCCAAAATAGTTGTCCCTCCTCCGACAAAACCGGTGGAATGGAAAAGATCGTTAGAGCAATGCTAGTTTCATGGAAAGAGAGAGAAGAGAGATCAGGGTGTTGCAAGAAAAAAAATGACATTGAAATAAAAAAAAACAAAGAAAAAAAAAACAAGAAAGTGAGAAGGGAAATTTGAATTCCCTTCTTCTTCTTCATCATCCACGATCAATTTATCTCTCCCCTATAAGGGTGAGAGGGAAGAACAATAACCAAAAAATAAAGCAAAAATCTTAATGCCAACATCATTTTGGGTTTTTGCAAACTAAAGGAGACATCATTGAAGAAGGAAGAACATCATAGTCAATTGTTTTTTATTTATTTATGGCCATGATGAACACCTCAAATAATAATTTGGCTTCTTCTCCCTCCCCTTCTGTGGCTGTCTCAGTGGAACCTCCCAAAACCAGAAGGCTCTATCAAGTTTGGAAAGGAAACAATGTAAGTTTCCTTTCCTTTTTTTCTTAATTTTTTTTTTTATTGTTTTGTATTTTTTCATAGACCCTTTTTATTATTTATGTTGTTTTTTTGTTTTTCTTTGATCAAAATCAAAACTTTTGGTTAATTGGTTCTCTTTCCATGTTACAAACAAAATGAGGGCAAAAATGGAGAGAAAAAAACTTTAAAAGTTTTTGAGGTTATTGGGTGGTAGAATCATAGTTTGAGGTGTTTGATGGTCTATAGGATGGAAAAGAAATGAAATATTGTGATGTTGAAAAAAAATGTAGAAATGTAATTTCTTAGAATTTTGAGTTTTTAATGGTGAGTGAAGATTTTAGTCCTCCAATGTAATTTTTCTGTTGTTGATCAGAATATACACTTAGATGAAGAGAATTTTGGGGGGATATGGATTAGTGTAAGATGTTATAGATTCTGTATTTGTGGAGGTTAAGTTCATTTAGATGAAGAGAAAAAGTTCAAAATTTGAAATATTTTGACAGTAGGTACGATACAAGGTGAATTGATTACTTGCCGCGAATTGCATAGCTTTTTAGAGGATATTATTGCAATGCACAATGATGGAGGATTAGGCCATTAGGGTATAAGAGGTGATTTTCAAATGGCTTTTTCGTTAATGTAGGCTAAGGAATATTTTGATGATTCCTTTTATCGGCAGTTGAATGGTCGAATCTCTTCTTCGATCCGACTGTTACTAGGAGAGCAAGTCATAAGGGTGGCTTTGTGGTTGGAAGTGTTGAGAGTCATAGGGAGACAATATTGAAATCTCACTCTCCAGTAACATCTAACAAGTCTAACAATTTTTTAACATTTTCCTTTCCAAATAAATAAATAAAAAGACGGTTACTTGGATCCCAAGAAAAAGGATAGGGCCTTAGATTAGAGTGAAGTTGTTAACTGAACTATGATGTAAACTGATTTCTGATAGAGCTTATTTTTTCATGTCAGAAATTTCT
Organism: Trifolium pratense; assembly: GCF_020283565.1. Taxonomy (NCBI): domain Eukaryota; kingdom Viridiplantae; phylum Streptophyta; class Magnoliopsida; order Fabales; family Fabaceae; genus Trifolium; species Trifolium pratense. Next base: position 13,601,495 of record NC_060064.1, on the reverse strand, counting down.
TTTTGGTGGAAGATTAGTCTTTGGGCATGATGCAAATTCTCTTTTTTTGACATCGTTCCTGATCGGAGGTCCAGCAATAATATTCTGCATAAGAATGCTATTAATAATGAATGAAGACGGCACTCTTTTTAACCAACTTGTATTTACTGGAGGAGTGATCCTCACAATTTTGGTTGGTAAAGTTATAAAATTTACTTTATCAATAGTAATATCTACTTATAGTTTCTTCGTGATATTTTAAGCACGAGGTTTCATTTCATCGGTTGAATGCAGGATTTTATATTTCTCTTCATGACATCTGGTAGAGATCCAGGAATTATCCCCCGGAATTCACAGCTACCTGATTCAGATGAATCAGTTCACACTAATACGGCATCTATGGAATGGGTAAACAATCGAACTCCTAACCTCAAACTACCTAGAGTGAAGGATGTGATAGTCAATGGCCATACAGTGAAAGTCAAGTTTTGCGATACTTGCTTGCTCTATCGTCCACCACGTGCTTCTCATTGCTCCATTTGTAATAACTGTGTTCAGAAGTTCGATCATCATTGCCCTTGGGTTGGTCAGTGTATTGGATCGGTAAGTTTGATCATCATTACTTTGTCCATGTTTTTCGTATCTGTTTAATTTTGAACTAGCTAGGGTTGCTGATATTTTTAACAGAATCTAATACAGTTGTGCTTCTTATCATGTTTATTTTAGCGTAACTATCCGTTCTTCATAATGTTCATATCATCATCAACCGTGTTGTGCATATACGTTTTCTCGTTTTCTTGGGTTACCCTTCTTCATCAAGAAGGTGGATTGTGGGCAAACATGTCACGCGATGTCCTATCGGTCACTCTCATTGCATATTGCTTCATAGCCGTTTGGTTTGTCGGTGGCCTAACAGTGTTCCATCTTTACCTGATTTCCACCAACCAGGTATTCTCTTTCTCTTTTTAATGCTTTAATTCATTTGTGCTTATAGTCTATACATGTCTTTAAATTTGACCTTATATGCGTGTCTTATTTTCGACATTTTTTTTTTCTTCTTTTAGACAACTTATGAGAATTTCCGGTACCGCTATGATAAGAAGGAAAATCCATACACAAAAGGAATAGTGGCAAACTTCAAAGAACTTTCTTGTTCCAAGATTCCAAAACCACTGATCAATTTCCGACAATGGGTTGCCGAAGAGGAGGATATTCTAGACGAATCCTTTACTTCAGATCTTGAAAAAGGTTTTATAAGCTCAAAACAAAAGTTTGATATGGACATGGGATTATATGGAAAGGATGGTATGAAAGTTCCAGGTATTTTACAGGATTTGGATTACAACGGCATTGATGATCAACCGAAGAAAAAGGTAGGAGGAAAAGACGCTCCATTTGAAATTTTTGTTCCTGTCGATCAAGAACAAAAATTTGATCAATGGAGATCTAAAATTGGAGTCAATGCTCAAGATGTGAAGACATAGCTCCTTCAAATAGCATTATTGGTTCTTTAGACACTAAGGTACCATTTTGTTATTTGCTTTGGTCTCTATGTACATATAAAGATAACTTATGACTTATGTCCTAAATAATCAATGATAAATTTTTTATTTTTTTTGTAAATATTTACATATCTATGTCATGCTTTGATTTTTGAAATACAAGAGATAGAACAACACATCATAGAAGCTTGAGGACTTGTGAGAATGTTTCTGCTTTTTTTTTTGGTGCAGATCCATTTGGCATGCTGTTTTTGCTATTGAATGGGGTTGCTTGTGAAAAGGGTAAGGGTAGTGAATTGATTTATAATGGAAGTTGTAAAGGGAAACAAATGGTATGTCTCAAGGAAAACTCAGATATTCATTTGTCATTACTCGAAATGGCGAAAAAGTTGACAAGTTACAAAAATTGAGACATGTTCACTTATCATTGATGGACATACAAATGAGTGAAGGAACTGAATTAATGTAAAATGCATGTTCTTTCTGCTCTTTCTTAGCTTTAGTGTGGGTTGTATAAGTCTTGCTTGATCTGAAATTCTAATTGCGCCGTTATTTTAGGTAAAATGTCTTATATGTTACGTGCTTGCTCCCAAAATTTTTGTGGAAAGCGCTTAGTAGAAGATATTAAAGTTTTAGAACTCCGACTGGGGATCATGCTTCTCTCCCTCATTTGTTTTCTCTCCTTCTCATTTTCCTCGTTTAATGTCATATATACACTGACAAATGGAAATGGATTTGATGCGGTAAAAATTTATGCAGTCACTGCATCTCATCTGTTGAATGAACTTTGAATGGTTCATATTTTGACTTTCAATTTAGTGAAGTTAGAATACGAACCATCTGGCTTTCATCCAACGTTTGAGATACAATGACTGCAGAATTTTTTTACATGTATATATCTTTGTCCGCAACTACGAGAAACAAGCTTGAAAGAATTTATTAAGTAACTGTGAAGACAGTAAATTAAAGTCTAAAATCTAAGACAGTGAACTAATTTGTGTCAAGTTGCAAATCAAGAGAAACTCCAACTTGGTAATAGATTTATGATCAGAGTTAAATTTTTCAGATGCAATTGAGGGATACATTCTCACCGTAATATTACTACATTTTACGCTTAAACACTATATGCCATCACAACTGCAATAGTTATTGCATCGACCATATTTCGTTTCAATTTTCCGCAACATCAAGGATCACGACATAACTCGGTCTGCGACCAACATAAATAGACAAAAACTTACTAACATATAACACACAGGGCCTATAAGGAGAGTGATCATGTCACGAGCGCATCCGAAAAACTGACTCTTGGTAGGATTTTAGTGAGATATGAATTAAAACAAATGAGTATTATACTATTGGTACGTACTCGAAAACAAATGAATATTTTTTATTGTTAACAGCTAGTCATTGTTAATAGCGATGAAAACTTCATACCAATATCATCTTAACCCAAAAAGAATATGTTATGCAATTGTTATTGCAAGATTATCTTAATATTTTTGTCCTGTGTAATTGTTATACATAATCCGGCCGTGATTCTCATGTTTTTGTTTCAAGCTGTCTTTGAATAGAATTTCTAAACGAACAAGGTTTCATTGTCTTATATCCAATGCCATATGCTGGCATTCAACCATTTAAATTCTTAGTTAATTTTTTCTTATCCATCCTATAATAAGATATCCGTACTCTAATTAATTATATACTATTACTAATTAATTTTGGTCGTTTGTGTATATGGAGTAGTATCTTAATTTCATTGAACCAAACTACCTTAAGGGATTTGGATCTTCCCCTAAAACTGTTTTACGTACGATCTTAGTCGTACAAAATTAATCGGACGACTTTGATTTATTTAATTAATTTGATATAAAATTTAATCACAAGTATTCATTTCTAATCAGATGGTCATAAACAATTACTTAAACTAGCTAGCGCTTTGGAACATTATTAATGACAAATTAATAGAAAGAGACAAAAGATGTTTAATGTATGTATTGAGATTTATGAGTTGGAAGCAAGTGTATTTTTTGTATGTCACGTTGAGCCAAATGCCAGCTTTCAAAGCAACATATAGAATAATCATATCCCTCAACTAAGTGATGATTTATATTTTATAGTAATTAATTTCTTATAGAGAATATTCTAGACATCTCTTATATTCTAAATTTGTTCTAAAAAGCTATCTTTACCCTAATTTTATTTTTCCTCTTTTTTTTCAATGTGGTCTCCTTACTCTTCTTCTAATATCAACCGTTTAATTTCATTCCTTTTTTATATGGTCCACTTAATCTTCTTCTAATCTCAACTGTTTAACGAAACACATCATTATGAAAAAAATATATCTCTTATATTTTAAGTTTGTTCCAAAAAGCTATCTTTATCCTAATTTCATTTTCCCTATTTTTTTTCTATGTGGTCCCCTCCTCACTCTTCTTCTAATCTCAACAGTTTAATTTCATTTCTTTTTTATATGGTCCACTTAATTTTCTAATCTCAACCGTTTAACCAAACACATCATTATGAAAAAAATATATAATAAAAATCTTTTATTATCTCTTTTTTTTTTTGCACAACAAATACTAGCTCAAAAATATATAATAAAAATCTAAGTTTAATTTTTTTTTATAACTGTTTAACGAAATAAATCCTGCATGTCCATACATTTTTAATTCACCATTATTTGATTTTTACAATGCATCATTATTAAAAAAATATATAATAAAAATCTAGAATGAACATGATTGTCACGTTAGTAAAAAAATATAATAAAATAATTTGTAATGTTCACATTATTGTCGCATCATCGGAAAACGAGAACAACAAGCTAAAGATGCAATGTTCACATGATTCAAAATAATTTAGAATTGTTCAAAATATTAGCAAAAAATTTAGAATGAACATTATGAAACGAATACGCTAAAGTATAATATAGAATGAATATTGTATTAAAAATAATTTAAACTATTCCAATTAATTTTTGAATTGTTCGCTACGAAAATATTGTTGTCACGTTTCAATTACTATCTTTCTATTATTGACACACTAGACCCTTACCCGTGCGATGCACGAGTGTGATGCGATTGTTTTTATTTTACAATTGCAAAAAACTGAAACATTAAATATTATCAAAATAATAATAATAATAATAATAAAATAGAGAATCTGAGATTCAAAAGATTTATTTTCTAAGGAGAAGTGGTGTGGCATTGTAAGTGAGTGGTTAAATGAAGAAATATTATTGGTTTAAGGATTATGGTTTACTTTACATGAGTAACAGAATGACTATCTAAAATTTATATATACAGGAGTAATATGATATATCTCCGCACAACTTATAAATCTATTTCAAAACACACAAATGATTGGATGAAAAGATATGTGACAAGATCTAAGTCACACAATTGGCATATAAATAGTGACAAAATTAGAAAAACTCAAATAAAACAAAAGTTGAGTAAGAGCATCAACCTCACAGTTCAGTTCGTTTGAGTAAGAGATGATGACCCAAAACCTAAAATAAAAAATTATAAAAATAAGTATATCAATAAAAAAAATGAATAAATAAAAAAATAAAGGAAAGTAAAGTAAAGTAAAACAACTATTACATAATTCAATTAAAAATAAAGTATATATTATTTAATTTGTATCATAATAGAATATGAATACACATATACAGTAACAATTAACTAAACCTATAAATGATGTGCAACACAAAAGTTGAATGTATGATCTGCAATAAACAAAAAATGTCAAATTATCTTAATTTTATTTGTTATGCAAAAAGTTAATTTTTGCAAAAAATAAAATAACTACAACAAATCATGGTTTTAGAACCCGATGCACAAAAGATGAAGAGGCAAGATAATGGAAAGAGAAATTGCACATATAAGATATGAAAAAATCTATTCTCACATTCAACCGGAAAAGCAAATGGTAATCTATTCTCACATTAAACACATGATTGAGCATTAGGGGATGAAAATATTTGTTTCTAACATTCGTAATGGTAAGTTAGGAAAATATGAATAAGATACAAATTAAAACAGTTGTAAGCTATATATTAAAATATTGGTAGAAGAGTCCAAGGGATGAAAATTGAATGGTGACTTAAGAGATGAAAAATATATTACCGAGAGTTACAAAGTTAATTAGTGTGTATTTTTGTATTCTCCTTATTATAATATAGTAAGCAAAAGTTATTATATTCGCTAAAAAAAGTAAAGGCTAAGTAAAGACTTGAGTGAGTGTATATTAAAAAGCCATAAGTATATAAATGTAGAATATGAAAAGTATAGAGATGACAATAATAATAATAATAATAATAATAATAATAATAATAATAATAATAATAATAATAATAATAATAATAATAATAATATAATTAGAAAATGATGTGGCATTGTAGAGTGATTTAATTGGATTTAAATAGATGATGTGGCTAAATGAAACAATTTGATTGGTCTAAGTGGATTAAGGTTAGGAGAACTATTTAGGAATTATATATATATATATAGATTTGTATTTTCATATTTCTTATCTTGGAATTTAATTAATATATTTAATGTTGATTATTTTCAGAAGTTAATTGATACGCCAATTATTGTCACGTTTTAATTAGTGTCTTTCTATTATTGACACATTTATATTTTAAATTAATACGTCAGTTGTCTTTTAATTTCAGTTAGTATCTTACACATTTGTATTTTAAATTAATACACAAGTTGTTGTTTAATACACCAGACCATGGACTTTTTTAACCAAACAAATCAGAAATGTATTAATTTTAAAAAAAAAAAATCGTAAAAAAATATATTAATTTTAAAAAATTTATCATGGTTTTGTTTTTTCCCTAAAAAAAAATATACTATTATATATTGAAACAAATAAGAGTCATTGTCATACTATTATACATGTCTTTATAAGCTATTATTTCTTCTTCACCAATAGATTTCAATTTAGTCATTTCCGTTAGTTTTGTCATTAACACCGTTTGAACAATATACGTGTCAGTGTGTACAAGTATCCACATGTCTCTCCACATATGCAAACTGGTTGCCACATGTGACAAAATTGACAGAAAGGACTAACGAATGCAAACGGTAAAAACGTAAGAGACCAAATTGATACTTTTTAAACATAATGGACAAAATTAAAACCTAAAATAAACGTAAGAGACCAAATATATAGTTAAGCTCAAATATTATTACATATTAGGCTAATTAGACCCGTATCAAAGTTCCAGTACTCTAAGTACTACTACTATTGCAATCTCTTGGTTAATTATACCTTAATTTGGAGTCAAGTATATTGATGCGCACCACTATATATGCGCGTGTATGCCTGTCTCGATAATGCGCAGCACAATCACAAAATTCTGCATGTGACAGCAGTGTATTGTTAACTTTTTAATTCACAATCATCATATATACTTGTACATGCCCCTAAATATAATACTATTTCATTAAACGAAAACACAAAAATTTAAAAAGGTTAATAAGTGTTTATCCGGTTATAATATGAGCCAGTTTTAGTTTATTCCTGGAGTATTTTGTTTTTCGATTACTCTATGAAATGTGAAAATTTTGTCCTTTACCCCTTTTATTGAACAGTAATGCTATATAGCACGACTGATTCAGTCATCTAAATAGCACGAGCACCACTTATTTAATTTGCCACTTGCAAAGCCTTTGTTACTTACCGTCCTTCCATGACACTTTTGTATTAATTTTTTTTAGTAAAGCACTTTTGTATTAAAATTAATTTTGGTCCCTCAAATATTTTTTATCACTATTTTTTAATTAATTTTTAGGTACTTTCATATTTGAGAATGGTTTTTTTTTTCTTTTTCAAATTGTCTAATGATTAGAAATTTCACTTTTAAAGTGGATGTGTGAGCCGAAATGACCAGGGTTCGAACCCGGCCCCAGCATATATAATACAATGTTCCTATCAACTAAGATAAGCTTATAGGACTTAAAATATTTTTTTATTTATAAATTATAAGAATCTCTCATACAAAAAATTTATAATTGTTTAACGTAAGATTAATTATTTATGAATTTTTAAGCTCAAAAAACTAAAAAACTCATATTTAAATTTATCCCTTATTTAAATAATTTATTTTTCTGCGAGATAGATTTCTTTAATATATTAAACATGAACATAGAAAAAAAATTAAAATTTCGAATGACATATAAGAGTTGGCTAAAAAATATAAATTAACCGTAAATTATGACAAGAAATATTTTAGAGACCAAAATTTGTTGAAATTTCTTTTAGGGACTAAAACTAAAATTTGAGATATTTTTAGGGACCAAAATTTGAGAAGCATAAATTAATTGTTAATAGAATATCATATTGTGTGTAGATGTGTAGATGATAATTCTGATATCTTTTTATCTTCAGTGTTTGTATTAGAATTTGCCAACTACCAAATGTAAAACATTAGTCTTTTGGGTGTATAGGCGCATTGCAGCATGTGTCGTGCTTGAGACGATAAAATGCCGTCGTGCACTCAATCATTTTCCTTTATTGAATGGGTGGGCTTAAGATTCCATCATTTTACCCTTATAATGTTAACGAATTTTAGTTTACACCCCACTGACTATACCACGTCTAGGGGTGGCAAGGCAATGAGTATGGTATGAGTAAGATTCTATAGTAGCTATCCCCATTTCCGCAATTTGAAAAAATACATGTACCTATCTCCATACTTAGGTGGGTAACAACCTTTGTAGCTGTGCTCATATCTTATAGGTACCTAGGTACCGATACTCGTACCCGTTATCCGCATTTTCGCTACAAATAAATCGATCAACAATAAAATATCATATCATTTTAATATATTTTTAAAAAAAATTAAAGATTTTAATGTTGACTCATGCAAATTATAAACAAAATTATCACTAACCTCCTGTTAAAGTTTATATCTCTGTTGACATATTCAGTTATTCATATTGTGTTTGCATTATGTTATAAATAAACATTATTTCTTAAAAATGTGTAATAATTTAATAGTGTTGTATTTTTTAAAATTGATATGCATATATTATTATATAATATAATATAAATAAATATATATTATGTGGGTATGGAGCAGGGTGGGTACTAAGGTATCCGTACCCGCACCCATACCCACTTATTTTTTTGGGTAATACATATACTCATGTCCGTATCCAAAATGCGGGTTTTACCCTACATGTTGTGACGATTTTTTGCGGGTACTCGCTTGATATAAGTTAAATTGTCATCCCTAGTAACATCATCATTTATGTGGATTCTTAAATCAACATATTTCATGAGGGGGTAAACAAAAAAATCTTCACATTACAAGAGATAAAAAAAAGTCGCTCACATTATAAGGGTAATCACCTATTTTTCAAATATAAGTTAAAAAAATGTTGCTTTCTAAGGTAGAATTTTTAATCATTAAATTATTGTCTTTTTTTATTATTTATTATTTTTTATTAAATAATCTAATGATTAAAAATTCTACCTTAAAGTTAATGATGAAATTTATTAAAAATCGTATCTCATCATTATTTATTTTTTGGCCAAGTAGTTTCGTGACTAAAAATTCTATTGTTAAAGTGAATAAATGAAATGTTCAAAGTTCGAACTTCAGTCTTTACCTATATACATATAATGCAATATTTATACACACTAAACTAAGCTCAAAAGGACCATATCTATATATATTTAAGATAATATTTTATGATAATATTTGCTTTCCTTTTAAGAAAAATAAGTGAATAAATTGTATTTTATGGTAAAATGAGTTTATAAAAACAATAGAGTAAATTACATTTTCCTTTATTGAGATATGCTTACTCTATCCTAATTATGTTAAAATATATGTTTCCCTCCCTCTTATGCAAAATATATTAGAAAATTACACTCTCATCTCTTAAAAGATGATTGAATTTCATTCTTTTCTCCTCTTAGACTAAGACCTACCTACATATCTCTCATTTAATAAAACTCCATTTTAATATAATCAAATTTCTAATGATAGATTTTCATTATAATTTTTCATTCACATCATAAACATATAATATTTTTTTTACCGACAAATAATGTTATAGATTAGAATATCATCGTTTGTTCAAAGACTCAACGGGCACACCTCATCTTTTGTTGCACAAGATCAAACTTTTCTCCTTTAGGTGGTTGAAGACGACGAATATCACGTTAGCTTCGAACTACCATAGCTGGTGGTCTAGTCCATTGTTGTGTTTGTGCCTTGTATGATTTGATTTTGATTGCATTTCTTTGACTCTATTGTAAACTTTTGTAGTCTATCTCGGTACGTCTTGTGCTGGGAAGACTGTTTGTGTTAATATATTCCACTTTGGCTTCTTCAAAAAAAATGTTATAGATTAGAAAACTATACAAAATAAAATACAAATATTGGATAAATTACTAAATACATATGCAAATTCATTTTACATTCCTAGTGAGCTTAACTTGGTAAAACATCATATTTTATATGTAGAGACCGAAGTTTGAATCCCGAATAACCCCTTATCCACGAAATTTCTATAAAAGTCATTTTACATTTTTAGTAAAGAAAATCAAACTCTTTTTACATATATGTATTTTTTATTATTCACTAAATAAAACTTATAGTAAGATAAACTCAAACCTGTCTTAATTAAACGATCCCTTAGTAAAAAAAACAGTGTACCAGTACGGGAATGGATTCTCTCAAGTGTAATTTACACTTGAGAGAATAAAGTGTGGTTTGTTACCATTGATCAAGAGAGAGAAACATATAAAAATTTAGAGAAAATGAATTTAGATGGTGTTAGATTACACTTTATTCTCTCAAGTGTAAATCACACTTGAGAGAATCCATTCCCGTACCAGTACTTATGTACAAATACCTTTTATGGATAAATTAAATTATCATTTGTATATTAACTCATTATTATAAATAAATAAATAATAAAAAAACCAATAAATTAATCTGAAGCATTTTTGTTGTTAGTTTCTGACAGAAACATTAGGCGCGTAAAAGCCGCGAAGAGTTGGAAGATCCGCCCAAGAACAACCTTAAGCTGCCAGCCTGCACTTTGTCTCTCAAAGAAGACAGAGAGAGAAAAACACACACTTTTTTGAAGAGAGAGAGAGAGAAAGAGAAAAACAACAACAAACAAGAAAATTTGTAAACTTTGAGGTTTTTTTTTTTATTATTACAAACATGGAGATTCTCGTCCTTCTTTGATCCTTAATTCCTACAAATTTTCCTGTTTGGATTTGGTGTGTCACAGCTTCTTTCTTAATTGCTGTGATCCCAAAAAACAAACTTTCTCTTTCTCTCTCTTTCTTTCTTTCTCTCTTTCTTTTTCTATCATCTGCATTGAAGGAGGATATAATAACAATAATTCTAGGAACCCCAGAAGAAAATTTGTGATTTTGAAGACGATTTTGATTCTGGGTCAGAGAGATTGATTGGATTTGGGTTTTATGGGTTTTGTGAAAGTTAGAGGCCAATTTTGGTGACACACACACGTGTGGTGGTGTTACCATGATTGGGAATAGATATCCGCAATCTACTGGATCTTCTCCTTATGGAGGTGGGACCCACAATATGAAACCAAGGAGACTCTATCAAGTTTGGAGAGGAGGCAATGTCAGTTCTTTTTTTGTTTCTGTTATTAGTTCTCTTAATTATCATGACATCAAAATTTCATTTTGTAAATTGTGTGAATTGTTTGTGTTTGCTATGATTCTGTTATATTTAGTTTGAAAGTTTTGATTTTTGATTTTTTTTTTCTTTTCTTGTTGTGAGGGTAATGATGTTTCAGATCAATGTTGTTGTTTTCATTGTATAATTGATGAGTGATTGTGTGTTGGATACTTACTTTCAATGCTAAGCATATGATTGGTAATTTACAATGGTTAGTTAATGCTTGAAGTTACAAAATCTATGACACAAGATTAAAAGACTAATGTGAAACCAAACATATGCTAAATTTGTTTTTGTAGTAATTTACAAAGGTCAGTTAATGCTTGAAGTTACAAAATCTGGTAGTTAAACTTGTGTATTTGTTGTTTCATTTGCCTTATTTCCTGAATGCAAAATCCGATGTTTTGATATCATGAAGCTGTCGAGGTTCCTGTGTCACTTCAATGGAACACACTTTTGTTGTGGTCTCATAGTCTATAGATGAATTTTGTCATGGCTGTGGACTTTTAAGCTTTATATGCCTATACCATTTGAAAGTTTTTACGGAATTGTATTGTATTGGATTGGAAATAAGCGAAATTCTATTATTTAGATATGATTAGATGTCTTGAAACACTGACAAGCATGTTATTTGTTACTAATTCTGTTTTTTTTTTTTTCCTTTCCTTTATTCAGAAGTTTCTCTGTGGTGGGAGACTGGTTTTTGGTCCTGATGTAGCTTCCTTGTTTCTTACGACGTTCCTAATTGCTGCACCTGCATTTACATTTTGTGTTAAGATGTATCTTAAATTCAAGAATGAGAAGGCCACTGGTCATTCTTTTTGGTGGCCTGTAATGGTCGGGGGTCTAGTTCTCACTTTTCTGGTAAACGCCCTTGCCAGTTTGTCATATTACGGAAACTAATCAAACCTATGAATTGTGTTTTACATTTTATTCTTTCCTAGGAGCTTATGATTAGAACACCTTTCGCTTTTCAAAGTTAAAACTGATATGTAAGATAACTCTTATATGCAGGATTTCTTATTCCTCCTATTGACTTCTGGGAGAGATCCTGGAATTATCCCTAGAAATTCGACACCGCCTGAATATGAAGATGCATTTAATATACCTACTCCTTCGATGGAGTGGATTAATGGTTCAACCCCTCATCTGAAACTACCTCGAACTAAAGATGTAATGGTTAATGGTCACACAGTGAAAGTGAAATTCTGTGATACATGCTTGCTTTATCGACCCCCTCGTACTTCTCATTGTTCTATATGTGACAATTGTATCCAGAGATTTGATCATCACTGCCCTTGGGTTGGCCAGTGCATTGGAAGAGTAAGTCAACTTTACTGCAAATTCTTCTCCAATCTCCATTTCATTTCTCACAAGAACTAACAATTATCTTACATGTTGCAGCGAAACTATCGGCACTTCTTCATGTTTATTTCAACATCAACCATTTTGTGCTTATATGTCTTTGTGTTCTCTTGGATCAATCTTTCCGAGAGTGGTGTTTTGGAAGCACTCTCACATGATTATGTATCAGATCTTCTCATTATATACTGCTTCATTGCTGTCTGGTTTGTTGGTGGCCTCACCGCTTTCCATTTCTATCTCGTTTGTACAAACCAGGTGAGACTATTTTACTTCTCGAAATGCTAAAAAAAATGTTAATCGTTTCTAATTCTTGATTCATCTCCATTACATGCTTTGGTTTATTGTTCAAACTTTAGCTTACGGTATTTTTTACTTTTATTATTGTGCAGACAACTTACGAGAACTTCCGGTACCAATATGATAAAAAGGGGAATCCATACAATAAGGGATCACTAAAGAATATCAGAGAAACACTTTGTTCCAGTATTCCCCCGTCAAGGAATAATTTCCGATCATTTGTACAGCTAGATGACCATATGACAGTTGGGTCAATGACTCCGAATAATGTACATGGAATTTTGACTCCAAAGGAGAAAATTGACGTTGAAATGGGATCTAGGGGCACAGACGACCGTGGTTATCCAATTCCCGAGCTTCTACGAAATTTTGATTTTAATAGTTTTGAGGATGACATGAAGTTTGAAGATATGGAGGGACAAACTTCATTTGATCCATACTATAGTATTGATGAAGACATAAAAGACTCGTCCCGAACATCTGTTGCTACAGTTTTAAATTTCCCTAACATCACAATTGAAGAAGCAACGGAAGAGTCTGTTCATAGCTACCATGCTCATTTCGAAGTCAGAGAACCTTCCGAAAGGCACATCACTATTGAGGAAGTCAGAGAACCTTCTGATGACAGAAATGACTCACGTTAAGCCATAATGCCAACTTTTTTCTCTTTAATGCAGAGGTTTACTTCTCACTCTTCATTTTTTGTGTTTTGAATTTCACATGGAATTTTTGAACCAATAAAACCATAGGCTTATTTGAAGCACAAACACAGACACCAAACACGACACTGACAGTCTGACACTGACACAACTGACACATAGGCATCAATAATAATTTGACACAGTGGAAGTGATTGAATGTAACACGTGTTAGTGTCGAACACTGAGGATGTCTTCAATTCAAAGTGTCGGTGCTGCATTATGCCTGTAATTTTTTTTATGGTTGCTTTAGTTGGATCATTGGCTGTGACAAGTGCTTATTCTAACTTAAATCCTTAGTAGCATTTGCTCTATACATATCATACTCAAATCTGATTGAATACCATCATGCGAAATGTGCAGAATGTACTGCAAAAAGCGATGAAAAAACAATCAAGGATCTATTTGGTTTGACGAAACATTTTCTATTCTTATTTTCACTTTTCATTTGTAAAAAGATTTGTAAAGTTGTTAGTGAAATCAAAATAAGTCTCTTTTGCAATTTTATTTACAAATATTTGAAAACTAAAGTACAATATTGCAGTCCCATGAGCTTAGCTCAGTTGGCAGGGACATTGCATTATATATGCAGGGGCCGGGGTTCGAACCCTGGTCATCCCACTTATCCACCTTAAGGGTGAAATTTCTAGCCACTTTGCTAATTGACAAAAAAAAGAGTACAATATTGCAATGAAAAGTTCCATTCTTAAGCTGTTTCCTTGACTAGTCTTTATTACAGGTTTGTTGCAGGTCCTCGTTGTGATTATTTGTTTACATTGAAGTAACTATGGAGGACTATGACCTTGCACTTCCTCTCTCATTTTGGTATAAAAATTTGGCAAGTGTTTGTTATATGTTGTAAACTTCACTTGCATTCAAAATAAGGCAGAAAAGATTGTCTGGCTAAATTTTATGATAGCTACTGTGCTATATGTGCCTATCTCTTCCACACATTCTCTTGTTAAACCTAGATTTATTGATTTTTTCCCCCTTAAATTTGCTAGTATATACTTAGAACTTCTGTAAGTAGTATACATTGATTTATCTTTCTGTGATTCAATTTATTTATGTGTCCCTTGCTAGAGAAGCATGCAATACTATTGGTGCTGGGAAAGTACCGTTCAACCAAAATCATAATTAAAGCTAGGATTATAAAAGGGAAACGACATTTAAGTTTGATCTGGTGGAACACTATTGGTAATGAACTCATTTTTATGTTATAAACTGGAATTTCTTCCGTGCATAATTAGAAAGACTAAATCACGAAAATTAGATGGAACTTTAAGGAAAATAAAACTTTTTCTTAAGAGTTTTAACATTGTTTTATCTTAGAGTTGAATTCGAGCTTCAAACCACATGGTTTAATCGAAAGACACCTAATCTATCTAATCCAAAGCTTTTGAGTTAATAAGGAGCAATTATGTTTTTTATAATCTTTAAATAATCTTATTTTATGAAATCAATTAACACATGAATGAGTTTTGTGGTTATGTTCTTCCTTTTGAAAGATAAAGAGCTGAATACTTAAAGGGAAATAACACTTCGCACTATTATTTGCACAACAATGTTGTTTTATAAATTAAAATTTAGGCTTAATTAATAAAATGATCCCTTAAAGACATTTTTTGTTTCAGATTGGTCCCTTAAAGAAAAAAAGGTCCAAATAGGTCCCTTAAAGAAAAAAAAGTCTGAATAGGTCCCTTAAAGACATCTCCGTTAATCAGTTTGGTCCCTAAAAAGAGGTCTAAATAGGACCAAACTGATTAACGGATATGTCTTTAAGGGACCTATTCGGACTTTTTTTTCTTTAAGGGACCTATTTAGACCTTTTTTTTTTAAGGGACCAATATGAAACCAAAAATGTCTTTAAGGGACCATTTTATTAATTAAGCCTAAAATTTATATCTTATCCAACCATTGTGCTCAAAGATAGGGTTCATTCTTTCCAAAATTTGTAGAAATCAAGAGAGTAATAATGAGAGAACTTTTGTGGTCCACCTCTATGGTTCATAAGTAAAAGGGGCGAGTTAAGTTAAAATTCCACTTTACTTTCTTTTAGGAAAGACTTGTTGTAATGTAAATCAATCGGTGGTTGGGTTTACTAACCAAGAAATACATGATACTTTTGGGAACTCAGGGATTGAGCTGCTAAAACTTGATTTACTTGCTTGCCTTGATATTGAGACAATCTTTCTTTCTATACATACGTAATTTTCTCGTCACGACATATTAAAAATGTCGAAGAATACCCAGTATTTGAGTTTTTAGCATTAACACGATTTCAGTGACATTTTTTCATGTTTATAATCCGCAAGATCCGCATGATTAAAATTTATTTTAAATATTTAATTTGTTTTTTATTTTTTAAAGGTCTATATTTCACCGGGTTCTCTATTCACCAGAGGATCCAATCCTAGTTTATAAACATTAGCGGCTAAAAATGCAATTTTTTTTAACTAAACCTTACAGAAATTTTATAGAAACTATATCCGTTTGATCTGCTAAAAAATAAAGACGGGACATGACAACTGTAGTTGTATTGTGTTTGATTGTAAAACTGTTTTAGGAATTGGACAAACTGGGAGGCAATGAACATGACAAAAACAGAATTTTTTGTCCCTCACTAAATCACAACACAACTTTTTGTCCGCAGTACAAGTTGTCTAAAATGCCAAAATATCATTTTATTAACAAAATATCGTATAAGACAAAAAAATGTTCAATATCCCAAAAATTTATTTTGTACTATTCTATCATGTGTTATACTGTTATGTCTTATACTTTTCTGTCCGGCGCTTACTCTTTAAGATATCAAAGACACCCATTAATTCTGCACACAACAATCTAAAACAAACCAATCTAAGAAAACAAGTATCCAATGAGAGTGAAAGCAAGCCACAAGTTCTCATCTACAACATGTAATCACCACAACCAATCATGTAACATTAACAAACATACAACAAATGCCACGTGTCAGGTTCCAATTAACGTTCAAAGATTTCATTGGATGAGGTTTTATCACACAAACTCCATCTAAATTACACTTCACCTCAAAAAAACATCATCAAAGTTCTAAACTTTATCACTCACTCTTCAAACCCATCAAATTTTCTTGCTCCAATTATGGCAGCAGAAATGGCTCTAGTGAAACCAATTTCAAAATTCACCAACACCAAACCAAAATTCAACACCATTCCTAAAACATCTTCATATTCCATAAGAATGTCTGCTACACCAACAACAACACCAACCTCAACAAAACCAAACAAGAAACTCACAAAAACTAATATCAAAGAGACCCTTTTGACACCAAGGTTTTACACCACTGATTTTGATGAAATGGAGACACTTTTCAACACTGAGATTAACAAGAACCTTAATGAGGATGAGTTTCAAGCTTTGCTTCAGGAATTCAAAACTGATTATAATCAAACTCATTTTGTTAGGAACAAGGAGTTTAAGGAAGCTGCTGATAAACTTGATGGTCCTCTTAGACAGATCTTTGTTGAGTTTCTTGAGAGGTCTTGTACTGCTGAATTTTCTGGTTTTCTTCTTTACAAAGAGCTTGGAAGGAGGCTTAAGGTTTGGCTTCATTCTTTGTTTCTTCATAATCTTTATTCAGCATTTAACTTAGCATAATTGATAATGAGTAAATGAAAAATTTAATTTTAGTCCTTGAAATTGTAACATGCTACATCAACTTTGTTTATGAAGCTAATAAAATTTTAAATTTATCCCTATTAGACAATTTTAGAGACTAAATTGTCAAGTTAAATAGGAAAAATATGATTGAATTTCAAGGGTTATTTTGAAATACTAATAACTTTGGTGGTTAAATAGTGTTTACTGCTGTAATGTTAGCGAATTTTGGTTTACCCCTGTAATATATTTTTTTGCGATTCCAACCCTGTAATGAAGCATACTACAATTTCAATGAAAAGTAGTTCTTTGAATTATTTTTTTTGGTCTGAGAAATGTTTTGGGGGCATGCAAAGTAAAAAATTATCATTCAGACATTTTTGTTTGCAGTTCTAGATACTAGGATGTTTGGTTTTATGACATTTGGGTAGTTTAATGTAATAATGCTACAATTAATGTCTTATAAGAAATTGTTGTTTTTTATACACTTTTTTTGGTCTTCTATTTTTGGATTGATTTATTGTTTGAGATTTCGATATTTTGCAGAAAACCAACCCCGTGGTGGCTGAGATTTTCTCTCTGATGTCTAGGGATGAAGCTAGGCATGCAGGGTAAGGAAACACTTTGTGGTTTTACTTCTTAATCCTCTCCCTTTCATTTGTCTATATGACTAGTATTGAGAACCATGCAATGCACGAGGATGAAAATGTCAAAAGAATACGCGATAGTAACAGTTTATAATTTGTTGTGTTCAGTTATTGACATTGTCGTTTTGATTTCTATGCAGGTTTTTGAATAAGGGTTTATCTGACTTCAATTTGGCATTGGACTTGGGATTCTTGACAAAAGCTAGAAAGTACACATTTTTCAAGCCTAAGTTCATCTTCTATGCGACATATTTGTCTGAGAAAATTGGATACTGGAGATACATAACCATATACAGACATCTTAAGGCAAACCCCGAGTACCAATGCTATCCGATTTTTAAGTACTTTGAGAACTGGTGCCAAGATGAGAATAGGCATGGAGACTTCTTCTCTGCCTTGATGAAAGCACAGCCACAATTTCTTAATGACTGGAAGGCAAAGTTGTGGTCCCGATTCTTCTGTCTATCGGTATCTTTTCTTTCTTTGGCATATAAATATTCACTCTTCCTTTAAGGTTCTTAAATTGAAACCTCAATAGCCAGTTCCAATTGATGCTAAGTTACATAATACTGTACAGACCTTAACTGAGAATGCACATGAACAACAAGCTATATAGTATTGATACTTCATATTGAAAGTGTATCCGGTGTCTGTCTGATACAAATACAACACTGACACATGCAATTACATTCAATCACTTCCATTTTCTTAAATTATTACCTATTTTTTACGTGTCGGTTGTGTTGGTGCTTCATAGATGAAAAGTATAATCAACATGTAAACTCTCATTTACCTTGACAATCCTTAGAGTGATGAAGCATTTTATACCATCGAAAGAGATGACATTTGTTCTGTCTTTAATTATAAGGTTGTGTTTAATATATTTCATTAGCCCTACTTAACACATAGTTATGAAATCTGTTTTGCAGGTTTATGTCACAATGTATCTGAATGATTGCCAACGCACAGATTTCTATGAAGGAATTGGACTTAACACAAAAGAATTTGACATGCATGTCATCATCGAGGTAAGTTTGTGTTTGCTTATTCACTATAATCGCGGTTGACAGACATTCAGTACAATCATCATTTGTTTCGACTTAATCTTAAATACTTTTTGAAGAATTGAATTTAGTAACTCACAAGTGAGAGCTGATCAGCAAATAATAAATGTTGAACTCATAAATAACAAGTCGTTAGTTAATCAAGCTTCGTTTCTGGTTTGTTTTTGCAGACAAACCGAACAACTGCACGAATTTTCCCAGCTGTTCTTGACGTTGAGAATCCAGAGTTTAAGCGAAAGTTAGACCGAATGGTGGAGATAAACCAGAAGATTCTTGCTATTGGTGAGAGTGATGACAGTTCAGTTGTGAAGAACTTAAAGAGGATTCCACATGTTGCTGCCCTGGTGTCTGAGCTCTTGGCTGCATATCTGATGCCACCGATTGAATCGGGATCCGTAGATTTCGCCGAGTTTGAACCAAAGCTTGTGTACTGAAGTTGTGTATAAATTCCTTATTTCCTTTTGATCTCTATTGTAATGTTAATCTTGAGTGCTACTATTAGTACTTACTGCTGCCAAGACAGTGAGGAAACATTTACCATGATGAGGTCCTTATTAGTTTAAATCACATTTTGTCATTTTTGGATCACCTTTTCTTTTTCTTTAGTAGTTCATTAGAGATGTTCACATTATGAGTTACTCATCAAGAGATGATGCTTACCTCGCTCTTAATTCCAACTGGAAAGTTTAACTAAAAATAGTTTCCTATAAATGCAGTAAAAAATTCAGCTCAGTTTATTTTATGAAAAAAATGAAGAATGTGAACACAGTATATCATATAGTAACAAGCAACAATGTTGGAATGTCTCCAGAATGTAATTCTTTTATTCTTACACACACACAAGTTCAATAACACTTGCACGCTAGCCCCTGGCATGGGCATGAATCTAATTCTCACATGTTCTACAAAACCAGAGACTCTGATATCATATTAAATGAATATGAATTTGTACTGAACCTAGCTTATAAAATGAGGGCCCCTAAGCAATTTAAACAGGACTCCAATATCCACAATTTGGCTCTGATACAATTTGACTCTTAGCGTGAACAGAAGTCTAATTCTCATGTTCTGCAAAATTTGGCTCTGATACAAAATGGTACAAACCAATGGTCCCTGCAAAAAGTAAAACAGTAAAACTAATTTCATCAATATTCCTTAAATATTCCTTCTCTCTCCTAGAACTTATCCTTAAATATTCCTTACCGGAATATTCTAAGTACTAGGACACCTCATCATTCTAATTAGGGTAAATGATCATTTACCCCCCTGCAAAATAAGCAAATTTTCGTTTACCCCCCCTATGCAGATTTTTTTTCTGTTTACCCCCCTGCAAAAAATAGATTCACTCATTTTGCCCCCTGTGTGTACAGCAGGACATGTGATTGTGCAAATTTGCTGACGTGGCTTGTACATGTGGAAAAAACATTTATATTTATTTTTAACTTCCACGTCAGATAATATTTTTTTCAAAAAAAAAAATGTAAATTTTTTTTCCTACAAAATTAATAAAACGAATTTTTTTTCCAAAATAAAAAGAAAATCCTACAAATAATTTTTTTTCCCTACAAAATTTTAAAAAATTCCTACAAATAGTTTTTTTCGTACAAAATTATTATTTTTTTCCTAAAATAAAAAAACGAATTTTCATATTTTTCTCCCAAATAAAGTTTATTTTTAAGATATTAAAAAATTATTTTCAAATCTTTTTTATTTAAAAAAAACAGAATCTTCGCCGGTTTGCTTCCGCCGTCGTGATCATATTCGTCGTCATCTTCTTCAATCACCGGAATCGTCTTCTGCTTCCTTCTATTTTTCTAGTTCTAGGACAAATGATTTTGGTATAAGAGGAAAATACGAATAAACTTCTTTTTCTATTTTTTTTAATTCAAAGAGATTAACAAAAAAATAATGTTTTGTTTTTAAAAAATAAAGATCATGTTTTTTTAATTCAAAAAGATTTGAAAATAAATCTTTATTTTGGAGTAAATATTTATTTTGGGAGCAAAATAAGAAAATTCATTTCTTTTTTGTTGGAAATTTTTTTAAATTCTTTGTAGGAAAAAAAATTACTTTTTTTGCAGGAAATGTTTTAAAAAATTTTGTAGGAAAAAAAATTTATTTGTAGGATTTTTTTGGGAAAAAAAAAAAAAGAAAATCCGTTTTTTTATTTTGTAGAATTTTTTTTTAAAAAAAATATATTATCTGACGTGGAATTTAAAAAATAAATATTAATTATTTTTTCCACGTGTACAAGCCATGTCAGCAGATTTGCACATTCACATGTCCTGCTGTACACACGGGGGGCAAAATGAGTGAATCTATTTTTTGCAGGGGGGTAAACAGAAAAAAAATCTGCATAGGGGGGTAAACGAAAATTTGCTTATTTTGCAGGGGGGTAAATGATCATTTACCCTTCTAATTATTATTTTTAGCCACCTCATGAGTTAAACTAGTCTTCTTATTTCTCCTCTCATAAACTTTCCAAGTCTTGATCCTATTTGAGTTCCCATCATACAATGTTAAATGAGTTTATATCTCACTCATAAAATGGGTGCTCAAACACATTGTGCATAATCTAAAAACTTTGACAATAAAGAGACTCAAATATAATTTTAATAGATGTTACCATTTGCCAACAATTATTGAAAAGACACCAAAAAAATGTTTCCAATTTACTTTAAATGAGACACAAATGTGGTTCCAAAATATTTAAGATGAATATAAGTTTAGATCATTGATGGAACAATCACAATCACATGTATGGCATATCATTTCTTCACAGCCCAACTCTCTTTGATTCAAAGATTATGGACTATCAGATCAAGATTAAACTTAACTACTCTTTGCTAAAGTGGATTCAAAATACAGTTGAAATGCAAACCATTCAATTCTTATATCTAACCAAAATAGCAACACTTTTGCTTTTGTAACTGCATACTTCTATATATGTTTTTCTTATCTACACATCAACTTGCACTGTGCAGCACCACAGTTCACAACTTCACACACACCTTCAAACCTTCATACACACATTTCTTTCCCTTACCTTACTCTCTTTACATTCACAGGTAACCCATTTTTCATCCTCAAAGTCAAAGACAAAACATGTTCAGGACAATTGTCTTTATCCAATGCAACAACCTCAAACCTTTCCATAACAGAAGCTGCAATAGACTTCATTTGAATATAAGCCATTTCTTTCCCTAAACACATCCTAGGACCTGCATGAAACACCGGAAACCGAAATGGACTCTCACTTCTACATACACTAACACCATCCTTATCATTTTCCAACCACCTCTCCGGTTTAAACTCATTACAATCTTTCCCCCAAATACTCTCAATTCTCCCCATAGCATAAGTATGATAAGATATAAACCAATCTTTCTTAATCCTAGTTCCATCCGGCAAAACATCGTCATTCAAACACGCCTTAGTATCAATCGGTACAGGCGGATACAACCTCATAGTCTCACTAATCGCCGCTTGCAAGTAATGCATCTCTTTCAGCTCTTCATATCCAAACGAAGCCGTTTTATTTCCACTTTTTAAACGCACCATTTCAATTTCTTCGATTATTTTATCTTTAATGTCGCTTTTTGAAGATAAAATCCAGAACAACCAACTCAAAGCGGACGATGTAGTATCGCGCCCAGCGAGAATAAAGCTTATTATAATATCGCGAAGAAACTCCGGCGAAGCTTCTTCGGTTCCAATGAAACGAGATAACAAATCTTGACCAGCTTCTTTAGCTTCCCTTCTCGACCGTATAATCTCATCAGCAAACTCATGAACGGTTGCGATTGATTGTTTCAATCTCCGTTCTGTTCCAACGTTAAGATATTTTTTCATTTTCCATAACAATGGTAAAAGATACATGAACCTTCCAGAACTTATCATTGATGCATCTTCAAACGCGTGCATGAAGGCTTCTGCGGCGGTGGTGGAGGCGGCTCCGGTGGTAACATCGGCGCCGAGACAACCAGGATCAACGTTAAACGCTAGTTTACAAACATTATCGAATGCAAACCGTTCTAAAAGATTCTGCAAATCAAGAATCTGGTTGTTTTCCGTTGCTTTTGTTAGAATCGGAATGAGTCTCGTTTGTGTTTCGACGGTTACGTTTTCGACGATGAAATTTCGTAGCGATTTCGTGTTGAATTCGTAGCTGGCGGTTTTTCTCTGAAGCTTCCAGAGATCACCATCGGAGTTGAAGATACCGTTGCCAAGAAAATCTTGAAGGAGGCTGATGAATCTTTCACCTTTTGGATAGTTTTCGAATTTTGTTTTGAGAATGTGTTGGATGTTATCTGGATTGGCTGTTATGATGCCGTGGATTTTACCGGGACGGATGAAGACGGCGGTGTTGGTTGGACAGTTACGGAGGATTTGAGTTGTCCAGTCGAGGAAACGGTGGCGGTTTAGTATGAATTCAGGTAAGGTTCCAAGTAGAGGGTAGGTTTTGAAGCCATGATTGTTGTTGTGTTTTTTTGATGTGGTGGAGAAGTGAAAGTAGAAGAGATAGAGGAAGATAAGGGAGAGGATGAAGATGAGTGATTCATGTGAGAAGAAGAGTTCCATGGTTAATTACAAGCGTGAGTGACTTTCAAGTGATATGGTTGGGGACTCAAATATGAGATATTCTTCCATGACCCAAAAATTTGGACCACATTCTTGGTCACACACACAAGAAAAATAAATGTAGAAAAAGTAATAATAAAATAGAGTTTAATTGTTGTGTACCGTCGGTGTAAATTATTTTTACAAATACATCCAATGACGCGTTGCCACGTCATTTAATGAATGTGACACATCATGTGTTTTTAATGACCATATATGATGTGTCGGTTTTTTATTGGACGCATGTGCAAAATAACTTTACACCGACGGTGCATATAAATTAAATTCAATAAAATAATATATAATTTTTTAAATGATTAAATTATTTGTTGTGTTTGAGTGTGTGATCAAATTTAATTTCTTGGTCTTATGACCACATAAGAATAACTCCTCAAATATATTTGTTAACCCCGAAAAAATGCCGAAATTATTAAGTTGACGTTATGATGCTCCCTTATTTTTATTTTTTTTTTGATAAATGATGCTCCCTCACTTATACGCAAGGTTATCAAAATCGGACTGGACCGGCCGGTCGGATCGTGAATCGGTCATAAAAACAGTTCGGTTATGAGTAAAAACCGGATAGGAAACCGACCGACAAAAAAACGCGTGAATCAGTTTTAAACCGGGTTGAACCGGCGAACCGGCCGGCACGGTCCAAGCGGTTTTGCAGATTTTTTTTTTTATTTAAAAAAATAGGACAAAATGACGTTGTTTTAATTTTTTTTTTTTAAAAAAAAAACTGAAACAAAACAACACGTTGTAGGAATAGAAAATGTTTGTTTTTCATCGTAGGAATTGATTTTTTTGAAGCCAGTATGTTGTCAATTGATGTTATGGTGCTATTTTGTGTTATTGAATTTAATTTATTATATAATTTTTAATTTGGTTTGAATTATAAATTTTATTTTATTTTGACTGGTGATATTTTATCTTTTTAATGTGTGAAATCAGTGTTTTAAAAACCAGACCGGACCGACCGGTTGAACCGGTCGAACCGGGAACCGGAGCCCGTCTAGTCTGATTCATATGTTGGACCGTCCATGTTATTGGACCGGAGAGAACCGGAAAAAACTAGAAAAACCGGTGAACCGGCGGTTTCTCCGAACTGCCGGTTTGATTGGACGAGTTTTTTTTTTGTTTTTTCTTCCAAAAACGACATCGATTTGTAAATTATTAATATTTAAAATAAAAAAAAAATACCATAGTAACAGTAGTATCGTTCATAAGTCCTAACACAGAAGAAACAAAAATTAGAAAGTTAAACCCATCACACAGCAGCCACATCTTCTTCACCGTTCGTCATTGCAAATTGTCTTATTAGAAGAACTTAATAAGAATAAAGGAGGTGAAGATTAGAACTATAACATAGATTTAATCCTATAATTTTAGAGTCAAAATTCTCTATTTCATGGTTATGTTATTAATTCTCATAAGTTTTAATGATATATCCTTGTGGGAATAAAAATAGCAGCAACAAATAAGGGAGAAGTGAAAAATAAATTTTGGAGAAGTGAAAAATAAATTCTGGAGAAGTAGAAGAAGATGAGGAGGTAGGCGGGTGACAACACAATGATAAGTAGGGTTGTTTCAATTGGTAGTCTTATTTAAGAGATGAGTACTAGGTTGTTACTTGTTTAAGCCCATATATTATTTTTTTTGAAGCAAAACCCATTTGTTAAAAGATGAGTAATTTATTCAAAAAGTAAAAGGACAACATATTAAGAGGAGTAATTTATATAGAAATTTATTATTTATTATTATTATTATTATTATTATTATTATTATTATTAGTGGTACATGACCTTATTTTATAGAATTTATGGCATTATTTTTATATTTTCATATTTTTTTATGATTTTTTAAAGACCGCGTTATCTGATTCGACCGATTTAATAACTATATACTTTTATTATAGAGACCGGTTTATTCCATCGGTTTAATCCGGTTTAATCCGATTTATCATGCAGTTCGACCAGTGACCTAGTGGTTCGACCAATGAACCAGTGACCCAATGTCCTTGCCGGTTCAATGACCGGACCGGTTTTTAAAACACTGTGTGAAATTGTGAAATATTGAGCAATTATTCATATATTTTTATTTATATATTAATTAAAATATATATTTAATTAAAAACGATTCGACCCCGGTGAAACTCGATCCGACCAATTGAACCTTGAATCAGTGAGCTCGCCGATTTGATGACCGATCCGGTTCCGACAACCTTACTTATATGTGTGAATTTTAGATAGCTTAGTTATTTTGTCAATGTCAAAGAAAAAGGTAAAGTAAATATGTACCAAAAAAAAAAAGAAAAAGAAAGGTAAGTAAATAAGCCACGGGAAATAGATTTGATGAAGTATTACTGTTTCTGACCGTCTGATAAAGAATGAATGGTTGAGATCTAATTTTATATAAAATTAATCGAAATCATTCGATCAATTTTATGCAACTGAGATCGTCTACTACATGTGATTACTTGAAACATTTACAACAAGCATTCAGATCCCACAACAGGGGATTTTAGATTTAACACGTTAAGTAGGTCACGTATTAACTTACGTGTAGCAAATCCATATCCTAGTGGAATTGAGAAATTTGGATTTGCATAGGTTAGCAATTAACTCATTAATGTTGAGATTGAGAAATTTGGATTTGCATAGGTGTAATTAAGCCATTTATTATTCAAGTAGTTTCATTTTGAATTAAAGATTGAACTGTTAATGTTTCATACATATTTTGATTAATTTTTTTAATGAAAAATAATACGTTTTTATATTTGGATAGGATGAATTCAATCCAACAATCACCAGCATATTTTTTTTTAGCTTGAAATATGTTTTCGGTCTCCACTTTTATATATTTTTAGCTTAAAATAGGACTTGTTTTCATCAGTTATTAAATAAAGGGTTCCGCTAAAATGTACCCTAAGGGCACATTTTAAGATGCAATTAATGAACTAGTATCCCACTTAATGTGTTTCAAAATTAATAATAATCAAGTTTATTAATTAAAAGATATCGTCCACAATATTTATTAATTATTTAAATCAATTACAAAGGCAAATTGTGATCTAATTTTTTGTCAACCATTATCATGATTACACACGCCTGACATTATATGCATCCTTAATAATCTAATTATTTTCGTTTTATTAACAATCAGGATATCCTATTGTCCAAAAAAAAAACAATCAGCATATCTTTATGCATCCAACATATGACCAAAAATTAATCATTTAAGTGTTTTTTTATTTAATTAATCATTTAAGTATTTTTTTTGTTTCGGTGAATAAGAGTGAGTATTATAGTATTATGTTGTGATGGTAACGATTGTTAGTGCTATTTTGGATTTTGAATTGATAATATGTTTTGGAATTTTATAATACTAATAATTTAATTTTTTTTAAGTAAAAAAAAAAATATTTTTTGTTTTCAAGTTAAAAAAAAAGATTTGACAAAAAAAAAACTGCTTTTGTACCAAAATAATTTAGCTGCACGTGTAATCATATGATGATGGTTGGCAAGTATCACAATTTGCCTTTGTAATTGATTTAAATAATTAATAAATATTGTGGATCATATCTTTTAATTAATAAGCTTGATTATTACTATTTTTGAAACACATTAAGTGGGATACTAGTTCATTAATTGCATCTTAAAATATGCCATTAGGGCATAGGTTAGCAATTGTCTTTTATTTATTAGTCCACTAAAATATAATATAATCGATGTTAATTATTGGTCCGTGCGAACGTACGGGCATGGTGACTAGATTAATTAAATGAGAGTATATGCTCCATTTAACCATAAATTGAAACACAAAATTTATAATAAAAAAATAACTAACTCAAGAATATAAGTCCTTTGGGACCCAAATTTTATTCTATAGCATCTGAAAAGTTGTTGTAACTTTCATAAAATCACGTGATCTTCATTAATGGTAGATGAACAAGTACCACATGCATTAATAAAGTAAAATGTTAACATGTGCATATACGACACATGTTAAGGTAGTAAAAATAGAAATTATGTCTTAGAATTTGTGCATTTTAACTTTTCAAGCATTAAATATCTTGTATCATTAAATGTTAAATTTTTATATTAAGATACCTTATCATGTGTCCTATATGCACATGTTAACAAGACCCATTAATAAATTATACTCCATCCGTCCCAAATTATAAGGGAAAATAAAAAAATCACACTTATTAAGAAAAAGTAAAACATGAGAATTTGAAGTATGATTTTGTGGGTTTTCCTTGGAATAAGTTGCATAGGAAGATGTAAAAACAATTTTTATTGGTTGTTGTTTATTGAGAAAATGAGAGAGAGAAGAAATTAAATGCAATTTGCATTTAATTTTATGAAAATAAGGAAAAGACATTCTTGAAAATGATTTTTTCTCTTATAATTTGGGACAAAAAAAATGGGTTTTTTTCCCTTATAATTTGGGACGGAGGGAGTAGTCTTTTGTCCTGACTCTGTTTTTTTTCCCTCTATATATGTATGTACGATATATTTTCATCTTTATTTATTTTTTCACTTGTGTTTGATAAACAATACAATGGCTAGTAGCAATGGAAAAGTTGAGGTAGAAGTTGAAGTAAAGTCTAATGCGGAGAAGTTTTGGAGTACTCTTAAGGACTCTGCATTCCCAAAAGCTTTCCCATATGATTACAAAAGCATTGAAATTCTCGAAGGTGATGGGAAGACTGCCGGTTCTATCCGACTAGTCACTTTTGGTGAAGGTGCTCTAAAACTCTTTTTTTTTATTTATTTTTATTTTATTTTACTAACTTTTAAGCAAGGATTTATGACACTAAGAATAAATAGACAATTTTTTTGAAATGAAGACTAAAATGATTAAAAAAAAATTGAGGACCAAAAGTGGAGTATTTTTTTTGAAGAGGATGACCAATTTAATATTTAAAAAATTTAAAGGATCAATGTGTTATGAACGTTAAACTTAAACAACTCTTTGATACATTTGGCCTACTATCTATCAATAAGAGTTATTTCTATCTATAAGAACTTATAGAGAAAGATATTAAAAGAATTTTTAAGTCTTAATACTATATTTTGTTTTGAATGGCAACTTTAATCACTATATACATGATGATCAATAGGGTGTACAAAATCCGACATCATAATGTTTGCAATTTGAACTATTATCTTGTGGCTATTTTCAGGGTCACCACTTGTGAAGATAACCAAAGAGAAGATTGATGTTTTTGATGATTCAAAGAGAACACTAACCTATAGTGTGATTGATGGAGACCTTCTAAAGTACTTTAAAAAATTTAAGGGACACATTAGTGTGACACCTAAGGGTGATGGAAGTTTGGTGAAATGGTCCTCTGAGTTTGAAAAAGGTAGCCATGAGGTTCCTGAGCTAGAACTCATCAAGGAATTTGCTGTTAAGACCTTTCTTAAGGTTGATGATTATACCTTAAATGCATAAAAGTATGAAGAAAATTAGTATTTTAGTGCTTGAATTATGAAATAATGAGGTGATGTGTATTGTTCCATTTCCCTTTTATTTTATTTTGGATGGTAATGATTCAAGAAAAATAGGGATGGTCCTATGTATTTGGTTGTTTGTTGCTTTAATAAATTATGTCCTCTTTTGGCAGTTCTAGTTAATTTGAAAATGAGACCTTTGGTAGTTATTAGTACGGGATTCAAATCCCTCTATTCAATTTTTTACACGTATCTATAAGCTAATTGAATTGACTTATCAATAAACTACAAACTTAAGCTATAAGCTAATTGAATTGGCTTATCAATATAAACTACAAACTAGTAAAAATAAGCTTTAAACTCGTGAGAAAAAAAAAATTCCAAACAGATTTTTTTTCCTAATATGAACTTATAAGCCCTAAGTTATAAACTATAAATCATAATACGCCCAATAATGACCTTAAAAAATTAAAGCCATGGAACAAATCACTTTATATGACTATTTACAATAACAACCTAAAACTTTCAGTCCAAAAAATTAACAGTCTAAAGGAAGTCAACTAGTCAGTGTCTTATTTGAAATCATTGAATAAGCATAAAACTCTAGCTTGCATAAAAGCAACAATGAAGGAATATAAACAGAATTATGAACTAAGTGATGTTTCTATGTACGTGCACTATGCCTCTTATCAGCATTTCATGAATGAGCATATGTATATTACATGAGATATGTCATAGGGACCAAGTTCATAAGCCATGTGTCCAGCAGCAGTAAGATTCACTGGAGCACCAACTGCAGATACAAAGGGTCCTCCAATAGAGTGCTCAATCCTAGGAGCAGCATAAATTCCAGTAGGTAGGGCTGGAGGAGTTTGTTCGGCTGATTGTTCAGCAGCAGAAAGATTCACCGGAGTGCCAACTGCAGATACAACATGTCCTCCAATAGGGTGCTCGATATGTATGAAATAATGAGTTGATATGTATTTGTTCCATTTCCCTTTGAAAAATAGGGATGGTCCTATATTTGGTTGTTGCTTTAATAAATTATGTTCTCTTTTGGCAGTGCTAGTTAATTTGAAAATGAGGCCTTGGTAGTTATTAGTATGGGATTCAAATATCTCTATTCAATTTTTTTACACTTACTTATATATAATTTTTTTTTTTTTTGGATTTGCAAGTTATCTAAGCCTAATTCTAACCTTAATAATAGTAACTAGCTATTTTACATGACTATCACCTTTAGCTTGGTTAACGTTTTGTTTGGTTCAATTCCATAATTCTTACATACAGACCTTTTTGAATTAGCATATCAATTCCATAATTCCATGATTATCACCTTAAATTCATAAGTTATAAACTTGAAAGAAAAATTGATAAGTTATAAACTTTAAGCTATAAGGTAAATGAAATAGCTTATCAATATAGCTATAAACTAGTAAAAATAAGTTTTAAACTTGTGAGAAAAAAATGTTTCCAAACATTACTTCCTTTTTTATACGAACTTATAAGTTATCAGCTATAAGCCATCATAAGCTCAATTCCCTTAAAAAATTAAAGCCATGGAAATTTCCTCTACATTATGAACGGATCACTTTATATGACTATTTACAGTAACAACCTAAAACTTTCAGTCCAAAAATAAAAAATAACAATCTAAATAACTAAAAATAAAGTTGCTTTAATGATATCCTATGATGCCAAAGGATGTCAAGTATTTAGTGTCTTATTTGAAATCATTGAATAAGCATAAAACTCTAGCTTGCATAAAAGCAACAATGAAGGAATATAAACAGAATTATGAACTAACTGATGTTTCTATGTACGTGCACTACACCTCTTATCAGCACTTCATGAATGAGCATAGGTATATTGCATGGGATATGTCATAGGACCAATGTTCATTGGTTCCCCTGGCATAACTGCCCCAGAATCCGGTCCAAGTTCATAAGCCATGTGTCCAGCAGCAGTAAGATTGATCCTAGGAGCAGCATAAATTCCAGCAGGTGAGGTTGGAGGAGCTTGTTCGGCTGTTTGTCCAGCAGCAGAAAGATTCACTGGAGTTCCAACTTCAGATACAAGATGTCCACCAATAGGTTGCTCGATCCTAGGAGCAGCATCAATTCCAGCAGGTGGGGCTGGATGTTCGGCTGATTGTCCAGCAGCAGAAAGATTCACTGGAGTGCCAACTGCAGATACAAGATGTCCTCCAATAGGGTGCTCGATCCTAGGAGCAGCATAAATTCCAGAAGGTGGGGATGGAGGAGCTTGTTCGGCTGATTGTCCAGCAGAACTTGCTGCAGAGCCGCTTGCTTGACTGATAAACTGTCCTTGAGGTGGTGAAATGTCATCATTTTTTACATGAGTGACATCATGTATGCTGGATCGCTTTCTTTCTTTCTTCTTCTCCTTTGAATTCTGTCGAATTTTATATTTCTGAGCATGGCTTGCAACTTGGGTAGGTGTTCTTGTTACCACACAGTTCCTTGATATACTTCGCCAGTCACCCCATCCATGGTTCTCCAAGCCTTGAAGAAATAACCTGTTGAACAAATTTGAAAATACTTAATTATAATCAAGGACCACAAGGATTTGAACCCCAATACTGTCTAATCCTATTAGTTGAGTCAACCCTCATTGGAAGTACTCTAAGTTCTAATAATACGTTGGACTGTAGACAACCACATCAGAAGAAATTATTACAGTAACATGTTTAATAATCACAGTCTCTCTTAATATGGAACTAGCAGAACACAATTTATTCATATAAGTCCCCATCACATCAAACCCATAGTTTTAAGTACTTCACCCTCACCTAAAACCTTAGATAAATGCTACATACTGGTTAAGGAGCACCAGACTGAAAACTTCTCTAACAAAGATCCATTGAGAAAATTTAAGGCACAACTCAGATTACTTAGGATACATAGAGCCTACAATCACATATCAGTGTTTTCAAATAGCGACTGTAGTGACACTATAGCATATCAGAATTTGAACAAATTGCTATGATTTTGTGATACGCTATTTAGTACAAGGTGTTGTCAAATAGCAGCTATAAAATTGTAGTCATTCTATTTAGTACAAGCTATTGTCAAATATCAGCTATAAGATGGGGGAAAACCAAAATTCGCCATTTTAAGCTCCTCCATATCCACCATAAAACATCACGCACCCTTCACAAATCGGTTATGGAAGTTGTCACCGCAATCCACCATGGCCAATATTTCACAACAATTTGAAAAGAAAAGAAAAAACACTATTTCTCGCAATCAGCAGTTTGAACACTGTCATATATAAGCTCCAAATATCTCAAGAGTATATAGTTAAATAAAACAAAAAACAAAAATAAATAATTGAGCGATAGAAATAATAGAAAATTCATTCATTTACCAGCATTTAGGGTCTGTTTGGATTGACTTATTTCAACTTATCGACTGGCATAAGTTTTGTGACACTGTTTTGGAGAACTTATGAAAACAGCTTATGACAATTTTCATACAAGTTTTTTAGGTTATTTTCATAAGTTCTCCAATATAGCTTATTAAAACAGCCCGTAACATGTATACAAACAATTTATATTTATTTAATCTTTTGCTATAAAACTAGCTTATACAAACTTATACATAACTATTTATCATGATAAGCGCTTGTGGTATAAGATGCAAATAAATTGTTTATCCAAACAGGAACTACTCTTAATACCAAAGCAAAGATAAACTAACTAACCTATGTTCAGCTTCTGTCCAAGGAATACCCTTTCGCCTTTCTTGAACAGTTCTTGAAGTCTTAGTTCTCTTTTTGACAGCTCTTATTTCATTATAATTCGGCAGAGGCACATAACCAGATTCAATGTGGTTAACATCATCAATCAAATCCACATAATGACGCTTAACTTCTTCCAAACTTTTCCCAGTTACATGCGCCGCAAATTGCTCCCATTCCTCGGGATGATTTGCCAACGCATTTTCAAACGCTATATCTTGCTCTCTACTCCAATAACAGCTACTATTTCCCAATTCATCCATAGCCAATTCAATTCCAAACTTTAGATTGTGATTTTAATTTCTTTGTGAATTACTTCAATCGTGATTTTGGATTCTTATGATTTTATAACCTATTGATTGATTATAAATAAATAAATAAATAAAAAAGCAACAAAATTTAGTTAGAATATGTGAAATCATCATCATCATCATGTGAAAAATTGATTATTAACGCGATGAAAATTAGGGTTATGAATGGATTTTTGGGTAAAGAGAAAATTAAAAAATGAAGTAGAAAAATAGAGAAAACTCACGTTGCATAAAGAAGAAGAAAAAAAAAGGAAAATCTTGATTTGGAATCTATCACTCACTCACACTGTTGAGTTGAATGCCACTCCTAATTTCTGAGTTTGAATGTTTTAGGGTTTTAAATTATTGTATATATATATAGTGAATGGGGCCCTTTAAAAGTGGATTTATTGGTTTGGATGAGAATCTTTTTTTTTTTTTTGGTACATGGATGAGAATCTTTTTCTTTTGAATGAGTTTGGATTAGAATCTCAACTAAAGTAAATAAATGGTACTGTATTTCAAAAATAAAATATTCTCTCGTACGATTTTTTATAATAATTTTCTTGGTACATTTTTTTTAATAATAACAGACTTAAATTAACAAAATAAATGAAAGATAGTGAGAAATGAGCTTCAAATTCCTTTTTGGCTTATAAAAAATCATTTGTTATAAAAAACTATCAAGAGCCAGACCATCAATATATGCTTATAAACACACACAAATCATTTGTTTCATCATAATACTAAGTAATGCAAATTAAGAATTTCAGTGCTCAAAAAATAAATTCACAATATGCTAATGTTTTATTCTCACTTCAAAGGAAATTGTCAAAAGAAGTCCCATACCTAAGCTCCAATAGCAGTCATCAGGCTTGACAGCACCATAACTTATAATAAATATGCACAACCAAATTCCGCTCAAAATTGCTAAATTCTAGTGTTCATAGCGGGGAGTTCCGGTTAAATTTTCATCGGAACCCTTCCTCACCAATAATCACCACAAGAGCATACACCATCCTTAAAATGGTGAAATCTATTAGTATCTCTAACAACAATTTCGCGTTCAACTATTTTGGAGATTAACTTTGCAGCAATATGGCAGTCTCCACAAACACGAAGGTTTTTGGTAATTCTGATTTGAGATACACCCTGCAAGCGCTAAGAAGTGTCCCCCAAACTCTTTCATTAGGCTCAATTGGCATTTCTTTGATAAAATTATAGGCCTCGTCTACACGTCCAGCACGTCCTAATAGATCAACCATACAAGCAAAGTGTTCGATTCTTGGTGTTATTCTATAATCATTGGTCATCTGTTTAAAGTAAATCTTCCCTTCATCCAGTAACCCTGAATGACTGCAAGCCGAGAGAATTGCGACGAATGCGATAGAATCTGGAATTTGACCTGAATTTAGCATTTCTGTGAAGAGTGCGACAGCATTACAGCCTTTCCCGGTCATACCATAAGCAGATATCAACGAAGTCCAAGATGCAACATCACGGAACTTCATTCTGTCGAAAACCCTTTTTGCATCTTCTAAACATCCACACCTAGCATACATATCTATCAAAGAATTCTCCAATAGCAAATTTGGACGTAAATTCCTCCTCTCAAGGTATTCATGAATCCTCCTTCCTAACAACAATGCTGAAAGATCTCCGCATGCTGGAAGAACACTGGCACATGTGATTGCATCCGGTTCTACTCCACTTTTCTCCATTTGCAATTACAAATCCACGGCTTTCGTAGGCATGGAGTTTTTCAGATAAACTCTTATCATCACATTCCACGAAATCAAATTCTTCCACTCCAAATTCACAAAAATCTTCTCAACACACAAAACATTCTCCGACAAAGTATTGGCTACAGCTGGCATGAGACTAGCGATGGTACCTCCATCTGGTTTTTGTCCCAAATCCTCCATTTCCCTACAAATCTCCAACGCATCATCAAACCGCTTATTTTGTGCATACCCCGCAACCATGGAATTCCACGAAACAACATCCCTGCACAACATCTCATCAAACACACGCCGCGCCTCAACCAAGCAACCACATTTCCCATACATAGCAATAAGACCATTCCCAACAAACAAATTCAAATCCATTCGAACCTTCAACAAATCTCCATGAATCTGCAACCCAAAACTCAAATTTTCTGAACAAGAGCAAGCCTTAAGAACACAAGGATACGTATAATTATCAGGTCTAAACCCTCCATTAACCATATCCCTAAAAACAAACAAAGCATCATTGTACAAATAATTATTGACATAGCTTCTAATCATAACATTGTAGAAAACAATATTTCTCTCAAACATTTCATCAAACACCTTGCGTGTCATTCCAGGTTCTCCACAAGCAGCATATGCCCTCATGAGTTTGATCCCTAGAGATGGATTTTGATGTGAATTGAGGTAAAAAATCTTGGTATGGAAATTTTTCAAGGTTTTGATATCTGGGTTTTGGTCTAGTGCTTTGGAGAGAAGTTCCAAAGCAAGAAGTGGGTTTTTTGATTTGTGGAATGAAGAAACCAATGCTTGTAATTCGGAAATGTTGCGAGGCATTTTATAGAATGACATAGAACGGAGAGGAGGAGTGTATGGTTCATACGGCCACCTACAAGCTCTCGCATGCCTAGCCGTTGTTAGCTGAAACTGTTGTTGGAAGTTTCAATTTGATCTCTTATTTTCATAAAGAATCAATTTTGTTCCTTTTAAGTTTTTATCGGTTGCATTAGTCGGTCATTTCCGTCAATTTTATCACATGTGGCAGCTCGTTTGCATATACGTGGATACTCGGACACACCGACATGTGTATAATTCAAACTGTGTTAGACAATATGACCAAATTGAAACTTAATGAAAACGTAAAGGATCAAATTAATACTTTTTAAACGTAAATGACAAAATTTAAACTTTTTATTAAGAGACTAAATTGAAACTTAAATTAAACTTAAGGTACCAAATGTTTAATTAATTCAAAATAAATAAAAGTAACTAGTGTGTGTGGTAAATAAAATAATTATAAAATTTAAATAATTTTTTTTGTTACAATTTAAATAAATATAATCTAAATAAAATTTAAGATTTTAACATATAAGTAACTATAAATTTAAATCAATTTCAAACAAATTATAAAGATAGTAGTAATATTGAATGTTTGAAAAATTGTACCGACAGTATGCAATCGATTGACTTTGTTTGAGAAGCTTCTTTTTATTTTTTATTCTATTTTTTTACCCATAAAATACACCATATTCCCTCTCATTTTTCGCCCCTTTAGCCCCTTTTATAAAACCTCAGTTTTGACGAAGTCAATGTTTAGGTGACAACTCACTCAGGGACGGAACCAGGTAGTGAAGAAAAGGGGCAGCCGCCACCCCATCATACATATAGTAGTAGTATACTATCCTATGTAACATATATATTGCCACCCCTGTTAGTCTGCCACCCTTCTTGTTGGTCCACTCAATCTTTTATAAAGATATACAAGTGTGCTTATAAAATAATAATATGCTGAAAAGCTATGTAACATATATATTGCCAAAAAGAGGAGGGGACAAAAAGCTATGCTGAATTTTCCTTTGGAGTCTGAAGCTAATCCAAAGCCCTAATAACACTGGCGGGAAAAAGAGAACTCATCAAAGAGATGCTACCACATGTTAATCAAGTTTAAGAAATTGAACCAAACATTGAACTGATGAGACGTCTAAATCATGGTTGAATTGCTCTAATGAGATGAGTTAAAGTTAACTAAGGAAAGTTAATCTAGAAATAATGAGTTGATAAAAATAATCTAATAGTGGTGCTAGTAGCCTGGTACTACAAGTTGAATTCGGAATAATTGAGTCTCTCTCCAATCTGATAGGGAGAAACTTATTAATGAATTGCAAATTAGATATTGGACCTACTACGTTGAGTTTAGAGTAATTTAAGTTAGTGTAGTTCTTTTGTTTTGTTTTTTTTTTTTTGACGAAAAGTTAGTGTAGTTCTAAATTTGTGAATATACAGTTTTTTGTCGGTAATTTGCAAAATAATATGATTCTTATTTATGTTGTATGTTGCGTTTATAGGGTGTTGATGCTTTCGAAGATGTTTTATGCTGATTTTCATTATCGTTTTGCAAATTTGGTAGACCCATTCGGGAATCAATTCGAAGTATTAGTCGAAAAAATAAAGAAGAATATTTATTTAACGCATGATTGGTATGGTTTAAAGGATTCTTACAACATCTCTATCGGGACTTGGGTTATTTTGTTATATACCGGAAGAAGACAATTTGGTATAATTTTAAAACATAGGTTTTGGTGGAGTTATAGGCTTTTGAGAAGAAAATGACTACAATTTAGATTGTCGATGATTGCAGGAACATATATAATTATATTCTGGTGTATTTTAAGATTGGTGGCGAATGGAAAAGAATGGTGGCGACGTGAAGAATTGTTGTCGGTGACAAGATTAAACTTCCGTAATCTATTTACTTACGCAATCACTATTTTCACATGGTCAGTTATACGTTGTTGTGTCAAGAGTCATATTGAAAAATGGTTTGAAGATTTTAGTCGTTGATGATGATGACAACCTTATAAATACCACTTCAAATGTAGTTTATAAATAATTTTTTCGAAATTTGCAGGATTGTTTGTACTTTCATGTTTACATAAGTTGGTGGAAATACATTAGACAATGTCAATAATATAATTGACTAAATATTTTGGTTTCTATGTGTATAAATTATTTTATTTAGGGTTCCGCTAACATGTGCCCTAAGGGCACATTTTAAGATGCAATTAATGAACTAGTATCCCACTTAATGTGTTTCAAAATTAGTAATAATCAAGTTTATTAATTAAAAGATATCGTCCACAATATTTATTAATTATTTAAATCAATTACAAAGGCAAATTGTGATCTAATTTTTTGTCAACCATTATCATGATTACACACGCCTGACATTATATGCATCCTTAATAATCTAATTATTTTCGTTTTATTAACAATCAGGATATCCTATTGTAAAAAAAAAAAAATCAGCATATTTTTATGCATCCAACATATGACCAAAAATTAATCATTTAAGTGTTTTTTTTATTTAATTAATCATTTAAGTATTTTTTTTTGTTTCGGTGAATAAGACTGAGTATTATAGTATTATGTTGTGATGGTAACGATTGTTAGTGCTATTTTGGATTTTGAATTGATAATATGTTTTGGAATTTTATAATATTAATAATTTAATTTTTTTAAGTAAAAAAAAATTATTTTTTGTTTTCAAGTTAAAAAAAAAGATTTGACAAAAAAAAAACTGCTTTTGTACCAAAATAATTTAGCTGGGTGCGTAATCATATGATGATGGTTGGCAAGTATCACAATTTGCCTTTGTAATTGATTTAAATAATTAATAAATATTGTGGACCATATCTTTTAATTAATCAACTTGATTATTACTATTTTTGAAACACATTAAGTGAGATACTAGTTCATTAATTGCATCTTAAAATATGCCCTTAGGGCATAGGTTAACATTTGCCTTAAAAATAAATATCTCTAAATCATAAGGGGGTTGAGTAAAAAAACAAAACCATATTATTGTATCTCAAATTTGTAGTACAATTGTATGTGTTGGTCCCATTTTAAGAAGAGGTCCGGCGTAACTATGTTACAAATGCATGAATCCAAGGTACTACGATGTTCTTAAAACTAGATTGATTAGATTACCTCACTAATTGTAATCAACAATTGAGTGGGTTTTCTTTAATCAAATACTACCAATAGTTATTACAAGGACAATGCAAATGAAAATCCACCAGAGAAATCCTCTTAGTTAATTAGCATCATTTGTTTACTAGTACATGTTGGCTAGTAAACTGTCTCTATTGTGATCAATAATATCCTCTTTGCCTTTGTAAAAAAAAAAAGTTAATTCGCTCCATTTGCATGGTTTATCTCTTTAATAATGAACTATTGGGATCTTGGTTTTGAGCAGCTAGCGTCTGCAGACGTCTGATTTCAAATCGACAATTTAGATCAGTAATCGAGTGACCGTTTAAATGCAAGAAATCCAAATTTCTTATGTTCCTCGCTGTCATATTATTCGCAACCTGATTTATGTGTCAAATCGTCTTTTGCAGGTATCCTCGTACCAATCACCATGGAGCCGCCACATTTCAAATCAGGATAACGATCACTTGGGATATATTAGTCCCTATATTGGTGATAATTATGTACAACCAAGGATTGAATTACATGTTCACAGTTTTTACTTATTGGAGAAGATTCTGTCCCATTGGAAACCATATGAATAATCTGAGTGATTTACTTATAATTTACAAACTCAAAAACAAAGAAAAAGGATCGTGCAATGACACTTATAATATCACAGTTGCCAACAGTTTAACTACTTTATGCTTGTTCATCACAGGAAACTATACACTTTGCTTGCTAATATATTTATTTATCAAACCACTACACTACACAAATAATCATTGAAAGCCAGATAGAATCAAACTTCTATTAGAAAATGGAGTTTCTTCAATCTGATTTACTTTTGCGCCTGTTTTACCTTCTATTACTGGCGGACTAAGACTTTGAAAATAGTTACCTCAATAGGGAAAAGCCAGTATACGGACCGTCCAAAATCAAAACTGCATTCCTGCTCTTCCTCCCTAGTTTTATGTCCTGTGCAGATCTGAACTGTCTATCAATAATACTATAATGTTGAGTTTTTTTATTTTTTTGACGAAATACTATAGTGTTGAGTGTTAACCGCTAATATTTAATAAAAGTCATGGCTGAGATCAAACAAGACCATTAAGTGTCCGGAGAGGATCCAATTCCAATTTATATGGATAAGACTCTTTGATATTTATAGGGTTACATGGAGGATAGTTTCAAGTTCTTATTCTCTTGTTCTCATATATTTATTCATAACTATATATATGACTCTATATATAGAGCTACAAGAAAACAAATCATATGTTTTAAATAACAACTACACAATTCACAACTACACACACCTTCAAACCTTCATACACACATCTCTTTCCCGTTCCTTACTCTCTTTACATTCACAGGTAACCCATTTTTCATCCTCAAAGTCAAAGACAAAACATGTTCAGGACAAGCATCTTTATCCATTGCAACAACTTCAAACCTTTCCATAACAGAAGCTGCAATAGACTTCATCTGAATATAAGCCATTTCTTTCCCTAAACACATCCTAGGACCTGCATTAAACACCGGAAACCGATACGGACTCTCACTTCTACACACACTAACACCATCCTTATCATTTTCCAACCACCTCTCCAGTTTAAACTCATTACAATCTTTTCCCCACACACTCTCAATTCTCCCCATAGCATAAGTATGATAAGACATAAACCAGTCTTTCTTAATCCTAGTTCCATCCGGCAAAACATCGTCATTCAAACACGCCTTAGTATCAATCAGTACAGGCGGATACAATCTCATAGTCTCACTAATCGCCGCGTGCAAGTAATGCATTTCTTTCAGCTCTTCATATCCAAACGAATCAGTTTTATTTCCACTTTTTAAACGCGCCATTTCAATTTCTTCGATTATTTTATCTTTAATGTCGCGTTTTGAAGATAAAATCCAGAAAAACCAACTCAAAGACGACGATGTAGTATCGCGCCCAGCGAGAATAAAGCTTATTATAATATCGCGAAGAAACTCCGGTGAAGCTTCTTCAGTTCTGATGAAGCGAGATAACAAATCTTGACCAACTTCTTTAGCTTCCATTCTCGACCGAATAATCTCATCAGCAAACTCATGAACGGTTGAGATTGATTGTTTCAATCTCCGTTCTGACGTTAAGAATTCTTTTCATTTTCCATAACAATGGGAAAAGACAGATGAACCTTCCAGAACTTATCATTGCTGCATCTTTAAATGCGTGCATGAAGGCTGCTGCCGCGGAGGCGGAGACGGATCCAGTGGTACCGTCGCCACCGAGACAACCAGGATCGACGTTAAAAGCTAGTTTACAAACATTATCAAATGCAAACTGTTCTAAAATATTCTGTAAATCGAGAATCTGGTTGTTTTCTGTTGCTTTTGTTAGAATCGGAATGAGTCTCGTTTGTGTTTCGACGGTTACGTTTTCGACGATGAAATTTCGTAGCGATTTCGTGTTGAATTCGTAGCTGGCGGTTTTTCTCTGAAGCTTCCAGAGATCACCATCGGAGTTGAAGATACCGTTGCCAAGAAAATCTTGAAGGAGGCTGATGAATCTTTCACCTTTTGGATAGTTTTCGAATTTTGTTTTGAGAATGTGTTGGATGTTATCTGGATTGGCTGTTATGATGCCGTGGATTTTGCCAGGACGGACGAAGACGGCGGTGTTGGTAGGACAGTTACAGAGGATTTGAGTTGTCCAGTCGAGGAAGCGGTGGCGGTTTAGCATGAATTCAGGTGAGGTTCCAAGTAGAGGGTAGATTTTGAAGCCATTGTGTGTTTTTGAGGTGGTGGAGTAGTGAAAGTAGAAGAGATAGAGGAAGATAATGAAGAGGATGAAGATGAGTGATTCATGTGAGAAGAAGAAGAGTTCCATGGTTTCAAGTGTGAGTGAGTTGATAAAGTGATATGGTTCAACAAAGTTGGAGGACTCAAATATATAGTTGTGAACTTGTGATTATGTGAAGATATGAAGTAAAGTAAACGAGAACAATAAATTGGTTCAAGTGGTAACAGTTTTATTAAGCTTTGGTTCAAGTGCATTATGTATTAACTTATATGGATTTAACACGTTAATTAAGTGTATTGTTTTAACTTATATGGATTTAACATGTTAAATGTGCCTATTTTTATTTTTTTTTAGTTTTGATCCTCCGTCCTATTTTGGGATTAATTTTGTTGATGTGACCTTGTAACTAATGATGTGACAACATTCATGTGGACAAATTTAATAACCATGTCATTATTATATATTTTTAAATTCAATAAAACTTTATTTATAAAATATTTTAATTATTAGAATTATATATTCAACTAAATAATAATTGTTAAATCTTATAAAATATGAAATTTGAAACCCTAATTATCAAACCTTCAACTGCTAAAATTTTATTCACCATCAGAGAGAATCATTCCTTATGGATTTCACCAATCCTATGGTTTCCGTTCAAACTCAACAATTTCTGGATTTTTAAAAATGAAAAAAAATTAGAGATGATTTTGTGTTTCAATTGAAATTACTCATACTCTTTAAACTTTATCTATGACTTTGGATGAGTTTGAATGAAAACTCAGAAATTGTTTTAAGTTTGAAGTTGAATTCTAGATTGATTTTATATAAAGTTGGATGATGATGAAAGTTGGAGGTTCTTGAAACACAAAACTTGCTTTCAATATGCACTTGTTTGATTTGAATCAAAGAGGACCATGTCCATATTGTGATTGTTTGTTTTTTCTCAGGTTTAATAAATTAGAGGTTGTGAATTTTGGGATTTTTTATTTTAATGAGTTTACGATGATGATATGATGATGAAACATGATTATTTTGTTTTCTGGGTTGGTAAGAAGAGTAAAGATAACTGGATAAGTGGATGATGATAATGGGGGTTATTGATTGTTTAGTGTGATTTTTAATGTTTTTGAATTATTTTTTGATTGATTTCTTTTTAAAAAAATACTATAATTTTAATAATTAAAATATTTTATAAAATAAGTTTTATTAAATTAAAAATAAATAATGACATGGATATTAAATTTGTCCACGTGGACGCTAATATGTATTAGTGGCAATGTCACATCAATAAAATTAGCCTTAAAATGGGATGGGGGATCAAAACTCAAAAAAACTTAAAATCGGGGGACTAAAAAGTTGGTTTTTAAAATAGGGGACTAAACTTCATTTTTTTGAAAATAGGGGGATCAAAAATGCATTTAAGCCTTATATTTATATATATAATCTAGATGAGTAAATTTTAAAACACTCTATTTCCATATTTTATAATGTTTTAAAAACACTCTATTTCCATATTTTATAATGTTTTTGATAAGTGAAATTTCATGAATGGATTCAAAACATTTTTTGGGACAATATTTGTCTATAAAAAACTAAAAGAGAGAAGAAATCACTTGATGATGATGCGTCGTCCGGAAATGTAAGTAGGCGTAGCTCCCTTACAAAGTGGACTATATATTATCGTATGTGAGACTACTCGTGATAATTTTGAAGTATTTATTATTTATCCAATAATTAATAAGACACATAAATAAATTTATATGTGGTATTTACAACAAATTTTTAACAATTTTTTTTTATCTTTTTTTGTCAAGATTTTTAACAAATTTTTACTTTATATGTATATGACTTGTTTGCATCAGTTATTGGATAAATACTCTGAAATTATAATGAGGTAGAGTAAAATAAAAACATTATTGTATCTCAAATTGTAGTACAATTGTATGTGTTGGTCTCAATTTAAGAATAGGTCCAGCACAACTATGTCACAAATGCATGAATACAAGGTAATACGATGTTCTTGGAAATAAATTGATTAATGAGAGGTTCTAGCTGACCTCACTAATTGTAATCAACAATTGAGTGGGTTTTCTGTAACCAAATACTCCCTCCGGTCCTATATATAAGGAACACATTGAGAAAAACACACATACTAAGGAGACTTATTTTTTTTTATTAAAATTTCTAAAATGTTATGTGTTATTCCAAAGTTAACCTTGAGAATGTGTTTGTGTAATTAATGCATAACGTTGGAATATGTTGCATTTTACACGATTTAATAAGGGTATATAAATGATTATCTATTTAATAAAGAATAAATTTAAAGAGTGTTTCTTATAAAAAGGACAAAAAAAAATTTCCAAAATGTTTCTTATATATAGGACCGGAGGGAGTACTACTTAGAGCGATGTTAATTTTTGACATTTTTTTTATCATTTTTCTTTTTCTCTTTGCACAAAAATACTAGAGAGAAAAAAAGGGAGAAAGAGAATACAAATATATCGTGAATATGAAAGGAAAACTGTCAAAAAGTTGTCAAAACCTACATGTTCAAATAACATTTCTCCGGTAGTTAGAAGGATGTTAGTTAAATATATAGTTTTTGACATCTTAAGGACAGTGCAAATCGAAATTCACCTAAATCCACTTAGTTAATTAGCATCATTTGTCCACTAGTACATGTTGACTAGTGAACGGTCTATTTGGATGGTTTATCTTTTTTTTTTCTTCTTCCGTAAACCGGATATCTTTTACATAAAAATAGGTGGCAAATCTCTCTTTAATAATAAACAATGTAATCTGGATATCTTCTGCGCGCAAATGGGTGGCAATCCAAATAGGTGGCAAATATCTCTTTAATAATAAACAATGTAACGAAAGTGATAAGAGCAAGGTTCCAACATACATTTTATTAATAATAAATAAAGTATGACTGTGTCTACAAATCTCACTCAACTGGAGTTCGAACCCCGACCCCTTCACTTTATGTGTGTGAGTTTCCAATAACTTATT
Organism: Trifolium pratense; assembly: GCF_020283565.1. Classification (NCBI taxonomy): domain Eukaryota; kingdom Viridiplantae; phylum Streptophyta; class Magnoliopsida; order Fabales; family Fabaceae; genus Trifolium; species Trifolium pratense. The sequence continues at coordinate 13,556,971 of NC_060064.1, read as the reverse complement.
TCGTCTATCTACCAAAATAAATAAATAAAGTATGTCTATCTTCCGATAGCTTCACCCATTTAATCATGAGATATATTACATGACAAGCTGTAAAAAACGTATGCAATCAATGGTCTATAAAAATTATTCAAAACAATATTTGTGTAAGAGAAAAATACCAATCTTATGATCAACATGTTAAGAATAAGTTACCATGCTTTACTATCTAATGACCATTACCAACATGCATCAACAATTGATCTAAAAAAACATGAATAGATCGTAAAAATAATCATCATTTCAAAGAAAAAAAGAATCACTACATTCAAAATAATTTCAACAAATCTAACTTGCTATTGGGATTTTGGAATTGAGCAGCTTGTGTCTACATGAGTCTAATTTCCAGCCGACAATTTAGATCAGTAATCGAGTGATTGCTTAAATGCAAGAAATCCAAATTTCTCATGTTCCTCACCGCCACATTATTCACAACCTGATTTATGTGTCAATCGTCTTTTGCAAGTATCCTCATACCAATCGTCATGGAGCCGCTACATTTCAAATTGGGAGAACCACCACCTGGGATATATTGGTCCCATTCTTATTGGAGAAGATTGTCACATTGAAAACCATATGAATAATCTGATTGATTTACTTATAATTTACAAACTCAAAACCAAGAAAAAGGATCGTACGTGCAATGACACTTATAATTCGACAGTTGCCAACAGTTTAACTTTGTTATGCTTGTCAATCTTAGGAAACTATATACATTTTGCTTGCTAATACATTTATCAAACCACTACACTACACGAATAATCATTGAAAGCCAGATAGAATCAAACTTCAAACTTCTATTAGAAAACGGAGTTTCTTCAATCTGATTTACTTTTTGCGCCTGTTGTACCTTGTATTACTGGCCGGACTAAGAATTTGAATGTCCACACTGCGAAAATAGTTCCCTCTATAGGGGCAAGCCAGTATACAAGGAAGTGCTCCTTTGTTATGTGATCGCCTCGAGCATAAGCCCATCCCATTACCTGAACATGTTAATCGAAGTTTCTTAGGAAACAAAGTTAATGACTAAAGCTCTGACTAAAGTAACGATAGATAAACTTGGATACAATAGTACTTACAGATGCGGGGTTCATAACACCACCGGTCAGATCAGAACCAAGTATATTAAGTGTTAACTTGGAGAGGCTGGAAATCCAAGTCTTCATGAAGAAACTTCCACGGATTTTTGATGCGGCAAGTCCAAGTGAAATGCTTACAATTGCAAATGTTAGTAATCCTTCTGTCAATGCTCCCCGATGAATGTCAACATTCAAACGCGGTCCTTTCCCTACTTCAGGAATGGTTTCAATAAGAAGTCTAACTCCAACAATAGATCCAAACACCTGAAGGGATTAATACCATGCATATTAGAATGATAAAATCTTCATTTCAAGATGAGTTTGACACATTCAGGTCTTTGCATAGATGCATAAAAACTGGTTCATCTATATACTAAAACTCAATGTAACACAACACTCGCATGTCACCCATATAGTATACACCAGTGCTATGGGGTATCTTATCCAAGCATTACTGAGGTTTTTACTATGATTCTATATCCTGTCGATGCATGCCAGACCAAGGATAGTTGAAGCTTCACGTACGATGAGAACTCAAAATAAAATATTCAGCCACACCAAGGTGAGAACTCAAAATTCATAAGAAAGTAACACATAATTCATAAATCACAAATTAACAACTTAAGCTAGAGAATTAACAAGGACAACTTAATAACTCCAGAAAGGAAAATACAAAGGATCAAGTTTTAACAAATGCTGAGACATAAACACCAAAATTAGGCAGTCAAATTCTAGATAAACAAATTAAAATCACCAATCTCATCAATCCCACCAAAACACTCGCCAATCTGATTGACCTTACGAGTATGATAGATTATTGATCCCGAGCGATCCTACCGGATTGCAATTCTGCTGTGATTTGGATTGCACAAGTCATCAAATATCGTAAGACCGTGATTTTGATTACTTTAATTTGCTTAAAACAGTCAGAGTGTCATACAAATCTCTTTGTTTAATAATACACCAAAAAATACTTTGCAGAAAACCTTGTTAATAAACTTACACAAACATGTAAAAGCCTCAGCTCAGATAGATACCTCGAGAAATGATCTAGCAATCAATTTTAATCCACTATCTTGATTTATCAATTCACAAATACCCTGATATTTGTGGAAGCTTTGAAACTCAATTTAGTGGTTCTTAAATATCCAACACAAATTGGTATAGCATATTTCAAACTCACTCAAAGTGTAAGCAAATGCTCGCAGTAGGAAGCATAACTGCCTTTATACCTTTCAAACGATAGTGAACTATAAGGAAATAACGTTAGAGACGGATGAGGACAGAACCAATTTTATTAAGCTATATGTTATCATATTGAGTCATGACTCATAAAGACCAGGAGTTCTCAATTTAGAGTTCAAGTTTGCTAATAATGTTCATAAGAAACAATCAGACACCTAATGGAAGAAATGAACAATATGTCAAAAAGCTTGAGATTAGCCGACACTGGGCCTGATCTAGACAAAGGTGTGATGATGATGTTTAAATTTCAATCCTCCATTAGACCACCTATCCTCCTCTCTTTCCACTGTACCCAAAATCTTAAGTAAAACATGTTGGCGATGGAAGAGACAAACTTCTCGATCTTCCCTGTACGTAATATTTGGCAATCCTGTTTAATTTTCTAGTACTCCTAGGCAATGCCTTGTGATACTGAGACAGATAAAACCAAACATGGCCAAAGTATTCAGTACAATAGTTCAGAAAATTTCAAACCAAAATAACTAATAGATTCCAACAAAGAGTTAAGTCATCTTTGGCGATTGAATCTCAAATGCTCCACTTAATTCAAGAGAAGATGAAGTTAAATGGATGCTAGTGTCAACAAACTGTGCGCAATGGTACACTGACAGTTAAAAACTAGAGTACTTCTAAGGTGGGAACATGCTCAATAAAACCCCAAAACCTATTCAAAGATATAATGACAACAATCACTTTTTTTATTCATCATGCACTAGGAATCAACTATATGAATCAAATGACATAATAATAGTCTGTCATGAGTCATAACTAAAAATAAATCATTTAATTCCAAACCTCTCTTAATTTATTGGATTATTCTCCACGCGTTTTATCTCTTCATCGACGCTTTTACACGTATTATCCACACACTCTCAAACTATCTAATCCAAACCTATTTAGAGATGTAAAAAGAATTTCATAGAGTTATATACAACATGAGACAGAATTAATTCATCAACCAAGCTATATATCAAAGTGAGTGAGAAAAAGACTAAGGATGTGTTTGATTTGCAGAGAAATAAGGGTCTGGACAGGAGAACTTCAATTGTATTGTATTTGGTTTCAAAACTATTCATGGGACTGGACAATCTATGGGGCAAAGGACCGGACAAAGACTGAAATTTTGTCTCTCACTAAACCACATAACAACTTTTGGTCGAAAATACAAGTTGTCTAAAATGTCAAAATAATTGTCCACCAAACATTCATATAAGATGAAGTTATTCAATACTCAAAAGTTTGTCAAGTACTTACCTTTTGCAAATCAAACTGGCCCATAACATTAAAAAAAAACATTTTCTTTTCTTTCTCAAAAATACCCAAAGTACTCATTAACTGTAATCACTTGGAGCATAGATCAGATTATCATAAATGAGAGGATAAAAGAATTCCAATAATAAATACTCATGAAAATCGATAAAAAACAATTAGGCTCAATTATTCAACAGTTTGTTATAAAAAAAAGGGGACAACCAAGAAGAAAATCAGCAAGAAGAAGAAGGAGAAGAATGAAATTAACCTGAGCAGGAATTCTAGAACCAATGCAGAAAAGGAAGTTAAGAAAATCTCCAGAGATAGCATCAGACAAAACAGTGAGAGGATTGTAGGCCCCACCATGAGAAATCTTGCCAAGGAGAGCAAAGAAGAACATGTTGAGTATGGAAAATGAAATCTTTACAATCTCAGCAATATGGGTATGAGAAAAGCCAAGAACTTTGAAGACGAATAATCTAACGAGAACACCAGAACACACCCACATGAAAGATAGAACAAAATCTGATACAAAAACCAATCTATTACGTCGTTCCATCTTCAACAACGATAACAAATGATGAATTTGTGATATCTTTTGTTTTTGGAATTTCAATCAAACATAAAAGAAGAGATGTTTTCTCTCCCCACCCCCCGTGTTTCTTTTATCCCCCTGAGTTTCCAATTTTGCCCTTGAAAAAACTTCGGTTCGTAGAAACCGAAGTTTTTTTTTGCCTTGAAAACAAATTTCGGTTTCTAAAAACCGAAATTTACTCTGAATTTGCACTAGAAAAAATTCGGTTTCTGCGAACCGAATTTTTCACAAGGGCAAAATTGGAATATTGGGGGTATAAAGAAACACGGGGGGCCCGAAGAGAAAACATCAAAAGAAGAATCTATCTATGTATGAATAATATGTATAGGGCCGGCCATTGGGCCAAGCTGCCAAAGCTAGGGCTTTAGGCCCAACAAATTTTTTTTTTTTATCAAAGAAAAATAGGCCTCCAAAAAAAAAAAATCCCTATTCCTAAATATGTTCTGCTGCACGCGTGAAAAAAAGGAATACGCTTTTTATTTTCTGCCGGCCGCGTGAATCGTTTCTTCTTCCCACAATAACTCCACCAACGTCTCTTGCATCAATTTCTCACAAAATTCCTCCTATCATTTAATTCTCCCTTCAAACTTTCTACTTTAAAAGAATGATTCCAAGTTTCAACTTTCACCATACTTCTTCAATCCTCAAAAGCAAAAAACTTTCCAATTTCCACTGCGATTTGCCGATTTTGTGTAGCAATTTTAGTAACTGTGAATTTGTGATATTGTGAAACCATCTATCACACTACTGCTGCAGCAACTCTTGTTGGAGGTCTTTTCAATTTCTATTGCAGCAATTCTAGCAAGTGGCTTTGAGGCTTTTTGGGTTCTTTATTATTATTATCTATCTCCAATAAGTGATTGCAGCAATTCTTGCCGACTCAGATTTTGTATTGCAGCAAGCCAGCAATTCTAGCAAGTGGCTTTCTGGGTTCTTTATTATTATCCATCTCCAATAAGTGATTTGTTGTTTCTGTCGGCAAACAGGTTCATTCTTTCTTTTTATTCTCTTTTATTTTATTTAATCTATTAGTTTAGTGATTGTAGGCAAACAGACAAAAAAATTGTTTAGTCTATTACATTTTTATTCTTTAATCTACTTGTTTAATCTTTGATTGAATTGTTTACTTGTTTTAAAATATATAAATGTCAACTAGAAAATATGAATCGGGTTAATCGAAACTTAAAAAAAGGAGAAGAGTTGAAGCATTGATTGAATCACATGTTGAAAATGATACACCAATTGATATACTTAACTATATAATAAGAATGAACTCCTTCACAAATGCATTTGTTGCTTATAGAATAATGTTAACGATTCATGTAACTGTTGCTTCCGCAGAAAGAAGTTTTTCAAAATTAAAATTAATAAAATCTTATCTAAGATCTGTTGAGGCAAAATGCAAAATCCCAATTTGATGTTTTAAAGATAACAAACATCTTAATTATATTTTAAATGTAATTCTGATCTCATTTGTTATCTAACAAGTGATCTTGAGTGTTTTAATTAGTCAGGAACAATTAAGCTTCTAATCTCAATGATATTCATTATGTTTTGGCAAAAAGAGAAGCTTCAGGATCAGTCTGAGAATGATCTCTGGTTTAAGTGCAACATTCTCCTCATAAACAAGAATAAATGCAAAAGCACTTATATCATTAAGTCAACCATATACAAGACAAAGAAGCACTTTATCTTGGTTTTAACTCACAAGATCACAACAGTTCATAAGCAATTAAGGCAAGGAATAAGTTGGAAAGAAAGTGACTTTCCTCTTTGGACAAAGTTAATGATCAAGCATGTGCAACATGATAATTTCTCAAGGCATCATCTAATCAGGTGTATCAAGAATATTTGGACAAGAATTACATAGACCAATAAGGATGAGACAACACACATTTAACTCATAGTTGTCATGTACCTTCAATGTCATTATTTAATGAACATTCTCCAAGAGATTAATTCTTAATCAAGAAAAGGAAGTACATGGAAAGGACAAGTGAATAGTTATGCAAGGACATCACAGCTGCATTCCCTTCACACTACAGCTGGCCACAGGTCTGCATCATTCTCCATTTGAAGATCAAGTGCAAAATTCGCCCAGATTGGAGAACGATCTCAGAATGATGCTGAGAATGACTGTCCTTTGCTTTTGAAGTTGCAAGCTCATCTACAGCTGGCCAAAACGTGCCTAATTAGTCTATAACGGATATACTTGGTGAGGAAGCAATGAACAACTATCTACAGCCCATTGCAAGCTGTCTTTTTGGCCCTTTTAAGTGAAAATATGAAGAACAGCAGGGAGAACGTTCTGAGAAAGATCAGTTTGAGCTTATCCACTCAACAATTCAGCATGAGCTGTCTATTTTGAATCAACTAGCCGTTGGAGAACTTCCTTTGGGACCAAGGAACTAAAGACTCAAGGTTCAACTATAAAAGGAAGGCTTTGGCAACATTGAAGAGCAAGAGTTCAATTTACAACAATCAATCTACTTGTCTTTGTGACACAAGTTTTAAGCTCTTCTTTAAAGATCTCTTTCACTCCATATTTTGTAATTATCATACTAGGATCAGTATCCATTTTGAGTGAACAAAGAGAGATTTTATTGTAACTAGCTTTTTAACTTAGTTTGAGTGAGAAAGCTTTAAGATCCAAACCATTATCAATATTGTAAAGATTGGCTCAAGTCAATACGTAACTATTGATTGAGTGACACCTCATAAAGTCTAGGAAAGACTTAGGTAGATCAAGCAAGTGAAGCTTGGAAGATTGTGATCTTGGATTAGATCAAAGAAGAAGTGTATCTTGAGATCGGTAGAATCTCTTAGTGGACAATCTCACAGGAGCGTGGGGACTGGAGTAGCCCATACTATTAAGGGGTGAACCAGGATAAAATTATTGTGTCTCTTCTCTCCCTTAAACTCATATTAATTTTGTGCAAGCACTAACACACACAAATCACTTATTGTTTTTGTTTGCAACTCAGAGATCGTTCTAAGATCATTCTCCTAACTTATATTATTTATTCTGAGGTCATTCTAACATATGTTTTGATATCTAATTTTTAAAAGGACAATTTTTAAAGGTTCACAATTCAAACCCCCCTTTCTTGTGAAAAACTTTGCTACTTCAAGATCAACAATGTCTCAACAAAGATTAAATGGATTGGCGTTATTAGCGATAGAAAAAGAAATGTTAACTGAAATTGATTATAATAGTTTAATAAATGATTTTGCATCTCAAAAAGCTCGAAAAGTAAATTTTTAAAAAATATTATAATTATTTTTTTTTTAGAGTATAAAAGGCCCCAATTCAAAGTTTGCTTTAAGCCTCATATAGTGTTGGGCCGGCCCTGGAAATGGAGATATGAATATGATACTCGATGGGTGCCAATGGCATGCCAACGCTGTGCTGTGTACAAACAAACAAATTATGATGATGTTTGTCAAACAAAAATATACTTAACACTTTTGTAAAAAATAAAATTAGGATAGTACCCACATGGTGGAGCATTGTTGGCATGTGGTAGTCGCATTCCGGCACGGGTTCGGCCGAACATAATTTATATGTCAATCATGGATGTTATTGATCATGGTAAATTAAACATAATTAAGTGAATGACTCAGTTATATCGAATTTTATAGTAAAGCCTTCAAAGACCCGTGAACCATCTTATTGTTGGATGGCTCAGTTACATCGAAATGGAAATTGTATTCATAGTTAAGTTCCGACGAGCATCTAGATGACCAGAAGAAAAAAATGTTGAAAAAGTTGGCCCAAGAACTATTTGATAATTAATTTCAAGCAAGTATTTGGATGTAATGTTTGCTTTAATTTTATTGTGTTTGAATATGTCGGTGTAGTGTTTGCTTTAATTTTGTTGTGTTTGAATATGTCAAGTGTAGTGTTTGCTTAAATTTTATTGCGTTGATTTATGTCAGTGTAGTGTTTGTGACATTTAAATTATTGTATGTTATAATTATTGTATGCTATCATTTTGGCAGTGTAGTCCAATCCCACATTATTGTCTATTATCTTTATCAGATAATTAAGTCCATACAATATTTATTTCAAATCCGTTGGTGGTCTACCACTCAATTCGAATCTAATCTTTATCCGATAATTAACTCTATACAATATTTATTTCAAATTCGTCGGTGGTCTACCACTCAATTCGAATCTAATCTTTATCTGATAATTAACTCTATACAATATTTATTTCAAATCCGTCGGTGGTCTACCACTCAATTCGAATCTAATCTTTATCCGATAATTAACTCTATACAATATTTATTTCAAATTCGTCGGTGGTCTACCACTCAATTCGAATCTAATCTTTATCTGATAATTAACTCTATACAATATTTATTTCAAATCCGTCGGTGGTCTACCACTCAATTCGGATATAATCTTTAACCGATAATTAACTCTATACAATATTTATTTCAAATCTGTCGGTGGTCTACCACCCAATTCGAATCTAATCTTTATCCGATAATTAACTCTATACAATATTTATTTCAAATCTGTCGGTGGTCTACCACCCAATTCAAATATAATCTTTATCCGATAATTAACTCTATACAATATTTATTTCAAATCCGTCAATGGTCTACCATTTATATATAGAGACTCGTACAACCATTTATGTACCAATCTACCTCCAACATCCCAAATCTCATCCAACTACTTCCAATATCCCAAATCTCATCCAATCTACTTCCAATATCACAAAAAATGGATCCATCAAAATATCATTTTGATATCGCAGCCTACAAACAAAGACGTGAAATTGAAGACACTTATATACTCAATCGATTTAGAGAGCGCCGACAGAAAATATTGGAAGATAAAGCACCTCGTACTAGAAAATATCTCAATAGAGATCATGCAGCGGCAAACCAAATACTAATTGACGACTACTTTTCCAATCAGCCTACATATGACGATGCAATGTTTCGTCGTCGCTACCGGATGCAAAAACATGTTTTCCTTCGAATCGTTGGGGACCTTTCAAGTAGTGATAACTACTTCACCCAGCGAGTTGATGCAGCCAATAAAGAAGGTATATCACCCTTGGCAAAATGTACCACAGCAATGCGTATGTTAGCATATGGTATGGCAGCAGATACGGTCGATGAGTACATCAAAATAGGAGGTACTACAGCATTGGAGTGCTTACGTAAATTATGTAAAGGAATCATACGATTGTATGAGCAAGTGTATCTGAGAGCACCAAACCCAAGATGACCTGTAAAAAATACTACATGTTAGTGAAATGCGGGGGTTCTCAGGGATGATTGGGAGTATTGACTCAATGCATTGGGAGTGGAAAAATTGTCCTAAAGCATGAGAAGGTCAATTTACTAGGGAGATAAGGGAACCACCACAGTTATTCTTGAAGCAGTTGCATCTCATGATCTATGGATCTGGCATGCCTTTTTTGGATGTCCGGAAACATTGAACGATTTAAACATTCTGACCGGTCACTAGTGTTTGATGACGTGGAACAGGGAAATGCTCCTACTGTTAATTTATTTGTGAATCAACGTTCCTATAATATAACATACTATCTAGCTGATGGTATCTACCCTTCTTATCCAACTTTCGTCAAATCGATTAGACTTCCTCAAAGTGAACCCGATAAGTTATTTGCAAAATATCAGGAGGGATATCAGAAGGACATCGAACGTGCATTTGGAGTGCTTCAAGCTCGATTTAAAATCATCCGTGAACCAGCTCGCTTGTGGGACATAGGCGATTTGGGTATCATAATGAGATCATGCATCATATTACATAATATGATTGTTGAGGATGAACGAGACTCATATGCTCAACGTTGGACCAATTTTTAGCAATCTGAGGAAAGTGGATCTAGTGCACCGCAACCATACTCGATCGAGGTGTTACCCACTTTTGTAAATCATGTGCGTGCTAGATCCGGGTTCTGTGATCCAAAAGGTCATCAAGAATTGCAAGCAGATTTAATGAAGCATATATGGACAAAGTTGGAATGAGACGTGATTGAACATAATTTGTATCATACTGATTACGTTGCTTGTGTGTGTATCACATTTTAAATGATTTGTATCGTACCAATTACGTTACTTGTGTGTTGTATTTCAAATTAAGTTAAAATGATTTGTATCGTATAAATTATTTAAATAAATTTTGTTTTTATTTAAAAAAACTAAAAAATAAATTGTTAAGTATTTATTATTTTAATTTAATTTTAATTGATAATTGTAATTTTATGTAATCATAAAAACAAAAATATAAATTTAAATAAGAATATGAAATAAAAATTGGTGGTGTAGAGAAAGTGGTGATATGGAGTGTTGAATGAAAAAATTATTGGAGAGGATAAAAGTTGAATGTATGTTGAATGATTAGGTGGAAGAAAGAGAAAATGACGTGAAGTGTTGGGAAGTGAAAAAATGGTATTGAATGTTAGTAACCATCATACATGGTCTTACCTTAAAAAGGACTTCCTATATTTTCTGTCAATCTTACCTATGCTCTGCTGTTATCTTTTGATGATTATTCGTGGCTTCAAAAACCTTTGCTTTTCTCATAGATACGATACGATACCCATTTCGCTGAGATTCTGAAGATTCATATTTTCATCCATCGCCGCCAATGTGTTGTTCGTATTTGCATTTTCTTGCCAGAGTTTATCGTGGTGGGACCCACAATACTCTCCCTGTTTGTTTGGCTGATACTTTCTCTTTGGATTTTCAATTCATTCCTTCCTTTTCTCTGTCTAGGGATGGCAATGGGCGCCCACGGGTGCGGGTTTGAGTGATACCAAACCCACACCCGAAATCAACACCCAAACCCAAACCCAAATCTGTTCGGGTGGCAAAACCACACCCACGCCCACACTCATTGGGTTCGGGTTTTTTACACCGAAACCCAAACCCACAACACATTTTGTACTACTTTGCAAATTTAAGCAAAACAAGGTAAATTTAAGCAAAAACAATGGAATTTAAACATATTGTCAATCACTTAGCAAAAACATAGGTTTAAAATTACAAGGGAATTTAAAATTACAAAATAGTCTTTCAAGAAATTAAATTACAACTAAACCAAAATTAAGTTCTTCCAACTTTTAAGCAAAATTCAAACACAATTTTGGTTTGTGGTTTGTGAAAAACCTAATTTTACTTTTACACTTATATATATGTGGGGGTATTTAGGTAATTTTAACATGTTTTCAGGTGGGTGTATGAGTTTCGGGTGTGGGTTTGAGTGATACCAAACCCACACCCATATTTTCGGGTGTCACCCAAACCCAAACCCAGTCAATTCGGGTTTCGCCCGTTGACTTGGGTTTGAGTTCGGGTGGGTCTCACGGGTTTGGGTTTTTCTGCCATCCCTATCTCTGTCAGTGTCATGTCATTGTCCGACGCATTGGCTCTAATTGAAAAAGGGATATTTTTGAAAACGGTTTATTGATATGGCAGGTGTGTGTTGGATGATGTAAAAATTATTGTAGGAGTTTGGCTGCACAAATTGCTAGCACAAAAAAATCTAATGCCGAGGTACAATCTTCGATTCCTTTGGTGAAATTCTGAGCCTGCCTCTTACATGAGGTAGAATCTTTTGTTCATGACCCTTCCTCTCAATATGTTATTTTCTTCTAAGTTCTAACCACTACTATCTCGCCAAAGACGCATTCAACCAGATCATATTGTCACAGAGGATTAATGTCTTTGGTCTATTACAAATTTTTGCAAATTTGAACCAAGTAACATATGCTTCAACATTTTACACTAGAAAACTATCCCATACATGTCTCTTGTATAGATCAAATACTAGTGAGATTCTTATGGCATAGTTTTTGTGTCAAGAAAAGCATATATATAAATTGCAAAACAAAGCAAATATATACCATAAGAATAACTTCTACTTTCTTTTCTTGTTATACAGCAATAAGAAACAAAAATATGCTTTTCGTGAAGGAAATGCTAAGAAAGAAATAAGAACATTACTTGATTTCTTTCACATATTCAATTGGTGGAATATGCATCTGATCTTTTTCTTTGGTCATAGTTTGCTTCTGTGTTGGACAAAGTATTGAAATCTGATTATGCTTTTCATATGTTTATATATAGCATCGTGCCTTTATCTTATTTGCTTCACCGGAGTTGTATCATTCATTGTTCCGAATATATATACCTTCGTTTGAGTCCATATTCTTTGACGCATTTATTTTAATTGGTAAGTGTTTGTTTTCATTTTATTAGTAAACTAAACTTATCAGTCAGTTTAATCTAAACATTAGTAATTTAATTTCCTGTGCATTTCAGTTATTTGCGACTGCAATTATCATTCATTCATTATAATCAGCTCAGCACCCATTGTTTCTCATTTCTGATCTTCAAGTGCTCCTTCTTCCGGTAAGATTTTATGACATTCTTTATTTCTTAGTAAAAAAACTTGATATAACATATTTGTTGTCAATTTTTTGCTTCTCATGTTTTATTTTTTATATGTTTATTTTCTACACGCTCACATGACAATAGCTTTGAACTTTATATTTTCTTTTTTCCCTTTTTCAATTATTGAGAAACTATATTATGCTTTTTAGTTATTGTATTGTTTGAAATTACATATAAATTTATCAATAAAATAGTAACAAAAAAGTGTGTAATTCACCATAATATAATATTTTGAAATAACATTTTAAAAATTAAGTCAAATTGATCTTAATGGACTCCGATTTGGATTCCTTGATGTAACTACATGATTTAGTTATATATTTGGGTTGTCCCATCTCATATCAAAAAACATGAGTTGTCCACCGTTTAACGATCAAAAAAATTTTCTTTACTCTGACACTCCTTGGATCGATGTCTGACACCTGTAAGAAACTCGTATAACATGTGTCGGACAAGTATCCCAAAAGATTTATTTTCTTTGTTTCTACTCTCCTTAGACACATAACATATCACACATATCTTCAACGGTTAAAGATTGTCAAAAAAACAATGTTGATCAATGATGGATTAAATACTTTACATTTTGATTACAATATTCTTAGCTTTTCCGATAGTAATGGATAAATAAAGATCGTATACTATTGCATCTTGTTTTAAAACTTTTTTTTTAACGAAATAACTTGTTCAACTTAGATGCACATGTATATATATTGATTTTCAATTTAGATCTTTTATAAATATTTAGTGGTGTCAGCGTCCTATGTTTTTTATATTAGCAGTGCCGACGTGCCCGCATTTGTGTCCTGTCAGGGGTTCGTGCTTATAGCTATTTTTTAAGTTTAATTGCAATGGTCCTCATATTTTATGATTGTGCAAATTGAGGCTTCCCAAATTTTTAACACAACTACCCTACACAACACACATGGATCTTAATTGTCACTGGCTTAGACTATCTTGACAATGTAAACATGTAATCAATGACAATTTAGTTCAAAATATGAAATAAGAAATCTATTAAGAGCCAAATTATATTTTAGTGAAATTTATAATGTAAACGTGATAAATTAATTTTACAACAATTGAGGCATGCACACATTGGAGTTCAAACTATTTTTTTTCTATCAAATTTGAGTTGAGCGTAAGTTGTTACCCTCACGTTTTGGTGAGTGTTAGGAGAAAACTGTAGCGGAGGTCATTGGAGGGAGGGGAGGAAGGACAAGGGTGGGGAATCCCTCACATTGTTTTGGATAATGTTTCTGAGGGAAGATGAGAAGAATATTTATGAGTAACATTGTCTTAGAAACCATGAGATCACATTGAGTTAGAGCAACCGCAAGTGGAATTTTTTTTCTTCCATACCATGGTTGTTAAGTGTGGGAGTTAAATCGTGAGATCGTACTTACGATCTCACGTGTATTTTCCTTCCACCGTGTCGGAGCGGATAAAAAATCGCTAAATATGCCGGAGCGGTGAGAACGCAGAGGAAACTCGTGAAATCGTGGTAGCCGCGCTTTCTCTCGCACCCGTTTTACCCAGATTTGGACTGTTTTGACCCGCGCCTACACTGTTTGACCCGTTTCGACCCGTTTAACCCGGGTCCAGATTGCACCGTTTCAACTCAATACTGAATCATTTTCCATCGAAAAGGAGGAATTCACTGAACTTGGGACTCGGTTGGGTTTTGTTTGCTTTAATTACTTGGAAATTTGCCATCCTTTAATGGAGTCGGTGGATTTTAATTGGTTTAAATACTTGGGATAATGGGATTCACCTACCAATGAGTGTTTTTAATTGATTATTTTTATTAATTTCTTTTTATATGTAAAAAATAAATAAATTATTATTATAAAAAAAATTAGTATAATAAATTATTTATGTTAAGTTAATTTTTCTTAGTTATTTTTATAATTGTCTATTTGGTGAGATCTTACGATCCTTGTTACGATCCTACGATCTACGCTTTTTCTATACCCCAATGATCTTTAGTGGGATCCTGATTTTGACAACCATGTTCCATACAAGTGAAATTATAGACACCACATATTTTCGGATAATCTCAAGTTATTAGATATATGAGTCATTTCACTTACACAATACTCAACGTCCAATTTTCCGTCGAATACGAGACTTTTAGTCGCACTTGACATACCAACGCTGCAAACTTTAGAATACATCTTTTACACAAAAAAAATCTTCTTCTTCTTCTTCCCTCATTTTTGTATCTGTCAAATAACCAATTATCCCAAAACCTTAAGGTGTTAGGCTAGAGCCATATCAATGGTTATATATTATTTCTAACACGCCCCCTCACGCAAGAGCTCACTTGGGCTTGAAGCGTGGATAATGCATAGGCCCACCTACCATATGCTTAAATTCCACTTTTTAATTAGAAAGTGAGGGGAGCGGAGATCGAACTCTAGACCACTTAGTCATAGAGGCTCTGATACCATGTCAAATAACCGATTATCCCAAAACCTTAAGGTGTTAGGATAGAGCCATATATCAATGGTTTTATATTATTTCTAACAATATCCTTTAGGTTTTTTAAAACAACACATTTTACCATGCATACAATTTTCAGACCATTCCCTGACATACTGATCGCTTGATTAACGTGTGCAAGTATACACAATCAATTTGCAGCAAGTAATAAGAAAGAGTATGGTACCCACAAGGATTGTCTAAGGGAACATTTTCACTAAACAAACAAATTCACATTTCAATTCATGAGCAATAAGGTAACCAAATAATATCATTGTTTCAGAGTTTGTAAACAGAATATTTAAAAAGGGAATTTTAAAGATCAAATTTGGTAGTGATGTTGGAAGTATGATCCATTCAACTAACAATCTAGTATCTGTGACTGATTACGGGTGTCATAACATTTGTGAGCAAGCTTACCTAGGGGTGTATGTCTACAGCGTTAGATGTAAAACGGCGGATAAGGCGATTACTGTGTCTAGGTCCACACTTAATTCGTTTTAGTTCAGATTAGCACGCTTCATTCTCACTATGGCCTTAAGGCTTATGTCTAAGTCCATTAAGAAAGAGTTATGTGTCCATAATCTACCATATTAATTCCTAAGTTCCATTTATTACTAGATGTCTCATAATAATAAACTTGTATTTAATTCTAAGTTTGTCGGACCTTGAATCAAACATATATCATAAAATCATAGGAATTAAAAATGCAATAAACACCATAATCAATCATATGGATAATACTAGACTTTCATTGAATATCACATAATTCCAACAACAAGAGTTTTAGCTCATGGTGAGCTTAGTGAAGCATACAAATAGAGATCTAAGTCTACACATAACTAACATCAAAAGAGAATTAGAAATGATAAACCTAGTAGATCACAACCAAGAATAGCTAATGATCTTCACCGTCGTGACTCCAGTTGACAGCTCCACTGGACAGTAATGATGGAAAATGAAGTTGTGAAGGAGATGGAGGCTACCAAATTCTCTCTTAGGGTTTCCAAACACCTTACTTCAGATTTTATGTCTCCTTATATATCAATTCATATGGATTGGGCTTTCTCTACTTGTCCTCCAAGAATAGCCCAAAGAATAAAGCACATTCCTTTCTTTTGTATTATGATAGTACATTGTCAGCACATGGGAGGTAACAGCTGTCCTGCATTTTAGATGCTTTTTCTCCAGACGCCAGCTGTCTTGCCTTTGACCGAAACCAATTGATCTTATCCATTTGCCAGCTCACGCCCTGACTTCTCTTTGACTGCCACGTTTCTCAGTTGTACGGACTCAAATGTCACGACTCTGGTTATCAGATGAAAGCGCTGAAGCCTTTGCATTTAAGCTCTCGCTGGACTGTCATGACACTCGATATCATCAAGCTAAACTCTGCACATGAAAATAACATGAAATCCACAAAACATAGCACATAGTGTGCTTGACTCGATAATTTACTAATTACTTAATGATCTACTTTTATTGACTCAAATTAAGATTAATCACCATATTGGTAGGGAATAATCCAAGTAATAACTTCCTAAAAACATCACATAAAGTGAGTTATCACATACCTATGATAATTTCTGTTGATTGCGCTCCATTAGCGCGTGTTTGGCTGAGAAAAAAAAATGAGTAGAGAAAAAATGTAAGAAAGAGAGAAACATATGATAAATCAAACACTAGTCAAAATAATAAATACACAATTTTCAATACAAAAAGTATCATTTTTTATTTTTTAAACAATAACCTAAGTAGCCAGTCCCATGAGAAAATCAAGAGAAAATCATTATTTCTTTCTCTTTCTCTCTTATCTATTTTTTCTCGTAACAAACAAAGTCTTATCATGCAGACTCTAATCCCCCACTCTTCTCAAATGTTATTTCGCACAACTAGTCTAATATAAACCGTATGAATTGCTCACCATTGTTCTATACTAATATTTTTTATGTCATTCTTTTCACACACAATTTTCTCATTCTGAAACACAACTTTAGTTCTATTACTATACTACTAAACTAACATAATACTGTCATTTACTATCCTTTGCAGCAAAGAAAGATGGATTGTACTGAACTGTCAACAGGAGCTATCTCCAAACTTGGAGAACTAGGAGTGAAGTCTGCCTTGAAGCAATTTAAATACATGATCCAACACAAAAAAATTATAGCCAATTTGAAGGAAGAACTCGAGAAGTTGAACAGTTTGAAACAATCGTTGCAAGGGTGGGTGGATGCAGAAAGCACAAAAGGAAACGCAATTCCACCTAACTTGTCAAACTGGCTCTCAAGCGTGGCAGCAATTGAAGTTGAATTACAAAGCTTCTATGAAAATAGAGATAACAAGAACAAGAAATGCTTTGGCGGCCAGTGTTCAGATTTGGCATTGAAATACTCACAAGGTAAGCAAGCCACTGCAAAAACAGGAGATATTACAAGATTGAAGGAGGAAGGAAGCAAACTTCCACTTATATCCTATCCTAAAGCTCCACCGGCACTTGGATCAACCTTTCTGAAAGATATTAAGAGTCTGGAGTCCAGAAACAAAATTATAATCACAGTCATAGAGAAACTGAATGATGAGCAGTTCAAAAGAATTAGCATTTGTGGGATGGGAGGAGTAGGAAAAACCACATTGGTAAAAGAACTCATCAAAATTGTCGAAAATAAGTTATTTGATAAAGTTGTTATGGCTGTCATATCCCTAAATCCGGATTACGACAAGATCCAAAGAAAAATTGCTGATGATTTAGGATTGGTGTTGAATAGACAGAGTGTAGAAGGAAGGGGTTCGGAAATACTTGAGAGGTTGAAGGAGTTTAACGATAAGAAGGTCAAGGTGCTAATAGTCCTAGATGATGTGTGGGAAGAGCTTAACTTTGAGTGGATAGGACTTTCTTCTCAAGAACATCAGCAGGCTATAAAGATATTATTCACATCACGAAATGAAGAGGTGTGCCAAAAGATGGGAAGCCAAGAGAATGTACAGGTCTCTGTGTTGCTAGAGAATGAAGCTTGGAGCCTATTTCAAGAAATGGCAGGAGGTATTGTAAACAAACATGATATCAATCCAATAGCAAGAGAGATTGCAAAGCAATGTGCTGGCTTGCCCCTTGCTATTGCGACAATTGGGAGAGCACTTCGCAAAAAGGAAAAGATTTCATGGGAGGCTGCCCTTCAAAAACTGAGACACTCCCAAGCATCATCTTTCCCAGACATGCAGGAATATGTATATTCACGTATTGAACTTAGCTTCAACTTTTTGGGCAGTGTAGAACACAAGTCTTGCCTTTTCCTTTGTGGATTGTTTCCAGAGGACTTTGACATTCCTATTGAAAGTCTACTACGTCATGGAGTTGGCTTGGGGTTGTTTGATGCAACTGATGCAGTTTGGGAAGCAAGAAATCTGGTAAATGATATGGTGAACAGTTTGAAAAGATGTTTCTTATTGCTAGATAGTGAAGAGCCAGGGTGCATAAAGATGCATGATGTTGTGCGTGACGTTGTCCTAAAAATTTCCTTCAGAGAAGAACTTGGAATTTTGGTGCAGAGTAATTCCGATTTGAAGGTGGTGAAACAGAGACAAGAAAAATGCCATAGAATGTCACTTATTTTGAATGAGAAGATTCAGTTAGAAAGTGACCTAGAATGTCCAACACTAGAGCTTTTACAAGTTCAATCACAAAGAGAAGATGGAGAGAGGACGTCATGGCCGGAGAACTTCATCCATGGAATGACTAAACTCAAAGTTTTATATATGCAAAATTTGCGCATTCCAAAAACATCACCTCATTTTCACGCTTCAGTTAACACCTCGGTCAACCTTCACACATTGCTACTTGAAGGATGTGATGTTGGAGATATATCTATAATTGGTAAAGAGGTCAAGAAACTAGAAATCCTAAGCTTTGCCTACTCAAATATTAAAGAACTTCCAGCTGAAATTGGTAACCTGGGATTTCTCAAATTATTGGATTTGACAGGATGTTATTATCTTTACTTCATTTCTCCTAATGTCTTTGCAAGGCTGTCAAAATTGGAAGAACTTTATTTTAGGACAGACACATTTTCGCGGTTGCAAAACCAAGAATTTCTCGAAGAGTTAAGATATCTTTCTCATCTTAAGGTTTTTGAGATCAGAGTAAGCATGTTAAAAATTTTACCCAATGATTTGATATTCAAAAACCTAGAAAAATTCTGGATTTATGCAGATCCTTATGATTCTTATGATCGTTATGGATATTTGGAGTTGAATGTCATACATTTAACAGATTTAGATTACAACTCTATTAAGAGTAGTATGATGACCATGCATCTGATCAAGAAATGTGAACTTCTCATATTAGAAGAAGTTGTGGACCTGAAAAATGTCATCTCTGAATTAGATGATTGTGGACTCCAATATGTGAATCATTTAAGGATAGAATCATGCCCCAATCTTGAGTGTGTCGTAGATTGCAATACTCCTTGGCGTGCCTTCCCATTGATCAAGTCATTGTCTCTAATAAAGCTGCCCAAGTTGAGGGAAATAATTCGTGCACATGATCACAGTGAAACCAATAAAGCTGTGATCGAATTCTCAAATTTAGAGAAATTGGAGTTGCAGTTCCTCGGAAGTCTGATTGGCTTTAGCAACTCCCTTTATTCGGATGAGCACCGTCAACCAATTCATGTGAGTAAATTATTTTTGTTAGTTATTATTATTCATGTTATATATTATTAAATTAAGAGTGTTGAATTAGAAGATGAGAGTTTTTGAATGGTGCATTAGATATTAAATTAAGAGTATTTAAACTTTTTTTATAGTGATGTGTAAATAAATAATAATGATAAGTAAAAAAAATAAAAATGCCATGTCTATATTTCTTTCAATTGAAATGTGTTAACCAATTGACGTGATTTGTTTACTGTTAATAGATAATATGTTTCATCAATTAATTAAATTTTATTATGTGTTCAGGGATTGAGTTCTACAACTAAATTAACTGATTCAACAAACACTGAAGATCATGAAATATTACATAGATCTGATTCAGACCGGTTTGGTTGCATGCCCTCATCAATTAGTGCCAAGTTGTTTTCATCTAATTGGATGAAACAATTTCCAAAATTGGAAACAATATTGTTAAAAGATTGCAGTTCCTTAGAGATGATATTTGACTTGGAAGAATGTTCTGAATCTAGTGGCGATGCACCGGATTGTTGTTTGTTTCCTCAGCTAAGAAAACTTGAGATATCATACATATTTAAGCTATCATATGTGTGGGGTAATGTTCCATGTTGTGTTCAAGGCTTTCATAATTTGAGATTTCTAACAATTTCAAATTGTGACTCTTTAAAATATGTATTTACTTCTAACATTGTTAGAGTAATCACAAATCTTGAGGAATTAAAAGTAATCTCTTGTGGAATGATTGAGAACATAGTGGTTTGGAGCACAGATGATAAAGAGGATGCCAATGTTAACGGACATGCGACAACTATTGGGTTTAACAAACTAAGTTATTTGTCACTTTCAGAACTTCCAAAGCTTATCAATGTTTGTTCAGATTCTCTTGAGTTTCAATGCCCATCCTTGACAAAATTTGAGATTATAGAGTGTCCTATGTTGGAGATATCTTTATTACCACCCCACATCCAAACAAATCAAGATAATATCATTGTCACATATTCAGAAAATAACTCAAGCTCTTCTACTTGGGCCCTACCAGGATGTAGGTCATTTCTACCCAAATTTATTCGTCAGAGAACCAAGAGAGTTAATAAGGTATAAAAATTCATGCCACATACTTTTAACCTCTTCTGCATGAAGTCTTCTGTAATAATATTAATTTCTTGTGTTTGCAGGAAGTATCACTACCCCGAGCACTTGAGGATCGCATACCTTACATTTCTGAAAGGAAAAACAAGAAAGTAAAAAAAATTCATATGCCTGTTCTAGAAGAGCTCTGCATAATAAAGTGTGATTTGCTGGATGTATTATTTATTTTTGAAGAAAAATTCAATTTCCTAGTTCCTTCACACCTGCAAACCATCAGAATTGAAAAGTGTGCCAAATTAAAGGTCATTATGGCTAGAAGGGAAGAAAGAGATGACATAATAAACACTTTTACTCGATTAAAGTCTCTTCACTTGAAAGAGCTTCCAAATCTTGTGAGGTTTTCCTTTTCAGGAATATACGAGTCTTGGGACAAACAAGACATGGTAGGTAACAATACTATTTTCCATGTATTTTTTTTCAAACAATAGTGCTTGACATAGTTAAAAAAATACTAATAGTGGTTATTATATAACTTTAATCAATTTTTTAAAACAATTTTGTAGGATGGCCAAGAGGGAGATCACGTAAGGATAACATGTCACCCACTAATGGATGAATCCTTGTTTCCAAACATAACCTCTTTATGTATAGAAGCATGCCACAAAATCAACATTTTGTTTTCTCATTCATCCATGAGTGGTCTTAAGCATCTTCAGAAGCTAAAAGTACGAGATTGTGCGAACATGGAAGAAATAGTACTTCATCAAGGAAAAATAGAAGCAAGTTCAAGTAAGATTGTGTTCCATGCATTGCAATATCTACTTCTTACAAAGCTACCCAACCTAAAGGCCTTCTCTCAATGTCACAATAATCTTGATTTTCCATCGCTGCAAAACGTGTATATTAAAGATTGTCCCAATATGGAAGTGTTTTCAAGAGGATTTTCTGATACACCGAAGCTTGAGGATCTCTCGATAACACCGAAGTTTGAGGATCTCTCGAAGTTTGAGCATCACATGTTACGGATTGTCTCTGCCACCAACAACTTTAGACATAATAGAGATATCAATGCATATCTCAAAAGCATTTGTAAGTCTCATATCTCAAAACTCTAATTTTCCGGTAATTTATAATTGTAGCAGTCTAGATGATCAATAAAATTGCAAGCTTAAACTTTTGAGATTAAAATTATGGTAATATTTCTTGAAAAACACGTGAGTGAATGCTTTACAGATGGCATCATCACAAGGATTCAAGATGTTCAACTGGACCAAACTTCATAATGAAGGATACTTCATAAAAATCTCTAAAACATGCATCGAAGGATTTCATAAACTGGTGGTGCTTGTCCCGTACAATGAGATACAAATGTTTCAACATGTGAGAGAGCTCACTGTAAGTAACTGTGATTCTTTGGTTGAGGTGTTTGAATCAGTAGGAGAATTTACAAAAAGAATGGATGCTACCATACATTCTCAGCTGCAAAAGATGACATTGAATGATTTGCCAAAATTGAGTCACATATGGAAACACAATATTACGAAGGTTGTAAGCTTCCAGAATCTAAAAGATATTGGTGTTTCAAATTGCCACAATTTGAAGAATTTGCTCTCTCATTCCATGGCCAAAAGCCTTGTGCAACTTCAAAAATTAGTAGTTAAGAAATGTGAAATAATGGAGGAGATACTAACAAAGGAAGAAGAATTGTTAAAAGTTTGAATCAATATTATTATTATAGTTTAATAGAGTTTATTGAGTTTCTTAGGATTCCTATTGTTACTAGTTTTAACTATAGGAATTATGAGTATTAGTTGGTGTGTTACAAATTTAAGGTAGTTTAATTCTGATTTATGTTTATGTTTTTTATGTTATGTTTTTCATGTATTTAAAGGATGATAATATCAATAAAATTGTGTGAGTTGTATTCCTCCTTCCTCTAAAAAAAACCAACAGTGATATCTAGAGCTTTTTTCTTAAGGGACCTAGTGAGGTTGAGAGTTCCATCAAACACACACACAAAAAAAAAAAGAAAAAAGAGATCAAAATGCAATCAGAAAACTTAGCCATAAAATTGCCAGTTTTTGAGGGTAAAAATTATCACTTATGGGCAACCAGAATGGAAGCTTATCTTGAAGCTAATGATCTTTGGGAGGCTGTTGAGGATGAGTATGAGATTGATCCATTACCGGACAATCCAACGGTTGCACAAATTAAAATTCATAAGACGAAAAAGCAGCGAAAATCAAAGGCAAAGTCTTATCTCTTTTCTGCTGTTTCTGAAGCAATCTTTACAAGAATTATGACTCTGAAGTCAGCCAAAGCAATATGGGATTTTCTCAAGCAGGAGTACGAAGGAAATGAGAAAATCAAAGGGATGCAAGTGCTGAATTTGATCAGAGAATTTGAGATGCAACAGATGAAGGAATCAGAAACAATCAAGGAGTATTCTGACAAACTTCTAAGCATCGTCAACAATGTAAGATTGCTTGGAACTGAATTTTCTGATACAAGAATAGTCCAAAAAATTCTTGTAACTGTTCCTGAGAGATTTGAGTCCACCATTTCTTCTCTAGAAAACTCCAAAGATTTGTCAACCATTACTTTGTCAGAATTGGTGTATGCTTTGCAAGCCCAAGAACAAAGGCGACTTATGAGGGAGGAAGGCACGATTGAAGGTGCTTTACAAGCAAAGTTGAAGCTCAATCAAGGCCACAAAGGAGAGAAGAAAAAGGCCCAATGGAACAACTTCCAGAAAGGAGAAGGTTCTAATAAATTGAGTAGTAAAGCTGAAGATGAGCAGACAAATTATCCTCCATGTCAGCATTGTGAAAAAACAAATCATCCACATTTCAGATGCTGGAGTAGACCTAATTTCCGTTGCAACAAATGCAATCAGCCGGGTCATATTGCAAAATTTTGCAAAAATGAAGTACAACCTAAAGTTGAGGCACAAGTGGCTGATCAAAATGAGGAGGAGGAATACTTATTTGCAGCAACATGTTTGTCTACCGACAAAAATAAGAAAAATTGGTTGGTTGATAGTGGATGCACACATCACATGGCCCATGATGAAGAGTTGTTCAAGAAGTTAGACAAAACAATTGTTTCAAAAGTTACCATTGGCAATGGACAAAGTGTTGATGTCAAAGGCAAGGGAGTTGTTGCTGTTGAAACTCTCTCAGGTACTAAATATATTTCTGATGTTTTATTTGTGCCTGAGTTGAATCAAAATTTGTTGAGTGTTGGACAAATGCTGGAAAAACACTACACTTTGCATTTTAATGACATGAAATGCACCATATTTGATCCTGTTGGTGGTGAACTAATGTCTATTAAAATAAGAAATAGAAGTTTTCCGATAGAGTGGAAGCAAACAACAATGCATGCATCTACAAGTGTAGTAGAAGCCTCAAATAAAGAGAAGAACGGAGTAGAAATTCTCCAAGGCCAAAACTCTAAAACTGCAGAAATTTTTTTTGATGATAATGCTAATTTTTCTGTTAAAAAGTGTGAACCTCATGCTGAAATTTTTGAAATGTGCAATGTTGCTATGGTCAATCCTTTGGGTGATGCAAATGTGGCAAGCATGGATGGTTGGAGAGTTGTCATGCAGGAGGAGAAAAATATGAAAGAGAAAAATGAATCTTGGCAATTTGAAGACAAGCCAAGAGATCAAAAGTTGAATAATGTTAAGTGGGTTTATAGAACTAAACTTGATCATAATGGTTCTAAGAGCAAATTTCAGGAAAAATTGGTTGACAAAGGCTTTCGGGAACATGAAGTTTATTTTTCTAATGATTTTGCTCATGTGGCAAGTCATGAAGGGGCAAGTTTTGAAGCAGAGAAAATCTACAAAGTTCATTAGAGAAGTCCAAAGAAGAGAAATTTGAAGTCAATAACTATTGATTCAAGGAGGAGTGTTGAAAGTTTGAATCAATATTATTATTATAGTTTAATAGAGTTTATTGAGTTTCTTAGGATTCCTATTGTTACTAGTTTTAACTATAGGAATTATGAGTATTAGTTGGTGTGTTACAAATTTAAGGTAGTTTAATTCTGATTTATGTTTATGTTTTTTATGTTATGTTTTTCATGTATTTAAAGGATGATAATATCAATAAAATTGTGTGAGTTGTATTCCTCCTTCCTCTAAAAAAAACCAACAAGAATATATAGAAGGAAGCAACAAAGTCAAGACTTTATTTCCTAAGTTGGAGGAATTGAAACTTCTTTATCTTCCTAAGCTGGAATGTGTTTGTTCAGGAAATTATGACTATGATATCATGGTCTCGTCAATGGAAGAGGACAGGGAAATCAATAAAAGTAACATTCAGATTTCATTTCCAGAATTAAAGGTGTTAGAGCTTCGTGGAGTACCGAAGCTCAAATGTTTTTGTTCGGGAGCGTATGACTATGATATCATGGTCTCGTCAATGGAAGAGTGTCTAAATATGGGAACCTTTCCCCATGGAAATGTTATTGTAAACACACCCAACCTTCATAAACTAAAATTGGATTGGATTGATACGTACACACATGGAGACCTTAATATGATAATATATTATCTTCAAAATTCAGAGAAATTCAAGGTACACGCACGAGGTTTCCTATCTTGTGTGATCATTATATGGAACTACTCTATTAATTTTGAATCTAAAATACATCACATGCATATGTATGTTGTGTGCAGGTAGAATTGCAAAAATTAAAGACATTTGTTTCATATTGATGTGCGTCAATGCGAGAAGATGAAAGCGATCATTGGGAATAATTGTGTACAACAGAAGGCTAAGAAGATCATATTCCCATCATTGCAGTTTATTGAACTAGAAAATCTTCCCAACCTCAAATGTTTCGGTCAAAGTTCTCTCCCTTCCTATGTTGAGTTGCCACAGTTTTACAAAATACGGATTGAAGACTGTCAAGAGTTGAAAACTTTTTGGGACGATGGAATTGTATACACACAAAGCAATTTTATAATTTCTATGGAAGATTCTTATTTTTGTGATGAATTGGGTCTGAATGAGTCCATACAACAACACAGTAAATTGCAATGAAGGCAAGTGTTGTTGTGAAGTTTGAATTTCTATCTCTTCACTAAATGCATATATTGTTGCCTTGTTCACTCCTTGATGTGACACCTTTAATCCAACCCTTGAGGTCGTTACATTTTACATTTTAATTTCCATTTGCTGAATTGGCTCCCTCTACTAATATCATTTCAATTACTTCCCAGGTTGTTCTTCGACAAGGGATAATGTCATTTTTATTTGCAAGGGAACATGGTCTGCATCCTGATATTTTAAGCATGTGGTAAATTTCTAGATTTTATGTATGTGACATATTTATTTGCACTTGATCATATTAATTAATCAGTGATGCTTGTATAATTACATCAAATTTAGGTTAGATATTAAAAGTAGTTGTTGTATGATTTCCTGCAGATTTCTAATTCAAATCCAGATGCTACATTACATATATATGCTTGAACATTTTAGGTAAATACAACTCTTATTATCTTTCTGACTTATGACATGCTGATTTTCATGTTCTACTGTCATGAAAACACTTTGTTCGACAAAGACTTCATGTTTGAAACGACAATTCATTAACCTTTTCCTTTCTTTAATGCAGAGAAATTGACTTCCTCCCTCTGAGCAACTAAAATACTTTTGGTGCCGAGTTTGAGCAAAACACTTCAACAAACTCATGGTGCCAAGGCTAGTTGTGTGGTCCATTATGTATGATCATATTTAAGGTTAATGAAAGTGTTGGCTACATTCTTAAGGATTTAAGTTGTTACTTGTGTAGTTGTAGTTCAGAATCCTAAATAAGGTGTCAATCTTACAAAGATATAATTATATCCAAAGAATGTTTCTTAGATTATGCGAGAATTATATTTCCTCTATTAGATGTTAGTTGTTTTCCTCGTGTATTATTTTTGTGCAAAAAATTCCTTTGAGAGAAACAAAACATGTGATGTGTTGTGTGTTGGTATGCTATTTTAGCCATTTGTTATTTTGTTATATATTTGATTATGAGATTGATCAATTTAGGATTAGATACAAGTTTATTATTATTATTATGAGACATCTAATAGTAAATGGATTCAATGAACTAATATGGTTAAGTAGAGGATGGACACATACTTCTTACTTGAGGACTTAGACATAAGCTTTGAGGCAATAGTGATTAAAACAAGCAAGGTTTTCTGGACTAAAATGAATTAAACGTGACCTAGACATAGGACCCACCTTATCCCTCATTTTATTATCTAACATTGTAGACATACACCACAAGACAAACTTGGTCACAATAGCCATGACAATACTTATCACACACAAACATTGAAGCTAGTTAGACTGATCATTGATTCCAACACTTTCCAACTATTGTTACCAAAACCTATTTTTATTATTTGTCATTTACATTTTCTATTATAAAAACCCAAAATGATGTTTTGTTAATTTCATATGCTCATAAGCTAAGAATTGTCTGAATAAAAATTGAAATGAAGTTCCCTTCGCAATCCATGTGGGTACGATACTCTATCTTATTACTTGCTGCAATTTGACTGTGTATACTTGCACACGTTAAACAAGCGAACACTCGTTGGTCCAACCAGTAACCCAGTGACCCAGTGTCTTGAACTGGTTGATCACCGGTCCGGGTTTTAAAACTATGTCTGCAAGGTAAATATGGTCTGGTTAAAAATTATTTCGACCGGGTAGGGGAGTTTATTGACCGTTTGAAGCTCAATATCTTGGTTAAAATAGCTAAAAAGTTTACTCTTGTCCCCCACCATTTCCCTCGTGCCCCCTAAAATGACCAATATATCTCCTCGCTATATAGATAGTGAACTCAGTTTGTTGTTTATGTAGCGAGTGACTGGTTTCTTTTTTACACAACCTCAATGTCTACATCATTCATACTCCCAGGATGAAACTACATCCTAATTTGGAAAAAAAAATCATTCACTTTGTAAAATGCGAACACATTCTCTATATATAACGAGCCGCATCACCTTACTCCTCGTTTCAATAGTTACACAAAAACTCAAATTTTTCTAAAAACTCTCCAAAAACCTAAAACTTAAAAAGCTCATCAAAATCAAACAGTTTGTTGCGCATTTGGGCTTGAAATTACGTAACAAGTGAAGAACAAAGGCAACAAAAAGAGGTTAGTACACAATTGATCGAATCTTCAAGTTTGTTTTGCATTTTTTTCTAACTGGTTTAATTCGCTACATAGGAAGCAAACCAACTAAAACGTGTTCGCTGCCGGTAAGTGAAATACTCTAATGTTGATGCTTTGCTGGTTTTTTATTGATTCAATTTTTTTTGTTTACATATGAAAATACATTAGAGAAACGTGTGAGAGGTAAGGAGACTTCGGCAATCGCATCTGCTAGGAGAACAAAGTTGGTCACAGTTACTGCATCATGCAGTAATTGATCTGATCCGTCTAATTTAAAAATGATGAGTGAAATGTAATATCAAAACCGTCTCATTTCAAATGAAAAGCCGTGGCCTAATACTATGTCAAACTGCGCAAAAATTTTACAACATGAAACTCAAATCCTCCAAAATAGAGTGATTTGGAGTGGATAGAAGACCGTCACATTTAATGTAATTTTTTATTTATTTAATCATTTAATGTAATTTTAAACATTAGTAGTATAATGATAAAAATGTTTTATTTATTTATTTTTTTGAATATTTATCCTCCACTTTTTTGACGAAAATTGAAAATGTAAACCATATGGGTTAAATAATTATAATTAAATAAAAGAAAGGTAATACATGTGACTAAATTATTTTTCTTCAATTTCTCTTAATAAAATCATGTCAAATAACAGATGATGACGGATCGTCACACTCTCTAATCCATGCCTATTTTAGCAACATTAGATGCATTTTAGTAGGTTTTAAGCAATAAATTCAAGAGAAATCTATTCATAAGCATGATTACTTGTTATCTAAGAAAGCAGGAAAATGTGCAGGAAAATGCTGAAATACACTACGCTGGGGGCGTGGGAAGGCCACGCGCAGCGTGAAGAGCTGCATCAGAGAAGACCCATTTTTACTTGAATTACGCCCGGCGTGGGACCTCATCACGCGCGGCGTAATTCACTGACCAGAGAGGTGTTTTTGCCAAGTTCAACTACGCCCGGCGTGGAGGATGGTCACGCGCGGCGTGATGGAAAAGTTGAACTACGCTGGGGGCGTAGGGACCATCACGCGCGGCGCAAATAAGTCAAAATCAAGGATCAGAGCCTTCAGATATCATCACGCGCGGCGTGGGGCAGGTACACGCGCGGCGTGGACAGAGGATTTGCAACCACGCGCGGCGTGGCAGATCTGGCGCGCGGCGTGGTTGCGTATACTATATATTGAAATCTCAGTTTTTTGGTTCTGGGGTGGAAAATCTGCTACTGTTCATCTACAATCTGGTTTTAGGAGCTTTCATAGTTGGATCCTGAACTTCATAGGATAGCTTCAAGCACCTCAGCAGCATGGATTCACACGCCATGAAGTTGAAGCGAAGAGGCGAACGAAGCAACATGAGGAGCTAGACTTCTTGTGGAGGTAGGATCTAGGATAGCTTAGGATGTAGATGGATCTAATGTAATCTGCTATATTGTATGAATTTACTCTTTTTTATAGTGTTTACTTAATGCAAATCTGTACTTAATGCCTTATAATCCTTCATTAGTGTTATAATAATTTTGAGTTAAGTCACGTATGAGAATATTAGTTTAATTTCTGAACTGAATTGCATTAAGCACTCGAGTGTTTCCGGTCGAGAGATTGAAACATAGTGTAGCGAATGATCAACGCGCTTTCATATCATTCGTTGTAGGTAGCTTACACCCGAGAGATCGGGGGAGTATCGACAACGAATAGAGTGGATTTTGACAAGAGATTGCAATTCACTAATTTGTTGATCCAGTTGTGAACACTTGAGTAATTTCATATGATACGGTAGATTGCATGTGATTAAGCTATAGACTAGGTGATTCCGATGATTCTACCTCGCTTTTCCATTTATTACTAAGCACGTTTTTCATACCAATCAATCACTCAAACAAATCCCCAATTTATGTTTTATTATTGCATGATGTTTATAGACACTATTATACTTGTTTAGTCGCGCAATCCATGTGGATCGACAACTCATTTTTATTACTACGTGGCAATTCGTACACTTGCGAATAGGTCATCAACAGACACACTGAATATTCTGATCGAAATTGAAGTGAAGTATTCATTCATTTCTAATTGCGATTGCGAATGCGCCGCATGCAAATGTAACAACTTGACCCAAACTTTGGTACTTTCCACTTCACAATCAATCCTTTTTCTTTGCAATGTGTTCTTCTTGTTCGTTTCATTCAATCAATCAATCAATGTGAATTCAATGTTGTTGGTTTCTTAATATTCAATTTTCATTCTTTGATTCACATGAAAAACCCATTAACTTCTTCAAGATTCCATTTTATTATATAGTATTACTTCTTTTTGTTATTGCCATAATGTGATATATATATATATATATATATATATATATATATATATATATATATATATATATATATATATATGTATGTATGTGTCTGTCATCATGTGATGTGTGATTATAATATTGACGAGATACATTAGTTATTCATTTGACCAATTTGGTTTCTTGACTTTCTTCTGACACGAGTTAGTTGAATAATTGATGTATCTGGTTTATAATATCGACCACATACATTCAATGAATCTAATAAATGAAATTTTGACTTATAATAGTGACCGGAGAGTACCATTTTGAAGTGCTAAAGGCTTTGTTGTTGTTTATTTGATATTTCATTTGTGGATTGTAGATATCGGTTTATTTGACGCAATGGGAGTGTTTGAGAGCTTCAACATTTTACCGTGGTGTCAAAGTAATCAGCATTGTTTGGAATTAGCCAGAAAGAATATGAGCAGTGGGAAGGAGACAGCTTCTTTCGCCTTAGGTTTAGTAAGTGTTGTTATTTGGGTTGTTGCTGAGATACCTCAAATAATCACTAACTATAGAGCAAAATCTACTGATGGTCTCTCTGCAACTTTCTTGATCACTTGGATTATTGGGTAAGTTAGCTTTTCAATGAGATTTTGTAAGGGCTGCTTGCATTTTGCTTGTCTGATTCGGTTTAAATAATGAATAAATCATCAATTTAGTCCCTAAAATATATCAGTATAATTAGTAGTCCCTAAAAAGTATATAAATTTGTCAATTTAATTCATGCTATTAAGATGTTAGGGACCAACGTGACGGATTTTTATATACTTTGTGTCAAAAAAATTGGATAGAGAATGACATTCAAGGAGCTAAAATGATGGCTTATTCTTAAATAATTGATTGTTAACTATGCAGTTTTATCTGTTTGTCTGTTTTGCTGGTCTATTTGTATCTATAACACATCTTGGTACTTAATGTAATCTTTTTAACCTTGATTATGTCATTTGAGATCTCACATTACTAGATTGATGAATGTGATTTCTGCAAAAAAAAACTGTTCAAATTCTCTTTAGGGATGTAGTTCAATGGAAGTATATCCTGTAGGAAGCAATTTGGTGTATGCTTAAAATGGAAACAAAAAAATCAGCATGGATTTTCTATAAATATTGACATATAATCTCATCTTTGAATGTTTTATTCTCATTTTTAATGATACACTTACTGATCCTAGTCCGCTAGCATGGCTCATTCACTATTTTTATACGGTATGTTTATGTACTGCAGAGATCTATTCAACGTATTTGGGTGCATGCTGGAACCTACAACTGTGAGTATCTCTCTCGTGTCTTAAATATTAAAGTAGCTTTCCTCTTAAGTCTTAGGAGCTATCTTTAAAGTTTGCTATTACTTCTTCCATTATCAGTATGCTTAATGATTTGTTTTATTTCTTTATGTAGCTCCCAACTCAATTCTATATGGCAGTGGTAAGGACTCTAGCTGAAGACTGATGAGTTATTGTACTTAGTAAATCATTATTGTTATCTGGATTTCCCACTCTCTGTTAGCCGGTTTGATGTTACCTTTCTTCGGATGTATTAATATGCAGCTATACACCATTATAACAGTTTCCCTTGGTTCACAATCCATTTACTATGGATACATATATCCCCAATCACAGTACAAGAGACAGCTCAAGGTAAAAATTCCTATCCATATACTTATGCTTTATATGATCTGTTTTACTTGTATATGTCTGCTGATTATAATCGCTTTCCAAAATTGCAAATAGTGTATCTCCCTCCTTCAATTAGTGAACTTGAGAGATTTCTTAGGAGCATGACTTGCAAATAGTATATGGAAGAAATAAGATAATGCTTTTTTTTGGTACGGATTGAAGCTAACCCCCAATATTTTTAACTGTATTATATCATTCCATGAATGAGCAGGTTGAAACACCAACAAAAGCTGGACAAGTAGAAAAAGTCAGTGATGCTGAACAGAGTCATGAGTTTGATGCTGAACTGAGTTCTCCTATTCCTTTTCCAGAACACCCTCCAAGTATATTTACCGGAAGAGAAGACTTATTCTACCAGTAACAAATCTTTCTCATTAAATTTCTTCATAATGCATTGTTGTGTTCTAGCTTCTTAGTTATCATCAATCTCCTGATTTTTTGGGTATGAAGAAAATATCTGATTGTTCCTCCATAATGGGCAGTATATAAATAAACTTCAATTCATTTCATCAAAAAGTTGTCAGTTTAAAATGCACTTATCTTTAATGTTATAGAACTATTTAAAAATTATGGTGGGTAGTGTTTGATTTATTTAGCCTTCCAGTTTGAGGACAAGCTTATTGTGTTTGCTTCAAACTGGCAATAACCTTGCTTCATTCATAAACATATAAGATTCAAGGGGCTCATTACTATTTATGCATAATATGTCCTTACATAGAATCAATGATTTACCAAGAAATTTTGGGTGTCTACCCTGATCAGTTCTGGGGGTTCAATATCCTTTGTTTTGGGAATTAACAGAAAAATGTAATGCTACTTGCACAAACACTGTTCATAACCTGCTGATATCCCAATATGTTTAAACAAAGAAACAGTGTAATAATCCATTTGTTTCCTTCAAAGGCTCTGTTGACATTACTTTTAGTATGAAACTTAAGTGACATTAGTTCCTTAACAATGGAAATTGACATAAAAAAATCCTTCTGTGCACAAACCGTGAACTTAAGGACTAAATTGATGGCATTTCCTAATCATGTCACTTTCTTTAGATAACTAAATTAATGTCACTCTCCATCTTCTGAAGACTAAATTGCCGCTGCTTAACTTTTAGGGACTGAATTGACACCAACCTAATTTTTTGGGACCAAAGCGTAACTTCATTAAAATAATGTATTGAAAGTTTTGCAAAAAGTGTTTGTCAAAAATAACATCACTCGATATCAAAATTATTGTGAGCCCCTAGTTCATGATTAATCTCCAAACTCTCCTGTTTCTCTTGATTGAAATCTTCAGGATTTCTCACCAACATGTAGTTTCTTACCATTGAAAGTTTTCTTTATCAAAATATTGATGATTCATGAAAAAAAATAAAATCTTTTTCCTATTGGTCTTGCTGAGTTCTGGTGATTTCTTTTGTGGTAATACAAGCAGAATAATCATAATTGTATACAAAATATCTAGTGAACTTTGCTTTCTCAATATTTCGGAAAGTTCTAGTATACTCATTTAGGTTTTGAATTCATTAGGTCAGCAATACTGTCCCTGTTTGTTTGGCTGATACTTTCTCTTTGGATTTTCAATTCATTCCTTCCTTTTCTGTGTCAGTGTCATGTCATTGTCGGACGCATTGGCTCTAAAATTACTGCTCAGGTAATAAATTACTTGCAGTTACATATAGTCCTTTTTATTATTATTCATTGACAAAAATTTGGAATTTAATCATCTATTTAGTGATAGTGAAAAAAAAAAAAAGATTTTGAATAGGGTTTGTTTGTGGTTTAATTGAACATGTTCTCCACCCTTGAAGAATTCTATAGTTTTATCGTACTGTTGTGCCTAATTTATTGCCACTATGTATGTACCTGCTGGCTTCAACTCCAGGTAGTAAACACAAGAGGAAATCTATGGCGATGATCTGGAATGCGGTTATTTGGTCACTGTGGCGTTATCGAAAAAGGGATATTTTTGAAAACGGGTTTATTGATATGGCAGGTGTGTTGGATGATGTAAAAATTACCTCTTGAAAATGGTGGATAGGAAGATCGAAAGTATCTCCGTGTTTGTTCTATGAATGGAATTTGGAACCGGCAGCGATATGCATGACAAGGTGATAGTGTACTGTTTAGTCTTTTGCGGGTGTGCAGTTTTTTCTGCTGCTTTGCCCCTATGTTGCTGTTCCCTGTATTTTTTATTTCTCTGGTTTTGGTTTTCATTGTATTGGATCTTTAGTGTTCGGTCCAGTTTATGGACTTTTCCTTATAACTGTTTGGAGTTTTCTGTGCACGTCTTGTGCTGAGAACTCTTTCAATAAAATTTTGCAGTTTACAAAAAAAAATTGGCTAGGAGGACTAGAAAAATTACTTCTGAAATATACATATATACATACAATACAATAAGGGAAAATGACACAATTATCTTGACTCCTTGAGAGATTTACCATTTTATAATTATATTTGTTACTCTAAAATGACACATACTTTAACACACTTTCATACCGAGTCACACTTCTGAATTTTATGTAGCTCTTGTGCGAGCCTAAGGAACAACCGGATTCAATTGTTTTTGTTTTGTTGCTGCACAGAAAAACTGAGACATGTGAAAAGAAACAAGCGGATCCGATTCATCGACCCATCACTCACTAGGTGAGGATTTAATGATTTGAATTTCTTCTTTTGTTTGAATTTAATTTCTTTTCATAAAAACCAAATCTGATTGATTTATCTTGATTTACTTTTATTGTAGGAGTTTGGCTGCACAAATTGCTAGCACAAAAAAATCTAATGCCGAGGTACAATCTTCGATTCCTTTGGTGAAATTCTGAGCCTGCCTCTTACATGAGGTAGAATCTTTTGTTCATGACCCTTCCTCTCAATATGTTATTTTCTTCTAAGTTCTAACCACTACTATCTCGCCAAAGACGCATTCAACCAGATCATATTGTCACAGAGGATTAATGTCTTTGGTCTATTACAAATTTTTGCAAATTTGAACCAAGTAACATATGCTTCAACATTTTACACTAGAAAACTATCCCATACATGTCTCTTGTATAGATCAAATACTAGTGAGATTCTTATGGCATAGTTTTTGTGTCAAGAAAAGCATATATATAAATTGCAAAGCAAAGCAAATATATACCATAAGAATAACTTCTACTTTCTTTTCTTGTTATACAGCAATAAGAAACAAAAATATGCTTTTCGTGAAGGAAATGCTAAGAAAGAAATAAGAACATCACTTGTAGAGTTGTTCTCATTTCTAAAGAGACTATTCAGTCTGATTTTCCCCAACAGATATAACATATTTGTTGTCAATTTTTTGCTTCTCATGTTTTATTTTTTATATGTTCATTTTCTACACGCTCACATGACAATAGCTTTGAACTTTATATTTTCTTTTTTCCCTTTTTCAATTATTGAGAAACTATATTATGCTTTTTAGTTATTGTATTGTTTGAAATTACATATAAATTTATCAATAAAATAGTAACAAAAAAGTGTGTAATTCACCATAATATAATATTTTGAAATAACATTTTAAAAATTAAGTCAAATTGATCTTAATGGACTCCGATTTGGATTCCTTGATGTAACTACATGATTTAGTTATATATTTGGGTTGTCCCATCTCATATCAAAAAACATGAGTTGTCCACCGTTTAACGATCAAAAAAATTTCCTTTACTCTGACACTCCTTGGATCGATATCTGACACCTGTAAGAAACTCGTATAACATGTGTCGGACAAGTATCCCAAAAGATTTATTTTCTTTGTTTCTACTCTCCTTAGACACATAACATATCACACATATCTTCAACGGTTAAAGATTGTCAAAAAAACAATGTTGATCAATGATGGATTAAATACTTTACATTTTGATTACAATATTCTTAGCTTTTCCGATAGTAATGGATAAATAAAGATCGTATACTATTGCATCTTGTTTTAAAACTTTTTTTTTTTAACGAAATAACTTGTTCAACTAAGATGCACATGTATATATTTTGATTTTCAATTTAGATATTTTATAAATATTTAGTGGTGTCGGCGTCCTATGTTTTTTATTTTAGCAGTATCGACGTGCCCGCATTCGTGTCCTGTCAGGTGTCCGTGCTTATAGCTATTTTTTAAGTTTAATTGCAATGGTCCACATATTTTATGATTGTGCAAATTGAGGCTTCCCAAATTTTTAACACAACTACCCTACACAACACACATGGATCTTAATTGTCACTGGCTTAGACTATCTTGACAATGTAAACATGTAATCAATGACAATTTAGTTCAAAATATGAAATAAGAAATCTATTAAGAGCCAAATTATATTTTAGTGAAATTTATAATGTAAACGTGAAAAATTAATTTTACAACAATTGAGGCATGCACACATTGGAGTTCAAACTATTTTTTTTCTATCAAATTTGAGTTGAGCGTAAGTTGTTACCCTCACGTTTTGGTGAGTGTTAGGAGAAAACTGTAGCGGAGGTCATTGGAGGGAGGGGAGGAAGGACAAGGGTGGGGAATCCCTCACATTGTTTTGGATAATGTTTCTGAGGGAAGATGAGAAGAATATTTATGAGTAACATTGTCTTAGAAACCATGAGATCACATTGAGTTAGAGCAACCGCAAGTGGAATTTTTTTTCTTCCATACCATGGTTGTTAAGTGTGGGAGTTAAATCGTGAGATCGTACTTACGATCTCACGTGTATTTTCCTTCCACCGTGTCGGAGCGGATAAAAAATCGCTAAATATGCCGGAGCGGTGAGAACGCAGAGGAAACTCGTGAAATCGTGGTAGCCGCGCTTTCTCTCGCACCCGTTTTACCCAGATTTGGACTGTTTTGACCCGCGCCTACACTGTTTGACCCGTTTCGACCCGTTTAACCCGGGTCCAGATTGCACCGTTTCAACTCAATACTGAATCATTTTCCATCGAAAAGGAGGAATTCACTGAACTTGGGACTCGGTTGGGTTTTGTTTGCTTTAATTACTTGGAAATTTGCCATCCTTTAATGGAGTCGGTGGATTTTAATTGGTTTAAATACTTGGGATAATGGGATTCACCTACCAATGAGTGTTTTTAATTGATTATTTTTATTAATTTCTTTTTATATGTAAAAAATAAATAAATTATTATTATAAAAAAAATTAGTATAATAAATTATTTATGTTAAGTTAATTTTTCTTAGTTATTTTTATAATTGTCTATTTGGTGAGATCTTACGATCCTTGTTACGATCCTACGATCTACGCTTTTTCTATACCCCAATGATCTTTAGTGGGATCCTGATTTTGACAACCATGTTCCATACAAGTGAAATTATAGACACCACATATTTTCGGATAATCTCAAGTTATTAGATATATGAGTCATTTCACTTACACAATACTCAACGTCCAATTTTCCGTCGAATACGAGACTTTTAGTCGCACTTGACATACCAACGCTGCAAACTTTAGAATACATCTTTTACACAAAAAAAATCTTCTTCTTCTTCTTCCCTCATTTTTGTATCTGTCAAATAACCAATTATCCCAAAACCTTAAGGTGTTAGGCTAGAGCCATATCAATGGTTATATATTATTTCTAACACGCCCCCTCACGCAAGAGCTCAC
Organism: Trifolium pratense; assembly: GCF_020283565.1. NCBI lineage: Eukaryota > Viridiplantae > Streptophyta > Magnoliopsida > Fabales > Fabaceae > Trifolium > Trifolium pratense. The sequence continues at coordinate 13,519,238 of NC_060064.1, read as the reverse complement.
TTGGGCTTGAAGCGTGGATAATGCATAGGCCCACCTACCATATGCTTAAATTCCACTTTTTAATTAGAAAGTGAGGGGAGCGGAGATCGAACTCTAGACCACTTAGTCATAGAGGCTCTGATACCATGTCAAATAACCGATTATCCCAAAACCTTAAGGTGTTAGGATAGAGCCATATATCAATGGTTTTATATTATTTCTAACAATATCCTTTAGGTTTTTTAAAACAACACATTTTACCATGCATACAATTTTCAGACCATTCCCTGACATACTGATCGCTTGATTAACGTGTGCAAGTATACACAATCAATTTGCAGCAAGTAATAAGAAAGAGTATGGTACCCACAAGGATTGTCTAAGGGAACATTTTCACTAAACAAACAAATTCACATTTCAATTCATGAGCAATAAGGTAACCAAATAATATCATTGTTTCAGAGTTTGTAAACAGAATATTTAAAAAGGGAATTTTAAAGATCAAATTTGGTAGTGATGTTGGAAGTATGATCCATTCAACTAACAATCTAGTATCTGTGACTGATTACGGGTGTCATAACATTTGTGAGCAAGCTTACCTAGGGGTGTATGTCTACAGCGTTAGATGTAAAACGGCGGATAAGGCGATTACTGTGTCTAGGTCCACACTTAATTCGTTTTAGTTCAGATTAGCACGCTTCATTCTCACTATGGCCTTAAGGCTTATGTCTAAGTCCATTAAGAAAGAGTTATGTGTCCATAATCTACCATATTAATTCCTAAGTTCCATTTATTACTAGATGTCTCATAATAATAAACTTGTATTTAATTCTAAGTTTGTCGGACCTTGAATCAAACATATATCATAAAATCATAGGAATTAAAAATGCAATAAACACCATAATCAATCATATGGATAATACTAGACTTTCATTGAATATCACATAATTCCAACAACAAGAGTTTTAGCTCATGGTGAGCTTAGTGAAGCATACAAATAGAGATCTAAGTCTACACATAACTAACATCAAAAGAGAATTAGAAATGATAAACCTAGTAGATCACAACCAAGAATAGCTAATGATCTTCACCGTCGTGACTCCAGTTGACAGCTCCACTGGACAGTAATGATGGAAAATGAAGTTGTGAAGGAGATGGAGGCTACCAAATTCTCTCTTAGGGTTTCCAAACACCTTACTTCAGATTTTATGTCTCCTTATATATCAATTCATATGGATTGGGCTTTCTCTACTTGTCCTCCAAGAATAGCCCAAAGAATAAAGCACATTCCTTTCTTTTGTATTATGATAGTACATTGTCAGCACATGGGAGGTAACAGCTGTCCTGCATTTTAGATGCTTTTTCTCCAGACGCCAGCTGTCTTGCCTTTGACCGAAACCAATTGATCTTATCCATTTGCCAGCTCACGCCCTGACTTCTCTTTGACTGCCACGTTTCTCAGTTGTACGGACTCAAATGTCACGACTCTGGTTATCAGATGAAAGCGCTGAAGCCTTTGCATTTAAGCTCTCGCTGGACTGTCATGACACTCGATATCATCAAGCTAAACTCTGCACATGAAAATAACATGAAATCCACAAAACATAGCACATAGTGTGCTTGACTCGATAATTTACTAATTACTTAATGATCTACTTTTATTGACTCAAATTAAGATTAATCACCATATTGGTAGGGAATAATCCAAGTAATAACTTCCTAAAAACATCACATAAAGTGAGTTATCACATACCTATGATAATTTCTGTTGATTGCGCTCCATTAGCGCGTGTTTGGCTGAGAAAAAAAAATGAGTAGAGAAAAAATGTAAGAAAGAGAGAAACATATGATAAATCAAACACTAGTCAAAATAATAAATACACAATTTTCAATACAAAAAGTATCATTTTTTATTTTTTAAACAATAACCTAAGTAGCCAGTCCCATGAGAAAATCAAGAGAAAATCATTATTTCTTTCTCTTTCTCTCTTATCTATTTTTTCTCGTAACAAACAAAGTCTTATCATGCAGACTCTAATCCCCCACTCTTCTCAAATGTTATTTCGCACAACTAGTCTAATATAAACCGTATGAATTGCTCACCATTGTTCTATACTAATATTTTTTATGTCATTCTTTTCACACACAATTTTCTCATTCTGAAACACAACTTTAGTTCTATTACTATACTACTAAACTAACATAATACTGTCATTTACTATCCTTTGCAGCAAAGAAAGATGGATTGTACTGAACTGTCAACAGGAGCTATCTCCAAACTTGGAGAACTAGGAGTGAAGTCTGCCTTGAAGCAATTTAAATACATGATCCAACACAAAAAAATTATAGCCAATTTGAAGGAAGAACTCGAGAAGTTGAACAGTTTGAAACAATCGTTGCAAGGGTGGGTGGATGCAGAAAGCACAAAAGGAAACAAAATTCCACCTAACTTGTCAAACTGGCTCTCAAGCGTGGCAGCAATTGAAGTTGAATTACAAAGCTTCTATGAAAATAGAGATAACAAGAACAAGAAATGCTTTGGCGGCCAGTGTTCAGATTTGGCATTGAAATACTCACAAGGTAAGCAAGCCACTGCAAAAACAGGAGATATTACAAGATTGAAGGAGGAAGGAAGCAAACTTCCACTTATATCCTATCCTAAAGCTCCACCGGCACTTGGATCAACCTTTCTGAAAGATATTAAGAGTCTGGAGTCCAGAAACAAAATTATAATCACAGTCATAGAGAAACTGAATGATGAGCAGTTCAAAAGAATTAGCATTTGTGGGATGGGAGGAGTAGGAAAAACCACATTGGTAAAAGAACTCATCAAAATTGTCGAAAATAAGTTATTTGATAAAGTTGTTATGGCTGTCATATCCCTAAATCCGGATTACGACAAGATCCAAAGAAAAATTGCTGATGATTTAGGATTGGTGTTGAATAGACAGAGTGTAGAAGGAAGGGGTTCGGAAATACTTGAGAGGTTGAAGGAGTTTAACGATAAGAAGGTCAAGGTGCTAATAGTCCTAGATGATGTGTGGGAAGAGCTTAACTTTGAGTGGATAGGACTTTCTTCTCAAGAACATCAGCAGGCTATAAAGATATTATTCACATCACGAAATGAAGAGGTGTGCCAAAAGATGGGAAGCCAAGAGAATGTACAGGTCTCTGTGTTGCTAGAGAATGAAGCTTGGAGCCTATTTCAAGAAATGGCAGGAGGTATTGTAAACAAACATGATATCAATCCAATAGCAAGAGAGATTGCAAAGCAATGTGCTGGCTTGCCCCTTGCTATTGCGACAATTGGGAGAGCACTTCGCAAAAAGGAAAAGATTTCATGGGAGGCTGCCCTTCAAAAACTGAGACACTCCCAAGCATCATCTTTCCAAGACATGCAGGAATGTGTATATTCACGTATTGAACTTAGCTTCAACTTTTTGGGCAGTGTAGAACACAAGTCTTGCCTTTTCCTTTGTGGATTGTTTCCAGAGGACTTTGACATTCCTATTGAAAGTCTACTACGTCATGGAGTTGGCTTGGGGTTGTTTGATGCAACTGATGCAGTTTGGGAAGCAAGAAATCTGGTATATGATATGGTGAACAGTTTGAAAAGAAGTTTCTTATTGCTAGATAGTGAAAAGCCAGGGTGCATAAAGATGCATGATGTTGTGCGTGACGTTGTCCTAAAAATTTCCTTCAGAGAAGAACTTGGAATTTTGGTGCAGAGTAATTCTGATTTGAAGGTGGTGAAACAGAGACAAGAAAAATGCAATAGAATGTCACTTATTTTGAATGAGAAGATTCAGTTAGAAAGTGACCTAGAATGTCCAACACTAGAGCTTTTACAAGTTCAATCACAAAGAGAAGATGGAAAGATGACGTCATGGCCTGAGAACTTCATCCATGGAATGACTAAACTCAAAGTTTTATATATGCAAAATTTGCGCATTCCAAAAACATCACCTCATTTTCACGCTTCAGTTAACACCTCGGTCAACCTTCACACATTGCTACTTGAAGGATGTAATGTTGAAGATATATCTATAATTGGTAAAGAGGTCAAGAAACTAGAAATCCTAAGCTTTGCCTACTCAAATATTAAAGAACTTCCAGCTGAAATTGGTAACCTGGGATTTCTCAAATTATTGGATTTGACAAGATGTGATTGTCTTTACTTCATTTCTCCTAATGTCTTTGCAAGGCTGTCAAAATTGGAAGAACTTTATTTTAGGACAAACACATTTTGGTGGTGGCAAAACCAAGAATTTCTCGAAGAACTTTCTCCTCATCTTAAGGTTTTTGAGATCAGAATAAGCAATTTAAAAATTTTACCCAATGATTTGATTTTCAAAAACCTAGAAAAATTCCGGATTTATGCAGATCGTTATGATTCTTCTTATGATCGTTATGGATATTTGGAGTTGAATATCATACAATTAATAGATTTAGATTACAACTCTATTAAGAGTAGTATGATGACCATGCATCTGATCAAGAAATGTGAAATTCTCGTATTAGAAAGAGTTGTGGGCCTGAAAAATGTCATCTCTGAATTAGATGATTGTGGGCTCCAATATGTGAATGATTTAAGGATAGATACATGCCCCAATCTTGAGTGTGTCATAGATTGCAATACTCCATTGTGTGCCTTCCCATTGATCAAGTCATTGTCTCTAACAATGCTGCCCAAGTTGAGGGAAATAATTCGTGCACATGATCACAGTGAAACCAATAAAGCTGTGATCGAATTCTCAAATTTAGAGAAATTGGAGTTGAAGTTCCTCCAAAGTCTGATTGGCTTTAGCAACTCCCTTTATTCGGATGAGCACCGTCAACCAATTCATGTGAGTAAATTATTTTTGTTAGTTATTATTATTCATGTTATATATTATTAAATTAAGAGTGTTGAATTAGAAGATGAGAGTTTTTGAATGGTGCATTAGATATTAAATTAAGAGTATTTAAACTTTTTTTATAGTGATGTGTAAATAAATAATAATGATAAGTAAAAAAAATAAAAATGCCATGTCTATATTTCTTTCAATTGAAATGTGTTAACCAATTGACGTGATTTGTTTACTGTTAATAGATAATATGTTTCATCAATTAATTAAATTTTATTATGTGTTCAGGGATTGAGTTCTACAACTAAATTAACTGATTCAACAAACACTGAAGATCATGAAATATTACATAGATCTGATTCAGACCGGTTTGGTAGCATGCCCTCATCAATTAGTGCCAAGTTGTTTTCATCTAATTGGATGAAACAATTTCCAAAATTGGAAACAATGTCATTAACATCTTTGTATTCTATAGAGATGGTGTTTGACTTGGATGGATATTTGAAATCTGGTTGGCAAGCACAAGATTTGTTGTTTCCTCAGCTAACAAAAATTGAGATATCAGGTCTCGAAAAACTTTCATATGTGTGGGGTATTGCTCCACATTGTGTCAAAGGCTTCCAAAATTTGAGATCTCTAACAATATCAGACTGTCCCTCTTTAAAATATGTATTCACTTCTGCCATTGTAAGTTCAATCACAAATCTCGAGAAATTACAAGTTCGGTCTTGTAATTTGATGGAAAGGATAGTGGTTTGGAGTAGAGATGAGGAAGATGATAATAAAGGACATGATGCGACAACTATTAGTTTCAATAAACTACATACATTATCACTTTCAAGGCTTCCAAAGCTAGTGAGTATTTGTTCTGATCCACTTTGGTTAGAATGTCCATCCTTGATGAATTTTGATATTCTTGTTTGTCCTATGTTGGAGATATATGTCATACCAACCCATAATGATGCAAAACATGAAAACTTCAATACCATGAATTCTACAAACACAAAAGATGTTGGTTTTCAAAGTTCCAAAGGAAACAACTCAAGGTCTTCTGGTTGGTATTCTGCTGGATGTATACCCAAATTTATTCATCAAGGAAACTCAAATAAGAGAAATAATAAGGTATGTAATCTCATTGTATATATTAATTTTCCACATGTTATACCTATAGTCTTCTATATAATATCAAGATATCATAAACCCATTTGGGGCTGGTCTAGTGGTGTTGGCTTGGGTCCTTGGAGTATGCTCCTATCAAGGACTCGGGTTCGATTCCCCCTAGTGCCAATTTTGGTGGGCTAAGTCCATACGGAGCAAAAAAACCTCTGGCTTTAAATGGGGCCCCCGCAAGTGGGTGGTGAGATTGGTCCCCTTGGATTAGTCGGTCTAAGGCCGGATACCAAGTTTTCAAAAAAAAAAATCAAGATATCATATTGGAATAAATATAATGTTTAAATAATAATAATAATAATAATAATAATAATAATAATAATAATAATAATAATAATAATAATAATAATAATAATAATAATAATAATAATAATAATAATAATAATAATAATAATAATAATAACATTATAAACAATAATTGTGACAAGTATCTTATTCTATATTATTTTTTGTGCTTGCAGGAAGCATCGGTACCACGAGTGATTCAAGATCACATACCCTCTGTTTTTGAAATGAACAGGAAGGGAAAAAGTCACATGCCAAGTCTAGAAGATCTGTTCATAGTAAACTGTAACTTGTTGGATGCATTACTTTTTCTTGATGAAGAATGCAATTCCACCATTCTATCACACATGAAAACCATCAGAATCGTTAACTGTGACAAGTTAACGACCATAATAGCTAAAAGAGGAAAGAGAGAAGGCATGATAAACTCTTGCAGTCTACTAAAATCTCTTCAATTGATAGATTTACCAAATCTTGTGAGGTTTTGCTATTTTGAAACATATGAATCTTTGGATAAACCACAATACATGGTAAGTATCAAAATTAATTGTCACTAAATATTTTTGATTGTTTTACATACATATATATAATATACTTACAGTTGATAAAGAAAGTTATCATTGTTATTTTATCTTACAAATATATTTTTAGGCCATTCTCTCAACCAATTTAGGACTCTTAACATTTTGTTTCTTTGCTTAGATATATAACATAAGTAAGTGAAGAAATGAAATGTGTAGTACTGCATTTGCAAAATGAATTTTCTTAATTTTGTAGGATGAATCTATTGGAGATCACAAAAGCATAAGACGTCACTCACTCATAGACGAGTCCTTCTTTCCAAACTTAACTTATTTGATTATAAAAGCATGCAACAAAATCAATATATTGTTCTCTCATTCATCCGTTAGCAGTCTTGAACATCTCCAGATGCTAGTAGTAAGAAATTGTGAAAACATGGAAGAAATAATATCTCATCAAGAAGAAATAGAAGCAAGTGCAAATAAGATTAGCATACCTGCATTACAACATCTTCTTCTAGAGGATCTACCTAATCTTAAGGACTTCTTCAAAGGTCACTCTAATCTTGATTTTCCATCACTTCAAAAAGTGGAAATTAGAAACTGTCCCAATATGGAATTGTTTTCAAGAGGATCTTCTAATACACCTAATCTTGAACATCTCACCATAGATTAATTCTCTCAACTACTATTGTGCACAGAAGAAAGACATCAACATTGTTATACAAGGATTTAAAGCATTTGTAAGTCTTATCTCTCAAAGTCTAAGGTGTTCATAGATAAATTATTACCTTCACCATGATTTGTTATATATAATAAATAATTTATTAGCAATCTAGGTAGTCAATTAAATAGCCAATCATCAATTTTTCGAATAATAGTAATGTGATATTTCTTGAAAATATGTTAATGAATGTGTAGCATCACAAGGATTCAAGATGTTGAACTGGACCAAACTACATAATGATAGATACTTCTTCAGAAACTCTGAAATAGATATCAATGAATTTCATAAATTGTTGATGCTTGTGCCGTACAATGAGATACATATGTTTCAACATGTGAAAAAACTTACTTTAAGTAATTGTGATTCACTAGTTGAGGTGTTTGGATCAGGAGGAGAAGATACAAAAGAAGGTGATGACATCACACATTATCAACTGCAGAAGATGACATTACAATATTTGCCAAAATTGAGTCACATATGGAAACACAATATTACAAAGGTTGTAAGCTTCCAGAATCTAAAAGATATTAGAGTTTCAGATTGCCACAATTTGAAGAGTTTGCTCTCTCATTCCATGGCCAAAAGTCTTTTGCAACTTCAAAATTTAGTAGTTGAGGGATGTGAAATGATGGAAGAGATAATAACAAAGGGAGATGAATATATAAAAGAAGGCAACAAAGTCAAAACTTTATTTCCTAAGCTGGAGAAATTGATACTTTTTAATCTTCCTAAGCTGGAATGTGTTTGTTCAGGAGATTATGACTATGATATCCCTTTATTCACTGTTGAAGAGGATCATGTTCAAATTTCTTTTCCAGAATTAAAGGAATTAGAGTTTCGTGGCGTACCAAAGCTCAAGTGTTTTTGTTCAGGAGTGTACAACTATGATATCAGGCTCTTATCAATTGAAGAATGTCCAAATATGAGAACCTTTCCCTATGGAAATGTTATCATAAACACACCCAACCTTCATAAAATAGAATGGGATTTGGTAGATACACCCACACTTGGAGATCTTAATTTGACAATATATTATCGTCATAATTCCGAGAAATACAAGGTACATACTCAAACACAAGGTCTCCCAACTTGAACATTATATGAAAATATTCAATCATTGCAGGAATTAGACTAGAGAATCTTCCTAGCCTCGAATGTTTCCATCAAAGCTCTTTCCCTTGCTATGTTGAGATGCCACACTGTAGGTCGATAAGCATTACAAACTGCCCAGAGATGAAGACCTTTTGGCATGATGGAATCTTATACACACCAATGCTTTCGTATTTATCCGTGGACAGCTATTTTGAAAATCAATGTAAGGATATAATTGAGATGATACAAGTAAATGAGGTATGAATTATTGCAATTGTCTTTGTCTCTTAATTTCTCCTTTCTTCTACCTAGCTATTATCAATGCACCTCAACATGTAAGTAATATTTGTGACAGGAATTATATCGGTAAAAAGGGAGATGCTCCTGAAGACAACATGCCATCTTTCCTGAAGACAACAGGCACACTATTGGATTTTCTTTTGTAGCTCATGATTGTATAGACATACTACGTAACTCATCAAGAAGCCATTGATCCAAATTGAATTATCTCTTCTGTTCAAATTAGATAATGGTAAGGATATTATTCATTGGCTATATATCTTTGATATTTGATGTTTCACCTGCAAAGTTGCATATTGAATATCACTATATTTATCATGTAATTTCCATAAAAAAAATTTCAACTCTAAATTCCTTTTTATCATTGCTATTATAGATGGAAATTGAAAGTCTTGAAACACAGAGAACTAGCTTTGGACAAAGCAAAATAATGATCCTTTCAGAGAAGCAATTTCTTTTGAAGTCTTCATTCATCTACACAAAGGATGCTTCTATTTGTTAGAGAATTTCAAGGATGGTTTTTATAGAGAAATGTTTCTTCGTGCGTCTCGATAGGGGAATAAGGCATGGTTAGGGAGATTTTAATAACTGCAATAAAAGTGTAACAATTAGGACAAATGTGTTATTGCTACTTTTCTTTTGTTTGATTATCAAGGACACAAGACCCTGAATACAGTTTGATATTTTTATATTTTAAATTGTTTGGTATTAAAACAGTTTGATTATTTTTTAGAAATTTGTAATAACTTATGAGGCTGAGTATTATCAGTCATATATATACCAAGGGCTTTAATTTATGTATGTTATATTTAATGTATTCTAGCATCACAAAACTTTTGCTATTATAACTTCAAAACCGTTTGAATTATGCACACCGACATATTGAAATTGTTAAAAATCAGAGACGGCAATCATAGAGCAGAGATGGTGAATACATATCGGAGGTTACAATCAGAAACGACGAGTGATCAGTCATTTCAAACGCATAAGACCTCTTTATTGTAGTTTGATTTGGTGGAGATATTTTCCATACAATGGTGCCTACCATCTTCCATTGTTTGTAAGAGATTCACTTAATTTAGGGGCAAAACAAATCAAGTTCTTCCTCAAAAAACACATAAGATGCAATCATCTTGTATTTCTCGGAATTATGACGATAATATATTGTCAAATTATGACTATAATACAATAAGTGGTCAGCTTCAAAAGTGGTCCACCATGAACTTTTATCTATGGTCAGAATTCTTCGCAGACAACCCCTCACGAGAATTTAGCTAAGTACAAAGGGAGAGTCCGTCCAACCAAAAAGACTCGAATCCTCTAGTATTGCTCAGGATACTGTTTTGGAGCATAAGTATAAAGGAGGAATTTAACCACTTTCTTCGTAGTAAAATGTAATTGACTATTTATTTACCCAATAGTTTAACTGTTTTTTATAGATAACTTTGTTATTATGATTATTATTAAGTATTATACTAGTTTTGAACTTCTGAGTAATATATTTTTGCAGCAGGTAGTTGAAGATGATGATGAAGAGGAGGATGAGGATGATGATTAAGAGGAGGACAATGCAGAAGGTAAGCTTGCAAACAAGATTCATTGCTTGCTTCTGTGCTTCAAGTGACTTATTTTTATGCTTCAAATGGGCTCATGCAAATTCTGGTCAGTGTTTTTTAATTTCATTCTTACATTTGAGTCTTCCATTACAAAGGGATATTCATGGTTCACAAATTTGTAAAATATTGTTTAGACTCGGCTGTTCTGTATTTAGAGCTGAGTTGAGAGTTGTGATAAGTCAGGCTAGTTTCATTGATAGGTTGTTAAAAATTGTCATACCAGATTAAAATATGTTTTGAGTATAACCAAAAATATCATGATGCACCGTTCTGTATGACTGTTTAAGAAGAGTCGCAAGGCAATGCTTAAACTTGGAATGGAGTCTGTTACTGGTGCCAGTCGTGTGACGGTCAAGAAAAGCAAGAATCTTCGTACCGACATGTATGTATTTTGAGTTGTTTTTCCGTTGTATCACTGTTTAGTATGTGAAAATGAATTTGGATTTCTATTTGTTCAGATCTTATTCGTTATCTCAAAACCAGATGTTTTCAAGAGCCCAACTTACGAAACCTACATTATATTCGGAGAAGCTAAGATTGAAGACTTGAGCTCACAGCTACAAACTCAGGCAGCTGAGCAGTTTAAGGCTCCTAATTTGAGCAATGTGGGAGCAAAGCCAGAATCCTCAAGCTGGTGTGCGAAGCCTTGTGCAACTTCAAAAATTAGTAGTTGAGAAATGTGAAATAATGGAGGAGATACTAACAAAGGAAGAAGAATATATAGAAGGAAGCAACAAAGTCAAGACTTTATTTCCTAAGTTGGAGGAATTGAAACTTCTTTATCTTCCTAAGCTGGAATGTGTTTGTTCAGGAAATTATGACTATGATATCATGGTCTCGTCAATGGAAGAGGACAGGGAAATCAATAAAAGTAATAATAATAACATTCAGATTTCATTTCCAGAATTAAAGGTGTTAGAGCTTCGTGGAGTACCGAAGCTCAAATGTTTTTGTTCGGGAGCGTATGACTATGATATCATGGTCTCGTCAATGGAAGAGTGTCTAAATATGGGAACCTTTCCCCATGGAAATGTTATTGTAAACACACCCAACCTTCATAAACTAAAATTGGATTGGATTGATACGTACACACATGGAGACCTTAATATGATAATATATTATCTTCAAAATTCAGAGAAATTCAAGGTACACGCACGAGGTTTCCTATCTTGTGTGATCATTATATGGAACTACTCTATTAATTTTGAATCTAAACTACATCACATGCATATGTATGTTGTGTGCAGGTAGAATTGCAAAAATTAAAGACATTTAAAGATATTGACAAAGTACTACTTGAATACATCAAAGGAGTAACAGTGCTTGAGATTGTGAATTGTCACAAGCTACAGAAGTGCATCCCATCCAACATGATGCACTTATTCTTACATTTGAAGGATCTCACAGTGGGTGAATGTGACTTCTTAGATGAGATATTCGAATCAAATGATTGCATGTTGATGTTGCAGTGTGAACTATGGTCCTTAAATTTGTTTTCTCTTCCAAAACTGAAGCACATTTGGAAAAACCGTGGTCAAATTTTGGGATTCAAGTGTTTAAAATTTATAATTGTCAAGCAGTGCAATGATTTGGAATATGTTTTTCCGGATGTTACCATGGTCACAAGCCTTCCACATTTGCTTCATATTGATGTGCGTCAATGCGAGAAGATGAAAGAGATCATTGGGAATAATTGTGTACAACAGAAGGCTAATAAGATCATATTCCCATCATTGCGTTTTATTGAACTAAAAAATCTTCCCAACCTCAAATGTTTCGGTCAAAGTTCTCTCCCTTCCTATGTTGAGTTGCCAGAGTTTCACAATATACGGATTGAAGACTGTCAAGAGTTGAAAACTTTTTGGGACGATGGAATTGTATACACACGAAATTTTATAATTTCTATGGACGGTTCTTATTTTGACGATGAATCGGATCTGAATGAGTTCATACAACAACACAGTAAATTGCAATGAAGGCAAGTGTTGTTGTGAAGTTTGAATTTCTATCTCTTCACTAAATGCATATATTCTTGCCTTGTTCACTCCTTGATGTGACACCTTTAATCCAACCCTTGAGGTCGTTACATTTTACATTTTAATTTCCATTTGCTGAATTGGCTCCCTCTACTAATATCATTTCAATTACTTCCCAGGTTGTTCTTCGACAAGGGATAATGTCATTTTTATTTGCAAGGGAACATGGTCTGCATCCTGATATTTTAAGCATGTGGTAAATTTCTAGATTTTATGTATGTGACATATTTATTTGCACTTGATCATATTAATTAATCAGTGATGCTTGTATAATTACATCAAATTTAGGTTAGATATTAAAAGTAGTTGTTGTATGATTTCCTGCAGATTTCTAATTCAAATCCAGATGCTACATTACATATATATGGTTGAACATTTTAGGTAAATACAACTCTTATTATCTTTGTGACTTATGACATGCTGATTTTCATGTTCTACTGTCATGAAAACACTTTGTTCGACAAAGACTTCATGTTTGAAACGACAATTCATTAACCTTTTCCTTTCTTTAATGCAGAGAAATTGACTTCCTCCCTCTGAGCAACTAAAATACTTTTGGTGCCGAGTTTGAGCAAAACACTTCAACAAACTCATGGTGCCAAGGCTAGTTGTGTGGTCCATTATGTATGATCATATTTAAGGTTAATGAAAGTGTTGGCTACATTCTTAAGGATTTAAGTTGTTACTTGTGTAGTTGTAGTTCAGAATCCTAAATAAGGTGTCAATGTTACAAAGATATAATTATATCCAAAGAATGTTTCTTAGATTATGCGAGAATTATATTTCCTCTATTAGATGTTAGTTGTTTTCCTCGTGTATTATTTTTGTGCAAAAAATTCCTTTGAGAGAAACAAAACATGTGATGTGCAGTGGCGGAGCCAGGATTATAGCGGAGCTTGGGCACAATTTTAACCACAATATTTTTTTGGATAGCATGAGTTAAAACAAAAAAAAAAACTAGAAATAAAAGTTGCAGAAATCTTAAACTTTGAAGTGAACAATCAAAATATAATAACAGAGTTACAGAACCAGAAACTGAATTTAAAAATTCAGCTTAACAATCAAAATAGCTTAACAGAAACAACTTAACGAATTTAAAATTCAAAACAAAACAACTTAACAATCTTTAAACTTCAAAGTATAGTAGTATACAATCACAGAAAATAGAGCAACAGCTTAACAATTATTCATATAATCACTTAAAATTCAAAACAACTTAATAGGTAACAAAAACATAAACAGAAAATAGAGCAAGGAAACAGAGACAGAAACATAAACACCATCAAGTTTAGTTAGGATTTGAGAAGGAACAAACAGAGCAAGGAAGAAAATAAGGTTTTAGGGTTTGCTTACCTCAAACAGAGGCTAGGCTGCGATTCTGCGATTCTGCGAAAGTGAGAGAGAGTCAGAGCGGTGGCAGTCGGCAGAGATTGAGCGGCGAGAGATTGAAGGAAACGAAGACTAGCCGAGAGAGAAAGAACGAGAGCTGTTGATTTCTTTGGTTACAGAGCGGTGGAGTGGAAGTCGTACGCGTATCTTCTTTCTTTATTTTTTTAGTGTATCTTTTTCTGGTTTCTATTTATATAAAAAAAATAAAAAATAATAGTTTGGGCAGCTCGGGCACGTGCCCGAGCATGCTGTATGGTGTCTCCGCCACCGGTGATGTGTTGTGTGTTGGTATGCTATTTTAGCCATTTGTTATTTTGTTATATATTTGATTATGAGATTGATCAATTTAGGATTAGATACAAGTTTATTATTATTATTATTATTATGAGACATCTAATAGTAAATGGATTCAATGAACTAATATGGTTAAGTAGAGGATGGACACATACTTCTTACTTGAGGACTTAGACATAAGCCTTGAGGCCATAGTGATTAAAAAGGTTTTCTGGATTAAAATGAATTAAACGTGACCTCGACATAGGACCCACCTTATCCCTCATTTTATTATCTAACATTGTAGACATACACCACAAGGCAAACTTGGTCACAATAGCCATGACAATACTTATCACACACAAACATTGAACCTAGTTAGACTGATCATTGATTCCAACACTTTCCAACTATTGTTACCAAAACCTATTTTCATTATTTGTCATTTACATTTTCTATTATAAAAACCCAAAATGATGTTTTGTTACTTTCATGCTCATAAGCTAAGAATTGTCTGAATAAGAATTGAAACGAAGTTCCCTTCGCAATCCATGTGGGTACGATACTCTATCTTATTACTTGCTGCAATTTGATTGTGTATACTTGCACACGTTAAACAAGCGAACACTCGTTGGTCCAACCAGTGACCCAGTGTCTTGACCGGGTTGATCGTCGGTCCGGGTTTTAAAACTATGTGTCGCAAGGTAAATATGGTCTGGTTAAAAATTATTTCCACCGGGTAGGGGAGTTTATTGACCATTTGAAGCTCAATATCTTGGTTAAAATAGCTAAAAAGTTTACTCTTGTCCCCCACCATTTCCCTCGTGCCCCCTAAAATGACCAATATATCTCCTCGCTATATAGATAGTGAACTTAGTTTGTTGTTTATGTAGCGAGTGACTGGTTTTTTTTTTTACACATCCTCAATGTCTACATCATTCATACTCCCTGGATGAAACAACATCCTAATTTGAAAAAAAAAATCATTCGCTTTGTAAAATGCGAACATATTCTCTATATATAACGAGCAGCATCACCTTCCTCCTCATTTCAATAGTTACACAAAAACTCAAATTTCTCTAAAAACTCTCCAAAAACCTAAAACTTAAAAAGCTCATCAAAATCAACAGTTTGTTGCGCATTTGGGCTTGAAATCACGTAACAAGTGAAGAACAAAGGCAACAAAAAGAGGTTAGTACACAATTGATTGAATCTTCAAGTTTGTTTTGCATTTTTTTTTCTAACTGGTTTAATTCGCTACATAGGAAGCAAACCAACTAAAACTTGTTCGCTGTCCGTAAGTGAAATACTCTAATGTTGATGCTTTGTTTTTTTTTATTGATTCAATTTTTTTTGTTTACATATATGAAAATACATTAGAGAAACGTGTGAGATGTAAGAAGGAGACTCCGACAATCGCATCTACTAGGAGAACAAAGTTGGTCTCAGTTACTGCATCATGCAGTAATTGATCTGATCCGTCTAATTTAAACATGATGAGTGAAATGTAATATCAAAACCGTCTCATTTCAAATGAAAAACCGTGACCTAATACTATGTGAAACTGCGCAAAAATTTTACAACATGGAATTCAGATCCTCCAAAATAGAGTGATTTGGAGTGGATAGAAGACGGTCACATTTAATGTAATTTTTTATTTATTTAATCATTTAATGTAATTTTAAACATTAGTAGTATAATGATAAAAATGTTTTATTTATTTATTTATTTATTTTTTTGAATATTTATCCTCCACTTTTTTGACGAAAATTGAAAATGTAAACCATATGGGTTAAATAATTATAATAATTAAATAAAAGAAAGGTAAAACATATGACTAAATTATTTTTCTTCAATTTCTCTTAATAAAATCATGTCAAATAACAGACACACTGAATATTCTGATCGCGATTGAAGTGAAGTATTCATTCATTTCTAATTGCGATTGCGAATGCGCCGCATGCAAATGTAACAACTTGACCCAAACTTTGGTACTTTCCACTTCACAATCAATCCTTTTTCTTTGCAATGTGTTCTTTTTGTTCGTTTCATTCAATCAATCAATGTGAATTCAATGTTATTGGTTTCTTAATATTCAATTTTCATTCTTTGATTCACATGAAAAACCCTTAACTTTTTCAAGATTCCATTTTATTATATAGTATTACTTCTTTTTGTTATTGCCATAATGTGATATATATATATGTATGTTGTCATCATGTGATGTGTGATTATAATATTGACAAGATACATTAGTTATTCATTTGACCAATTTGGTTTCTTGACACGAGTTAATTGAATAATTGATGTATCTGGTTTATAATATCGACCAGATACATCAGTTATTCAATGAATCTAATAAATGAAATTTTGGCTTATAATAGTGACCGGAGAGTACCATTTTGAAGTGCTAAAGGTTTTGTTGTTGTTTATTTGATATTTCATTTGTGGATTGTAGATATCGGTTTATTTGATGCAATCGGAGTGTTTGAGAGCATCAACATTTTACTGTGGTGTCAAAGTAATCAGCATTGTTTGGAATTAGCCAGAAAGAATATGAGCAGTGGGAAGGAGACAGCTTCTTTTGCCTTAGGTTTAGTAAGTGTTGTTATTTGGGTTGTTGCTGAGATACCTCAAATAATCACTAACTATAGAGCAAAATCTACTGATGGTCTCTCTGCAACTTTCTTGATCACTTGGATTATTGGGTAAGTTAGCTTTTCAATGAGATTTTGTAAGGGCTGCTTGCATTTTGCTTGTCTGATTCGGTTTAAATAATGAATAAATCATCAATTTAGTCCCTAAAATATATCAGTATAATTAGTAGTCCCTAAAAAGTATATAAATTTGTCAATTTAATTCATGCTATTAAGATGTTAGGGACCAACGTGACGGATTTTCATATACTTTGTGTCAAAAAAATTGGATAGAGAATGACATTCAAGGAGCTAAAATGATGGCTTATTCTTAAATAATTGATTGCTAACTATGCAGTTTTATCTGTTTGTCTGTTTTGCTGGTCTATTTGTATCTATAACACATCTTGGTACTTAATGTAATCTTTTTAACCTTGATTATGTCATTTGAGATCTCACATTACTAGATTGATGAATGTGATTTCTGCAAAAAAAACTGTTTAAATTCTCTTTAGGGATGTAGTTCAATGGAAGTATATCCTGTAGGAAGCAATTTGGTGTACGCTTAAAATGGAAACAAAAAAATCAGCATGGATTTTCTATAAATATTGTCATATAATCTCATCTATGAATGTTTTATTCTCATTTTTAATGATACACTTACTGATCCTAGTCCGCTAGCATGGCTCATTCACTATTTTGATACGGTATGTTTATGTACTGCAGAGATCTATTCAACGTATTTGGGTGCATGCTGGAACCTACAACTGTGAGTATCTCTCTCGTGTCTTAAATATTAAAGTAGCTTTCCTCTTAAGTCTTAGGAGCTATCTTTAAAGTTTGCTATTACTTCTTCCATTATCAGTATGCTTAATGATTTGTTTTATTTCTTTATGCAGCTCCCAACTCAATTCTATATGGCAGTGGTAAGGACTCTAGCTGAAGACTGATGAGTTATTGTACTTAGTAAATCATTATTGTTATCTGGATTTCCCACTCTCTGTTAGCCGGTTTGATGTTACCTTTCTTCGGATGTATTAATATGCAGCTATACACCATTATAACAGTTTCCCTTGGTTCACAATCCATTTACTATGGATACATATATCCCCAATCACAGTACAAGAGACAGCTCAAGGTAAAAATTCCTATCCATATACTTATGCTTTATATGATCTGTTTTACTTGTATATGTCTGCTGATTATAATCGCTTTCCAAAATTGCAAATAGTGTATCTCCCTCCTTCAATTAGTGAACTTGAGAGATTTCTTAGGAGCATGACTTGCAAATAGTATATGGAAGAAATAAGATAATGCTTTTTTTTGGTACGGATTGAAGCTAACCCCCAAATGACAGGCTCTTGAAAATTATGTAACTACTATGTGTGATGTATATAGACCATGTGAGTAGATAATGATCATATATGACCTTGGATGTTATCTCCAAAGAGATATATTAAGTAGCTTTTTTTATGTGGCATACTACAGATGATCCATATCATTCAAGTAACGAGAAAAAGTTGCTACTATAAAAATTGAATTTTATGAAAACCACGGTGCAAGAAATCCAAGAGTTTTGTTTGCATTTTTTTCTCTCTCTTGGGACTATATATGACCATAAAACGGTCAATTACAGTTAATTTTT
The DNA here is from genome assembly GCF_020283565.1 of Trifolium pratense. Taxonomy (NCBI): domain Eukaryota; kingdom Viridiplantae; phylum Streptophyta; class Magnoliopsida; order Fabales; family Fabaceae; genus Trifolium; species Trifolium pratense. The sequence goes on along the minus strand of NC_060064.1, from coordinate 13,500,722 downwards.
GAAAAGTTTGTGAGCAATTCTTGACAAACAAGTTTAGATACATTCAGTAAACTCAAATTGCCTAATACAATATTTTTAACTGTATTATATCATTCCATGAATGAACAGGTTGAAACACCAACAAAAGCTGGACAAGTAGAAAAAGTCAGTGATGCTGAACAGAGTCATGAGTTTGATGCTGAACTGAGTTCTCCTATTCCTTTTCCAGAACACCCTCCAAGTATATTTACCGGAAGAGAAGACTTATTCTACCAGTAACAAATCTTTCTCATTAAATTTCTTCATAATGCATTGTTGTGTTCTAGCTTCTTAGTTATCATCAATCTCCTGATTTTTTGGGTATGAAGAAAATATCTGATTGTTCCTCCATAATGGGCAGTATATAAATAAACTTCAATTCATTTCATCAAAAAGTTGTCAGTTTAAAATGCACTTATCTTCAATGTTATAGAACTATTTAAAAATTATGGTGGGTAGTGTTTGATTTATTTAGCCTTCCAGTTTGAGGACAAGCTTATTGTGTTTGCTTCAAACTGGCAATAACCTTGCTTCATTCATAAACATATAAGATTCAAGGGGATCATTACTATTTATGCATAATATGTCCTTACATAGAAACAATGATTTACCAAGAAATTTTGGGTGTCTACCCTGATCAGTTCTGGGGGTTCAATATCCTTTGTTTTGGGAATTAACAGAAAAATGTAATGCTACTTGCACAAACACTGTTCATAACCTGCTGATATCCCAATATGTTTAAACAAAGAAACAGTGTAATAATCCATTTGTTTCCTTCAAAGGCTCTGTTGACATTACTTTTAGTATGAATCTTAAGTGACATTAGTTCCTTAACAATGGAAATTGACATAAAAAAATCCTTCTGTGCACAAACCGTGAACTTAAGGACTAAATTTATGGCATTTCCTAATCATGTCACTTTCTTTAGATAACTAAATTAATGTCACTCTCCATCTTCTGAAGACTAAATTGCCGCTGCTTAACTTTTAGGGACTGAATTGACACCAACCTAATTTTTTGGGACCAAAGCGTAACTTCATTAAAATAATGTATTGAAAGTTTTGCAAAAAGTGTTTGTCAAAAATAACATCACTCGATATCAAAATTATTGTGAGCCCCTAGTTCATGATTAATCTCCAAACTCTCCTGTTTCTCTTGATTGAAATCTTCAGGATTTCTCACCAACATGTAGTTTCTTACCTTTGAAAGTTTTCTTTATCAAAATATTGATGATTCATGAAAAAAAAAAAATCTTTTTCCTATTGGTCTTGCTGAGTTCTGGTGATTTCTTTTGTGGTAATACAAGCAGAATAATCATAATTGTATACAAAATATGTAGTGAACTTTGCTTTCTCAATATTTCGGAAAGTTCTTAGTATACTCATTTAGGTTTTGAATTCATTAGGTCAGCAAGATCTCTGACCATGAGTCACACACCAACAGCAGGATCCTTCTTGGCCCAGAGAATGACACCACCTACTTCTCCTTTTCTAGATTCTGTAGAAGAGAAGTTGCTTGGTTCAGATGTTACCACGCAATCTTCCCCAACTTTGAAGATCAAATCTACTCTATGTTTGGTAAACATCTAGTTCTACTAGTACTACTACTACTACATTGTAAATGATTATGACGTTGTTAGCATTTAAATCTAATTGTCTCTAGTCTTTATTCAGGTGTACACATTAAGTTTTCTTGGTGTTATCAATCTGTATAAATCATTAGATAAAGGAATCAATCCCGTGGTCTCAAACCCAAGACAACAATTCGTGGTTTATGTTGGAAGAAAGCTTTTTCAGGTAATACAAGTTGCAACTCTAGGTTTCTGTGTTGCAAAATCAATCTGATGTTTATTATTTTGTTAGTGTATCCTGCAAGAAATTGGAATAACTTGATCATCAGATGCATTTTTTCTATTTCATTTGTTCCTTATTTTTTTATCAATTGCATTAATGGGAAAATAAAGTCATTGATTAGAAATAAAGTCATTAGAGATAAACTCAGGAACAACTTAGTATAGGAAAATGGTAGTCTTTGGTTTAGGCATGTTTGGGGAAGACTTGTGGAAGAACCACTAAGGAGGGTAGGCCAAACTGACGATAGTCAAATAGTTGAAATAGGAGACCAAAGAAAAATATAGGTCAAACCGTTAAGAGAGACCTAGAATTAAATGGTCTGTCTAAGATATGTTCCACGACAAAATATTATGGCATTGTCTGATCCATGTAACCTACACCTTGTGAGAAAAAGATTTGACGCCACCTAATGAGAAAAAGCTTTGGTTGTTCTTCTACCTCTGTTTTGGTCAATTTGATGATCAGTTATAGATTCGAAGGTAACCCTCTCCATGTAGTTCTCCCAGTGCTCCCTTCCTGATGCATACATTATTCTATCCTACAACCTGATGCACTTCCAAAGACTACGCCTTCTTCACCAGTTGGTAACTTGGTATCCTCTGAATGTATTATTCACAATATGAATCTTCTGGGTTATTGATAGGACATGCCTAGGTGATTGTCGACATCTCAGTCAATTATGGGTGAGAGTGACATTCAGTTTAAAGCAATATTTGTTGTTATTGTTAAATTAAAATCATTCATGTACTTCCACCCATAGCTTGAGTTATTGGAATTGCAGATTCATTAAATGGCAATAGATACTGTATTGAAGTTATAGGATTTTAGATAAAGAGAGAAGAAAGAGAATGTGGTCTCTGAAATATGATTATTGTTTGATATGATTGATTGTTATTTAATGAAACAAAAATGTTAAGCACTATCCCTTGTTTATATTAATATAAATAAGTCTTAATAGTAACTAAGAAATATAGGAACTAGTCTTATGCGGTAATCTATAACACTTCAACATAATATCAATATATTATATGATATTCTCATATCTTCCAACACTCCCCCTTGAAGCTAAAGCTTACTAAGATTTAAACTTGTTATAAATACGGCACTTTAGGGAAAAGAAAATATAATTGAACATTTTAGAGTTTAGACCAGTGGGGCCGGACATAGTTAGAGAGCTGGTAGATAGGGCAATAGAGATGTTAGAAGCAATGGTTTAGCAGAGAACAGAGAGAGAAACATGCAACAAACAGCAGTTGTTACGCAGGATGGTTACTGATGGGAAACCAAAATTGCAAACTGAGGATAGACTAGGGAAGTCTAGCAACTACCACAGTAGAAGCTACTGGAAATTTGGCAGAGGGAATGGCAGAAGAGCTGAAAGATCGCGGTAGAAAAATACGTGTGTGGGTGCATGGAAGCTCCTTTAAACTTGAGGTTTCGAGACGAAATTGATAGGCGCCCATGCGACAGATGGCATTGGTTTCGCTGGAAAACTGGTGAATTTTTTTGGTGGAGGTGGATGGTGGAAGCTGCAGGCTGGACCGAAATGTGCAATAGACACCTCAAAAAGGGGAACATGGAGGTGGAGAATGGAAATCAAATGAGATCACATGAAAAAGGAGAAAATTTGAACACATTGAAAAATATTGCACCCTGAAGGAGAGAATCCCATCATGCCAAAAAGATGACATGTTAGAGGAGAGATTCTGAATATCTCAGAAGATTTGCATGACGGAGGAGAGATTCTAATGACCAGCGATGAGAGATAGTAGAGATTCAGACTTTGGGAAACTCAACATTGAAATAGTGACATGATAGGTTGGGGAGGATGGTATCGCTCTGATTCTGCGTGCAAGTTGTAGGATTTTATATTAAGAGGAAAGAGAAAGAACAAGGTCTCTGATGTATGATTATGATTCGGTAATATAATCCTGAGATCATCTAAGTTATTCTAAGATAATATCAAGCCTTTGTGATCGCATTGTCTAAAGCTTGATCCTTGTTGCCTTCGTTCTTATAAAGAAGAGTTGAATTTTGGCATTAGGTAGGATGGGTCCCTGCATAGTTCATGCTTCAAGCCCAAAACACTTTTGCGTTAGGGGGCATGTCAGATAAAACCAGGCATGTACTTTTATACAACATCTTTTAACCAAAATAAAAACCAACATGAGCTTTTGGAATCATTGGGTCATGACCATTATATTTATGTTTTTTTTGAAGAAGCTAAATTAGCCCACCCAAATTGGCGCAAGAGAGAATCGAACCTCAGACCTCAAGAGGAGCACACTCTCAGGTCCCAAGCCAATACCAATGCACCAACCCAAGTGGGTTTACCATTATATTTATGTTAAACTTTCAATCGTGTCAAAACAAAAATAAAATGAAATATTATGTGGTATTTGTCATCAATTCTTTTAGCTATTGCAGGTTAGTGGAGATCAGTTGTTGGAAAATGGTGCATCAGGAAACAGTAGCATTGGGACCTTCCTTGGTTGGGCAATGACATTTGTATATTTGAGTGGAAGAATGCCTCAAATTTTTTTAAATGTGAGTTATATATTTAACCTTAGTATGGACTGCAGATAAAAATTATGTTACATTAGATGAGATTATACATTTTTTTAAATGTGAAATTATTGTTGAACTGGTAATGGACTGTAGTCATTCGTCACATCATTTTATAGCCTTTAATCAATAAACCTGGAAATGCGTGCTATATATTTGAAAACCCAAAGTCGTCTAATAGGCTTAAATTTTTTAGTAGATCATACACTTCAACAACTGATTGTTTATATTGATGGATATCTTAACAATTTTGCAGATCAGAAGGGGACATGCTGAGGTCAGGGACTCTAATCTATTAAAGCTGTGATCCTTTATAAATTTTATTTTTGTTTATCTTTAGCAACTTTAAATCCTTTCACCAGATTCACCCTTATGAGAGCAGTAAAAGATATTTTATTTCTAGTTGCACGAAGCAGTATTCATGTTTTAAGGGAATAGTTTGAAATCTTTTATGATTTGTAGGGCCTCAATCCTTTGATGTTTCTGTTTGCTTTAATTGGGAACTCCACTTATGTTGCAAGGTTTGCGTCCGCTTCATATTATCTTCTCTATTTTATGTTTCGGCACCAAACTGACTTTTGCCAATTGAAAATATAGCAAAGATATGAAATTATCACTTGTATTTAATGAACATATCCATTATCTTTTTATGTAGCATACTTGTGAGAAGCTTGGATTGGTCAACAATCAAACCAAATCTACCATGGCTGGTAGATGCAGGAGGGTGTGTTCTTCTTGATTTTTTCGTATCCTTGTATTTATGTTCTATCAAATTATTCTTGCAAGAGAAAAGTGGATTATACATAGTTTTAAGTTATATGTAGGATCAGCAATGATAGCCTTTGGAGTTTAGTTTATTATATTAAAACGTTATGCATTGATTTCCGGAGGCCTCTTAGACCGGAATATATATTTTCCTCCCTTTTCATATAAATTAATAATAATTCTGGTTATAGACACCGAGGAAGCAATCTATTAATATAATAATTGTTGCCTAATATCATAATAACTGCCTAACTGGTTCAGACCATTCACTTTGAACCTCTCAGCTGCCTCTCATAATGTTTGCTAGTAAGAGGTCTGATATATGTCTACCTTAATATCTATTTTAGATTTTATTGCAGTTTTTATATTTTCGCTGTCGGACCTCCTCAAGCCTGTAGATAAATATAAACATCAGACTGCTTCTTATTGAGGAAGAAACAAGGATATTTCAGGTATCTTACTCTCTCTTGTATGTATATGCATGTGCTTCTGTGCCATGTTTGGATGTGTTTATCAGTTTATGATGCATATCATGTATTTGGTTTCTAATAGGTCTTCAATTACATCTGTTTTTGGTAGTATACTGGTGTAGAGGCTGCTAAGTCTGTTCCAAATAAACTAATGAAAAAGAGAAGGTATTGTGTTACTATAACAAGTGAGAAAGAAAAAAAGAAGAGAGAGAACAACCCTGTCACAATTAGAAAAAGGATAGTAAACAGGAAATGTTGATGTCAACTAACTATTAGAACAAAGTTGTATTCTTCTGGAATGTCGATCGTGAAGATTGGTTGGAAGATTGTTGTACTTTTTAGAGGATAGGTATGTCATGAAGATAAAGTTAATTGTGTTTTAAAATTGAAAATAGAAAATAGGAAAATCCTCAAGGATCATAAATGAGGGAAATGTTCTGTTTTTCTCCATCATATGTAGGTAAGTAAGTGACCATGATCCATTATCAATCATCCAGATTCCTCTGCTGTGACAACAGCTTTGTTCTAAATTCTGGTTTGAATGAATGTACTGTTGCTCATTCAGATATTTAATATTGGTATTTATGTAATTGAACAAATGACACTCATGTATTACCATAATAAAAATATGTCACTCTGTCTATAGTTAGCCGGTACCACACATATTCTGATAAATAATGTTGTCTTCCTTGGTTAATTTTACTTTCAGTTGACCGTAGCTATTGGTGATATCCTCCGATTTCAACCACAGCTGGGTTATTTCATAAAGCTGACATGATGTATGTTCATAGCAATCTTTCAATCTCCACCAAGTTGACCTAGATATGTGAGCATGAAGCTGAATTGGTGAATGGTGATAGCTGCACAATTGTTAAAATCATTGGCCTGGTGACCATAAATACAAAAGGAAGTGGTTCTGCGCATTTGAGCATGCAATTTTTTGAGGTTGATGCCACCATTTTGCATTCCTTTTCAACTTGTTAGCTTTCGACCTGAGAATTTCAACATGACATTATTGATTCCATTTATCAAGACATTAGTTTAGTTATTCTTCAATTTTCAATCAGCTATTGTGTTTTGTTGGTCTAAATCAATAGATAACCAATGGAAAATGCTTCGATTTATGAAGTTCGGTCCTAAATTTAAATGTTATTTACTAGAACTTGCCGCATATACTGCGCATATCATATATTTGTAGTCAACAGTACACTCAACAACAGACATGGTAAATTAGACATCCTTCGTAATCATGCTCGACTTAGCTCCAGTCTTCACTCTCAATCTTCACAGCTGTCATCTAAGTGACATATCGTTCGCATAAGTGTTTCCAAACATAATTTTTTTTTTATCATCTATACAGGTAATCCTTAACGATTCTATACAGCATGTCGTCTCTAATCGAAGTGAAGAATAAATTTTACATTTACTTGTATTCATAGGCTACAAGATGTTCTGAGGTAGCATTAAGCCTGGGAAGCTTTACCCTTGGAACTTCAGTGCCACCATTAGACCCTTGAGGGCATAACACAATATACACTGATGCATCGGAACCAAGTTCTAGATCATATACACGCTTCCCTGCAGCATATTCCCCCATAAGTTGGTAGGATCTTTCTGATTGATCCATTGCAACACAGATATCATCACTGCCTGCTCCAATTCAACTTAAGATTCATCAGAATGAATCAAGATTCATATTTTATGTTCAAAATAGATATGCAAAGTAATTAGTATTCATTTGAGTTCAATTTTGTTTCAGATTATGATACAACTTGCATGTATCATATGCTACATAGGATTTTAAGGTTGGAATTACTCACATGCAGCTAACTCTATCTGTGTCTGGTAGATAAATTCCAAAACTGCTGAAATATCTTTCTCAAACATAAGAAATGGTCCATTAGAGAACTCCATCTTTCTCAGTTTACATAGTCCCTCTCCCAACTCCATCATAGCTCCTTTATGGTTCTATATTCAGCACATTAACAATATTTTATTTAATTTGAACAATAACACATTATCCAAATTCCAAACAAAAACATGCTACTAATAATAATAAAATGAAAATTAATAACAAGACACAAGTAATATTCAAAACCTGATTGAATAGGTGATGAAACCCAACTGCACATTGCAATATTCCATGAATTAATGTTCTTGATGGATCTTCAGCATTGTGCCAAAGGGATTCAAGATAATCATGACATTTGTAGTACTCTCCGCCATTAAATAGAGTCACTGCTTCATCAAAGCTGTGCTCTTCTTCTTCTTCTTCTTCATCATCGTCTTCGTCTTCTTTAGTGAAATACCTGCATGAAACAACAAAGAGGTTGGAGTTTGTGATTCTGAGGTTTAGGTGCTGCTTTGAATGAGTCAACGGATTGAATGATGGTGAAGTAAGAGTGATAGAGTTGAATTGAGGAAGTTGAAGGTATGGATGATAAATATGTGATGGTGTATGGTAGATAGTTTTGTGAGAATAGGATGAAGATGAAGGTGGTAGAAGAGCCATGGATGATGAATGGTGAGAAAAGCTTTCTTTGTTTTAGCCATATTTTCATTCATTTTTTATGTGGTGGGACTGAAAGCTTGAGACAAACAAGAAAAAGAAAGCCTTTCTTGCACACTTGAAATTTATGTATGGCTCCAAAATAAAACAAAAAATAAAATATGTATTATACTTTACTTTGTTGTAGTCTAGATTTTCTTTTTCTTTTGTGAAAAATACCCATGTTTAATTTAAAGTTTAGTCATTTATATTTAAAAATGTCAATAATATTGGATCAAATTTCATTTTACATTTATATTTATATTTAAAAATGTCAATAAAAAAACATCTAAATTACATCGTAATAACTATAATGATATTGAATCCATCAAATTTCAGCTCACAAACAAGTTCGTCACAATTTTTTTTTCTAGCTCGAACTTAACTTTGTTTGAGCTTACGAACAAGTTCATTAGCTCAAACCACTTAACTCAAAAATTGTAAAAAAAAAAAAAAAAAAACAGATCCATAAATAAATTGGAATTTATAAGAAATTTTAACGAAAAATCACAACTCAAAAGTGTTTTTCTTAGTTTTTTAAAGTACTATATATATATATATATATATATATATATATAATCAATTATCTAAATGTATAAAATCAATTATATAAATTTGTAAAATCAAATATGTAAATTTGAAAATATTTTTGAAGTGTTATATATAAACGAGTTAGCTCGTGAACCAAATTTAATTTTTAGCTCAAATCCGACTCATTTGATTCATGAACTTAGTCTAACGAACCAATTGTAGAATCGAGTTTCGAGCTCTATTCAAATTGACTTATTTCATTGCCAGCCATACATCTCACATCTTCCTTCCATAAACACTTTTAAAAAAAAATCCTTCCATATAAACTGTTTCATTAAACATTTACTAGATGAATGGTTAATTATTATATAAATGTTATGTTTATGAATTAGTTAGAGTACGTTTAATCTGCTAAAAAATAAGAAATTAGATGAGATAACTTCAGTTATACTGTATTTGATTTTAAAAATATTATTGAAACTGGAAAATCTGTGGTCAAGGAACTCCCACTTATTCAGAGGAAAACTTTTGTAATCAAATAGATCCTATAAAACTATGGTGAACACTCCGGATAATATATTGATATGTACCGGTACACATTTAAGTGGATGATTGTTATTGATTCACAAATAGTATTTAATATAAAAAAAATTAATAAATACTATTTGTAAACCAATTAGAGTCATTTACCTCAACAAATGTACCGATATATATTCACATAATATATATACCGAAAAATTCACCTAAAACTATACGTCTATTTATTCCAACTTTTTCTAAAAAGAAGTATTTTTAAAGAAAACTTTAAACGAGAAATTGGTTTAAATTAATAACTTTTCATAAGTATTTCATCTTTTGATAACAACCTTTTTGGATGATAAAATTTCAAAAAATGCTTAAATAGGTTCTCATAAACAATAGTTTTATGATATCTTTTTGAAAAACTATTGAGTTTTATTGTGTTTAATCTCTAGCAATGAATATTTAAATCACTAAATTAGGAGGAAGTGTGAGAGTGAAGATGGGAGTGAAAAAAATGGAGGTTTAAAGTGGAGGTGAAAAAATTATACTCTTAGTATAAATTAAACATTATTTGAAAATGACAATCTTATGCGTATTCTCATGACATTGTAATTTACATTGTTTCCATTATCTCTTTAAAAAAATCTTTTTAGAAAAAAGACTTCAATATGAAGACATTTTAAAATTAATAAAAGTGGCAAAAAAAAAAAAAATCACAACTAAACGCATTTTAATCGATTCCAAAATAATCAATCCAACCACTGCATTGTTTTGTTCGTTTGTGTTATTGATAGGATTTGCTTACTTGTTAGGATTTGGAGCACATGCAAATGAATTAGTATGCCCAATAGTATTATTAAATATATGAGATTTACAAACTCTCTTCCTTTGTCTCTAGCTGTTTCTAATTTCTGTTATTGATATGTAGTATGAATTATTTTTTTCAATCAGTTTTTGCCCTTTAAAATGAATAATTAGAGAACTTTGAATTCAAATCCTAATCCAGCATATTCCAATACCCCTATCTATGAACTGAATTATGCTCATAGGAACTGATCGTACCTGGTGATCAGAATAGATTGCTGGCCGGTCCGTAGAGCAAGCTTCCACACCGAAGGGGGGGTTTGTACCTGCAGGTGCTCCGATGCCTAAGTCAGCAAAGAGAACAAGAGAGATACAAAAGAAGAGAGAGAAAGTTGAATGCTTAATGATTCAGAATACCTGGCTCTCCTGTCTAGGAGAGCTTATATAGTGCCCCCAGCGCTGGGCCAAAGGTTGGTCTATTGGGCCTGGATAACCGGCCCAATAGGCTCAACTGCCAGGATAGTCCCTGTATCGTAGGGGAAGGCCGTTATTCACCTCTATCCTGGTTGGAGTCGTTCCGCTATTCGCGGGTAAGGGATAGACTCCGTGACGAATGCGGTTGGATAAAGGAGCACGTGTTAAACGTGCTGCTTAGCTGTTAAGCTAAGGCTGAATGAGTCGTTGTGCACGGATAGCCGAGCACGTGATTAGCGTGGAGCTAATCTGTTATGTCGAGCAGGACACGTCATTGCCTGACGTGTCGGGGAAGTCTCCCCTTATTGGGCCATGCCCCAAATGTCGGGCATAAGTGATTGGGCCAGCTCTTGGCCCAGTCCAGAACAGGAGCCCCCCAAGTCGTTGCTCCTAGCTATAGGAGTAATGACTTAAGGTCCATGCCCGTATGTCGAGGAGTTGTTTTCCTCGTTAATCCTAGGAGGAGTTCATAATTCATTGATTATGTTTGTTGCTCGTTTGCGCGAGCAGAGTTTATATGTTGCTCGTAAATTCCTCAGTGGCATGACGAGGAGGATTTTACAAAGGGGAAATTTCTCTTTGCTCGTAACGCGTGCCACGATGTTCGTGGAGGAAATTACGGGGAGAAGGTTTTACCCTTTGAAATTATTGGCTTTTTAGTTCCTCGACAAATTGTCGAGGACATATTGTGTTAATTGCATGTTTGTTGACGCTGCGCGTTTTAGCGGGCACGTTTATCTATTTTTGTTCTGCTTGCCCGTAACTCGCGCTTATCCGCGAAGTCGAGGAGATAATTGCGTTGGTGATAACGATGAAGATGCCTTCGTAGACGCGTGGTCTGTTCGATGGGACTTGAAGAGACAGACGTTTCGTCTGATGTTGCCACGTGTGTGGGCTATGAAGAGGCGTAATAATGACCTTAGGAACAGACGTTACTCGCTTCGTTTTACGAGGAGATTTATGGACCGTTGGATCCATCGCGCCTCTTCGCTTTCCAGAGAATGAATCAGAGCCATTTGATGGCTTTTGATCAGGGTCGTTGGATCTTAATCAACGATGATGATGTGCTGGGATGCATTGTTTCGCGAAGCAGGGTGCAAGGAGATCACAGTCTATAAATAGGAGAGAAGAGAATCATTTAGAACTTTTCTCTTCTCCTTCCCATCGTTGCTGCTACTGCTGCTTTCTCAGTTGAAATTTTAGGAAACTCAAAGTTTTCAAGTCAGGGTTTTTACGCTCCTTTCTTTTGCCTAAAGCTTCAATCTTTGTTTGATTTAAGGTAATTTCTTCAACTGTGTTTGTTTTGGTTTGTTTCAAGGCATGTTTGTGTCTGCAGTTTCATGCATAGTCTTTTGAGTTTTGAACATTACTTTGAATATCCTTTTTGTTCATGTTGTTTTGGGTTTGTTTTATACCCATTTTGCATTGTGTGTTGGTGCCTTAAAACCTTGATCTTTTGTGTTAGATTCAGGCCTGTTTTCGTTGGATTTTAGTGTTTGAAAGCATCACTTTTATGCTATGATTTTGGATGTTTTCTCGTTTTATCCCTTTTCTGGGAACTTACTATAACAAAGTGATGAACATTGCTGGGAAAACGATGAATATGATGAACATGTATGAATTTCTAGGGATCTGTGAAGGGTGTTCATAGATTTTGAATTTCTGGGAATTCTGAGAGTTTGGTGTCGGGGAGGGAAATGTTGTTTCCTCTCCCCGTTTATTGTAGCAAAAAGCTAGGCTATTTGAACCTTATGTCGGGGAGCTTTTCCCCGTTTTCGCCTTCGCGAATATTTTAGTGTCTATGAATTGTATGAATGTCGGGGACCTTCTCCCCGTTTTTTCGTTGAGAAAATGAGTTTGTAAAAACTCTGTGTCGGGGACCTTCTCCCCGTTATTTCGCTGGGAAATTTGTGGATAAATGAGTTTGTAGAAAACTCTTTGTCGGGGAGCTTCTCCCCGTTTTTAACTTTGGATTTTACGCAAACCAAAATTTGCTTTTAGGTGTCGAGCCATGTCTTGTGTCGGGGACTGTCTCCCCGTTTTCAGGCTTTGTTAAACAGTTTCTCCCGTTTCCTCTATTTTGTTTGTTTGCCATTTTGATAAGGGCTTTTGGTCGGGGACAGCGTCCTCGTCCTAATTTACGCCCTTTCACTTGATCTGCGGTGAAAGGGTGGATTTGATTATTGTCGAATTCACTTTATTTTCGCTGCTTTTCAGGTACTCAAAATGTCCGACGTGGAGGAAGTAACGGGGAGCCAAGCTACGTCGAAACACAAGTTGGTCGACACTATTACTGTCCCAGAGCTGGCTTGGGTTGCGCCCGAGCCCCGGGGGATTGCTTCGACGATTACCGCGCAGGATCCGCGGCTTTTTACCATCGTCGAGGAGGTTGGTTCGGAGAACTGGGAGGTTCACATGCCCGCCGAAGGGGAGCGGGTCTGTTCGTCGTACGCAGGATGTAGTTTTACTATGTACGAGATGGCGTTCAAAGAGCTGGGATTTCGGCTGCCCTTCAACGATCTTGAAGCCGGGATTTTTGGTCGGCTAAGAGTGGCTCCTTCACAGCTTCATCCAAATTCATTGGCGTTTATCCGGGCCTATCAGATCCTTTGTCGGTATCTGGAGGTGGAGGCTACTGTTGCCCTGTTCTTTTATATCTTCCAAATCCAACGCCAGAGAGTCGGGGATCGGCAAGGTTGGATTTCCTTAAAGCATCAGTCGAGCAAGATTTTTAGGATGTTCGTTGAGTCTGCTCGGGGATTCAAGGAGAGATATTATGTGGTGAGGGCATTGACGGAGTTTGCCGAAGATTCCCTCCACATGGAGAAGCCTGTATTCAACGAGGACGGGACTCCTCAGTTGGACGAGGAGGGGGGACAGGTAACGGAGTGGGTTCTCCGGTTTCCATTATCGTGGTCGTCGGAGCATTTTGATTTGCGGACCGACGAGTACTTAACTGCTGCCGAGGACCTTTCCCCGGCCGAGATGGCGGGCTTTCAAAAGCTCCAAACATATGTGGATGGGTTTAAACCTTGCAAGGTCATGACCAGCTTAGGGGAAGTTGCTTTAGATAAGCATGGTCAACCGAGGACCGAACCTCGTTTTGTTAACACCAAATTGTTGTTGTCGTGCAAGACTGTCTCGGCCGAGGACACTTTGCTGGGTATCCGTTTTTCTGCATGCCCGTCTTTTATTTGTAATAAATTTCAGTATTTTATGCTTGGTTTTCTCCCCGTGATTCTGACCACGTTTTTAACTTTGCAGGTAGGATGGCAGATCTTGCTAGTGAGCTCGTCAGGATAGCTGCTGAACAGAAGGGAGAGAAAGCTAGGAAAAAGGCGAGGAGGGCCAAGCCAACCATTTTGATGGGTGATCAGGGTGCTTCGGGGAGCGTCTCACAATCTTCACCGGTGGGAAGCTCAGCTGGGACCCCGGCAGGTCGTGCAAAGATGCATCGAGAGGAACAGATGACGCCTATTGTCGACCTGTCGGAGGGGGACGGTGGCTTTGTCCTCCCCGCGTGTTTGAGCAACCGGGGCTTTTTTGACAAAAATCCCCTCCAGGTGCCTGTATCGGAGAAGAAGTATATACTGGGCGCTTCTGCATCTGCCCGACAGAAGCAGCTCAACGAGGATGTTGCTACTGTCATCCGTCTGGCGGAGACAGCCTTGGTGCTGAATGAAGGGGGACCAACTCACGAGGTGGAGAAGTTGGCCGCTCGGAATGCCAAGCTGGAGGGAAAGATTGTGCTGATGGAGGGTGAGCTGATCGATCTGCGTGGCAAGCAGGAGAACTATGGAAATTTGCTGGAGGATGTTAGGTTGACCCGGGATGAGCTGAAAGAGACGAAGAAGAAGCTCGAGGATGTGGAGACCCGGGGTGCCGAGGAGAAGAAACAGATGGAAGAGGTGATAGCTGACCTACAGTCCAAGCTGGCTCCTGCTGCCGATGAGGGTGCTGAGATTTCCAAGATGGTAAGTCGGGCTGACCTAGTCAAGGAGATCAAGAGGCAGCGTGGTTTGATGTTGGCGAGCATGGTCCATGGATGGAAGAATGCGATCGCCCAACTTAGGGTTGTGAATGCCGAGCGTGACTTGATCACTGAAGGTATTCACAAACTCAAACGGGTTGAGAACGGGCAGATCGTCATTCCCGAAGAGTACAGGGAAATGGAGCTTGAGGAGGAGAAGCTGGATGAGGAGGTGGTTGATGATGAGGACGAGGAGGATGAGGAAGTCGAAGAGGAGGTTGTCGGGGAGGAGAGGGCACCAGAGGGCAACCCAGAGGGTCATGATGAAAGCTCCTGATCTCCCCGGTTTTTTATTTGGGCCTGCGCGCCAATGACTTGTAATTTGTTTGTCTTTTTTTTGTTTCATGACAATTTATTTTTGGGGGCCTGCGTGCCCGGTTTTTGTAACACCTGAACAAATGGGTTTTTATGCCCGGTATTTATAACAATGATCGTTTTATTCATCCTGCTCGTCTATTTTATCTCCTCGTATGTATGTTTAAGTTATTGCTCTTTGTTTTTGCTAAGTTATGCCTGTTCGTAATGCGCATGTCTTTATGCTTGCTCGTTTTTAACTTAACAAATATTTGGTTTTGATATTCGTATATTTGCTCGACATTGTTGTATGCCTGCTCGACAAAACCTTTATTATATTTGCAAGTTTTTTGTTGCGAGCGCGTTTCGTCGAGGAGGTCGTCCTCGGATTTAACTTAGAAAGTTTAGGGAACTAACTAAGCGCCTAGAGTTGTTTTCTGAGGCTAATACGGAGGCCGACACGTTGTTGTGCCCGTCCCCGCGGCTTGAACTTCCCATCGCGAGCTGGGCGTTAAGCCTTGGCACGAAAGACGAAGAGCTTGTCTTAAAGGTCATCCTCGTCGGGGAGACGCTCTGCCCTTCCTGAGCCAGAGTATCTCCTTTTCAGTTATTGGATCGAGCACGTGTGCCCGTGTGCTCTCCGTTGTCGAGGTGTCGGGCTCGTTGCTAGAGGATCCGAGCAGCCTTTTAGAAGTGTTTTTTAGTTTGGCAATAACTTAGCTGTAATATTGTTTTAGTTTTTGGGCGTTCCAAGGTCGAGGAAGTTTCTTTCCTCGAAGGTCCTCGAGATAATACGCGCCATTTTCTGTTTTGTCGATGACGCGATATGGTCCTTCCCAGTTGGCCGCCAATTTACCGTCCTGGGAGTCCTTAGCATTTCGTCTTAAGACGAGGCTGCCTATTTCAAAGTCTCTTTTAATGACTTTGGTATCGTGTCGGGCAGCTATTTTTTGTTTAAGGGTGGCTTCTCGAAGAGATGCCCCCGTGCGAATTTCTTCGACGAGATCTAGCTCTTCACGGAGAGCTTCGTCGTTCATTTCCTCTTCGAGGGGCTGCTTGGTTCGGCGAGATGGCTCGCCCACCTCCACGGGGATGACTGCTTCTGTTCCATATACCATTCTAAATGGAGTCTCCCCGGTTGTGGAGTGTGGTGTTGTGCGATAGGCCCAGAGGACGCTTTCGATCTCCTCGACCCATTTCTTTTTATTTTGATCCAATCTTCGTCGTAGGCCGCGCAGGATTACTCTGTTGGCGGCCTCGGCTTGCCCGTTAGTTTGGGGATGTTCCACGGAAGTGAAATGTTGCTTGGTCCCCAGGGCAGCGAGGAAGTCTTGGAATCCTTTGTCCGTGAATTGTGTCCCGTTGTCCGTGACGACGGCTTGTGGTATCCCAAACCGGCAGAGTACGTCGCGTTTGAAGAAACGGAGTATCCTGAACGACGTTATGTCGGAGAGAGGTTCAGCCTCTACCCATTTGGTGAAGTAGTCCACGGCGACTATTAGAAATTTATTTTGGTGAAGTCCCTTTGTGAAGGGGCCAAGTATGTCCATGCCCCACCAAGCGAAGGGCCACGGCGACGACATAGATTTGAGCTCGTGGGGAGGAGCTAGGTGCATGTCACCATGTCGTTGACATTTGTCGCATTTCTTCACATGGTCCTTTGCGTCTTGCTGCATGGTGGGCCAGTAGTATCCTGCTCGAAGAGCTTTCCTGGCCAGCGATCTTCCTCCCAGATGCTGGGCGTTGATTCCCTCGTGTACCTCGCGCAAGATATAGTCGACCGTTTCCTCGTCGATACATTTAAGGAGTGGGATTGAGAATCCTCTTCTATACAACTTTCCGTCGAGGACGACATATGCGCATGCTCGATGTCTAATTATTGCTGCCTCTTTCTGATCGTCAGGGAGGGTTCCATTCGCGAGGAAGTTGTAGACGGGGGTCATCCAGCAATTTTGGTCGCCAATGACATTTATGTCGAGGACGTTGCTCGCCTTCTCGATGCTTGGTCGGGGGAGTACTTCCTGAATGACGGATTTGTTTCCGCCTTTCTTTTTTGTGCTCGCCAGTTTGGACAGGATATCTGCCCGTTTGTTGTGCTCGCGTGGGACGTGTTGCACCTCCACGGATTCGAACTTAGTGATTTTTTCTTTCACTAATGCTAGATATTCAGAGAGATTATCATTTTTGGCTTGATATTCTCCCAATACTTGTGAGGCAACAAGTTGTGAATCTGTGAAAATTTTTACTTCTTTTGCCTCCATGTCCTCGGCCAACCGTAGCCCTGCTAGGAAGGCTTCGTATTCTGCTTGGTTATTTGATGTCGGGAAGGATAGTGCTAGGGAAACTTCGATGATGATCCCATTTTCGTTTTCCAGGATAATTCCTGCTCCTGCTCCTGTGGAGCTTGACGCTCCGTCGACGAATATTGTCCATTTGTCTGCCTCGCTTGTCGAGGAGGATGGACTCGTCATTTCGGCCACAAAGTCTGCTAGGACTTGTGATTTTAGCGCTTTCCTGCTTTCGTAACGAATGTCGAATTCGGAAAGCTCGAGGGACCATTTGAGCATCCTGCCCGCCATGTCTGGTCGACCAAGCAATGATTTGATGGGTTGGTCGGTTCGTACTATGATTGTGTGTGCTAGGAAGTAGTGACGTAGTCTTCTTGCTGCGTTGATCAAGGCAAGGGCCACCTTCTCGATTTGTGTATATCTGAGTTCGGGCCCCTGGAGAGCCTTGCTTGTAAAGTACACTGGTTTTTGTCCTTGCGTTGTTTCACGGACAAGGGCTGCGCTGACGGCCTCAGATGCGACGGAGAGGTAGATGTATAACACTTCCTCGACATCCGGGCGCGAGAGGACTGGGGGTTCGGACAGGGCCTTCTTAAGATGTTGTAGGGCCTGCTCGCACTCGTCCGTCCATTCGAACACAGCTTCTTTCCTTAGTAATTTGAAAAGCGGTAATGCGTGTTGAGCGGATTTTGCTACGAAGCGGGATAATGAGGTCAGCATTCCGTTCAGGGTTTGTATGGATTTTTTGTTGCTCGGAGTTGGGAGCTCCGTAAAGGCGCGACATTTGTCGGGGTTGGCTTCGATTCCTCGTTCTGTTAGGTAGAATCCGAGGAACTTTCCTGCTCGTACCCCAAAGGTGCACTTTTCTGGGTTGAATCGCATGTTGTGTTTTCTGGCCTGCTCGAAGACCTTACGTAAGTGGGCGGTATGGTCGATTTCCTCATGGGATTTTACGATCATGTCGTCCATGTAGACTTCGAGCATGTCGCCTATTTCTGCCCGGAATACTTTGTTCATCATCCGCTGGTATGTAGCACCAGCGTTTTTTAGACCGAAGGGCATTACGTTGTAGTAATAGTTGCCCGACTCGGTCATGAAAGCTGTTTTTCCCCTGTCGGCCACAGCCATTGGGATTTGGTTGTATCCTGAATATGCATCCATAAAAGACAATAATTTAAAGCCAGAAGAATTATCGACTAATTTATCAATGCAAGGTAAAGGATAGGAATCTTTAGGGCAAGCCCTATTGAGATCGGTATAGTCAACACACATGCGCCATTTTCCATTAGATTTTTTAACTAGTACAACGTTTGACAACCAGGTAGTGTATCTGGCTTCAGAAATAAAATTTGCCTCTAGGAGGTCTTTTACAGCTTTTTCAGCAGCCTCCGCTTTTTCGGGAGACTGCCTACGCCTACGTTGCACTACGGCACTAGCAAGTGGGTCGACAGTAAGTTGATGACAAGCGATGTTTGGATCCAGCCCGGGCATGTCGGCAGCGTGCCATGCGAACAGGTCAGCATTTTCTCTAAGGCAGGCTTTCAGCTGCTTCCTCGCCAACTCGGGGAGCCCTGTCCCAATCTTGACTCCTTTTTCTGGATCTTCGCCCAACTGGACTATCTCGAAATCTCCATCTGGAATGGGGCGATAATGTTCTTTGCTCGCCTCGTCATCCTCCTTCTCCTCCTTCTTTAGCTTTTTCTCCTCCTTATGCTCTTCTTGGAGGTGCGGCTGTCGAGGTCAACAGAGCTCACATTTGGGGCGGGCAGACTTGATGATGCTTCCGGGGAAGGCTTTGGTGGTGCTTCCGAGGAAGGCTTTTGCTTTTTTGGGTCAGGAGCCTTGCCAATGAAATTGTTGCCTTTGGACGCTGCGTCAAAGCATCTTCTTGCAGCTTCAATGTCCCCGTGTAGAGTAGCAACCTGCCCCTTATGAGTATAGTACTTCATCTTCAGGTGGGCAGTAGAAGGGACAGCAACCAGGTCTGCTATGGCCGTCCTGCCGATGATGCACTGGTAGAGGCAAGGGCAGTCCACGACCAAGAATTTCACCCTGATCGACTTAGCAGTCTCTTCGGAGCCAAAGGTGACGATCAGGTCGACATAACCCCAAGGCCTAGTAGTTGCTCCATTGAATCCTGTGAGATCTGAGCCCAAGTACGGGGTGAGATGTGTCTCGTCCAGCTGTAAGGTCCTGAACAAACTGGCGTACATGATGTCGCAGGAGCTCCCCGGATCGATGAGGACTCGACGAACGTCCATGTTGGCCATGTCTGCCCGGACGAGGAGGGGAATTTGGAAATTGGCTGTCCCACCGGGCAGCTCTTCTCGATAGAAGGCTAAAGGCATTGATCGCCCCTTCGCCTTGTCCAGCGTCGCGTTCATATTCGAGGACGTGTTGATGAGATCCTCGAATTTTCTTTTTATTGATCCGACGGTGTGCTTGTCCATGTGACCGCCGGATATGACGAGTGAGTCTGTGAAGTAGTCCCCCGTGGTAAGCGTAGGACTAGTATGGGTGTCCCCAAAACCGCTGGGGATAGCAAAGTCTTCTGGCCGGGAGACGCTCATGGCAATCTGCTTGGTGCCACTCTGCCCGGCTGGTGGGGGAACTACCTCCTCGACGGCGCGAGTCTCCGCGGCCTCTGGTCGAGGGTCATTGTTTCTCTTCACGAACTCTCGTAACTGTCCGTTTCTTATCAATATTTCGATAGCATCCTTCAGCTGGATGCAATCGTCGGTCCTGTGACCGTAACTCTTGTGGTATCTGCAATACCTATTCTTGTCTTGGCCGGGCTTCAGGGGAGTCGGCTTAGGCTGTTTTACATTCGCTCTGTTAAACTCAGAGATGTGAACTTCAGCAAATATTTCTCCCCGTGACTTGACGAGGGGGGTGTATGTGGCGAATGTGCTTGGAGGGCCACGAGATTCACGCCTGTCGCCCCTCCTTCTGTCTCTGCCCCTCTCGCCGCCCCGATCGCCGCCTCTATCATGTCCCCGGTCGCTTCCCCTGTCATCGTTCCTGTGGGTGGACTCGCGGGCAGGGTGGCTGCTTCCAGGTCGGGCAAGGCGAGCGACATCAGCTGCCTGGACCTCCTCGTAGTCGATGTACTTTTGAGCTTTTAGGAGGAGGTCGTCCCAGGTGGGTGGCTTTTCTATGCCCACAGCTTTGGCAAAATCGCTGCCCGGGCGAAGGCCCCTCTGCAGCAAGTATTTTTTCATGTCGTCGGTTGTTTCGACCTGCACAGCCTCTTTGTTGAATCTCTCGACGAAGTTGCGGAGAGTTTCGTCTTCAGCTTGGTATATGGCCTCCAAGGCATGCACAGTCTTTGGGTGCTTGCGGGAAGCAGTGAAGTGTCTGCAAAACTGTTCAGTAAGATCCCTCCATGAATGGATGGATTGAGGGGGCAGGCTTTGGTACCATGCCATTGCTCCCTTCCTCAGCGTGGTTGGGAACAGTCTGCACCTAATGGCCCCGCTGATGTTCCTGAAATCCAGGTTAGCGTTGACATTAGCTATGTGGTCGTCGGGGTCGGTCAAACCATCGTACGCGGGGAGCGTAGGAGGTCTCTCGAAGCCCTTTGGGACACGCTTCCTCAGAATGTCTGCGGTCAGGGGGCATCGGGGATCACCCTCGTCGCTCCCGTTAGGAGAATGGTCCTCGGAAGACCGGGGAGAATAGTCGCCGGGCATGGCCGTTGGACTGCGAGATTTGCGAGGACGGTAGCTGCCCGACGCGCCATGCTTGGCCATGTTCGCCAACCCTTGAGGTGAATGGCGCCGCGGAGCTTCGTGTTTTCCTTTCTTGCCCGGGGAGAGCCTACCCTCGCGATGTGGAGGAGTACGGTCCCTCTTCCGAGGAGTAACTTCGACCCTCTCTAAGTCGGGGCGTCGATGTTTGACGGCCGCCGGTCGAGGAGGGGAAGGAGTAGCCTGGTGTCTCCGCGGGGGAGAGTTGGTCTTTCTGCGACGCCGGCTTTTCTCCAGCGCGACGATTCTTTCGCTCTGCTCGTCCAGTCGACGATTTTGAGCCTGCATGGCCTCTGTTGTTTGTTTGAGGGCAGCGATCAAGGCTGCGACCTCAGAGTTGGCCAATACGGCGGGCTGTTCGGCGTTGTTTGCCGGAGCTTCTTGTTTCAATTGCGGGCGTTTGCCCATCCGACGATCGGTTAGGATCTCGACGTCTTCTTCATCGGAAGAGAGTGAGGCCTCCCGTCCGTCGCGGGAGTCGGTTTCTGGTCCGCGTGTCACGGTGGTATCGTCACGCACCGGTGATAGGACGGTGTTATGCTGCGGCGGCGGAGAGGATGGAACGTTGAGCACGTTGTCGTCGCCGGCGTCGGTGTTGAGTTGCTGTGATGAACTAGCCATGATGAAAGTTGTTGAAGAATGGAATCGGTTTTGATCTTTGTTTCTTTAGGAAAGATTAAAGAAGGGGAGGAACTCAGTCCCCACAGACGGCGCCACTGATCGTACCTGGTGATCAGAATAGATTGCTGGCCGGTCCGTAGAGCAAGCTTCCACACCGAAGGGGGGGTTTGTACCTGCAGGTGCTCCGATGCCTAAGTCAGCAAAGAGAACAAGAGAGATACAAAAGAAGAGAGAGAAAGTTGAATGCTTAATGATTCAGAATACCTGGCTCTCCTGTCTAGGAGAGCTTATATAGTGCCCCCAGCGCTGGGCCAAAGGTTGGTCTATTGGGCCTGGATAACCGGCCCAATAGGCTCAACTGCCAGGATAGTCCCTGTATCGTAGGGGAAGGCCGTTATTCACCTCTATCCTGGTTGGAGTCGTTCCGCTATTCGCGGGTAAGGGATAGACTCCGTGACGAATGCGGTTGGATAAAGGAGCACGTGTTAAACGTGCTGCTTAGCTGTTAAGCTAAGGCTGAATGAGTCGTTGTGCACGGATAGCCGAGCACGTGATTAGCGTGGAGCTAATCTGTTATGTCGAGCAGGACACGTCATTGCCTGACGTGTCGGGGAAGTCTCCCCTTATTGGGCCATGCCCCAAATGTCGGGCATAAGTGATTGGGCCAGCTCTTGGCCCAGTCCAGAACAGGAACGGATATATGTGATTCTATTTACATCTAAAATGAACATGTTAGCCGAAATCGGTATGACAAGCGATTAAAGAGGTAACTGGATGCGTCTCATTCAAAAGCTTATCATGCAAGTAAAAACGTAGCCGAACACGAGGATGCCAAATCTTTCTCAAGCCTATTGCTATCTAGCACAATCTCCAGGACTTTTTAAACTTTGTCAAAATGCATTAGAACTTGATAATTATGAGTTATTTTATTGATCATGCCCAATGTCTATGGCGTCACTAGCCTTAGAAGACGAAGAATGCAGACACTACTTGGAGTGCATTATGAATGAGGTTATTGGATCATGTCGTAAGTACACTACCAAAGTTGTACTCAGTTTTAGATACACAATCTATCAAGTTATGCACACAAATTTTATCTCTTTACTTTTCCTTTTATTTTTATGCATTTTTTAGGACAATAGTGAAATATCCACACATTGTACTTAATGATTTTTGAAGTAGTTAAAGAATCCACAGTTGAGGGACAAAATTCATCCCCTCAATGTAATCGCTATTGAAAATTAACAAGAACTATCGGTCAATTTCACAGCTAACTTTCAACTTAAACAACATATTTAACCTTGAAGTTAAATGGTTAATAATGACATAAAAAAAATTATGCATGAAAGTTAAAAATTACGGTAAAAAATTTCAAAAAAAAAAATTGGGAGCGTGAAATTTTAAAATGTTGGTGAATTTGAATATCTTTTACTCATCCGCTACATATGTAGCCGATTCAATGCATTGCTTAAGTATCAATCAGGGTTATTTTAAGAATTTAGCAGGACACAGAAAAAAAATGCAAAGAGTGTCAAAAAAAGCTCTCAAACATTCCAGTACAAATTAATAGAACCGGTAACTAGAAAAGCCCACATGTATTATTCAGTTGAAAATTACACCGATGTAACATTTGAGTAATGTTGCATCGCTCAATAACGCTTTAACGAATCTAAATTTTACAAAATCTGCCATTTGATTGAAAGTTTATAATATCATATAGATCATCTATATTAACTTTTACAAAATTCTAAAATCGTTTGATAGGTTATTGAGATCGATCAACCGCTAATCTTGATCTGTACCGGAAAATTTTGGTTGGAAAGAGAAAAATCCACCTTATGTGTTCCACCCATGGGTTCTCCGACGGAGATTATTCATCTCGGACAACAATGAAAACTTTATATCATACCAATATCATGGTAAAAAAATAAATATATCATCTCATGGTAAGTCGTTATTTTCTCCCGGGTTGTTTGTAGTACCTACAAGATCTTCTCCAAAATATGGGCAACCAATTTTATTTATTTTTTTGGAAAAGAATATGGGCAACCAATTAATAACTCATGATATGTCTTTATTTAATATTCCCTTCAATCATCTAGTACCTTGTAGTTCTATCATCAATATTCCAATACCACTATTACCTTACCTTGGGTTTTAAGGAAGGTTTTGGATTTGCACGAGCCCTTAATTAGGTGTTTAAATTCAGTAGTTTATCATTGTGTTTAGCATATTATGGTCAGAGACACTACAAGGTATGTTATATTTTTTGCATATATATAAAAAAAAATGGTCAGAGACACTAAGAAGACTTAGAAAGAATAAAATTTGTATCGAAAATAGTATTTTATATATTCTTAAAAGATAAATTACATAAGTTTCTAATTAGTACTCCAAAAACACTAGTTGACATTTTCTTTTTATTTATTAAGTCCAGTTTTTAGAGATGGTATTGTAAGTTACAATAAATAGTTTTATGATCATAACTCAAGTAGAAACATTACAATATACATGGATAATAAAAAAAATCACTTAATTATATACACTAGATTATTTAATAAAAAAATTGAATGAGTGAGTTACTATTAGGGGTGATCGCGGTGCGGTTTGGTTCGGTTTTGAGCATAAAAGTCATCCTAACCGCGAGATAAAAATGCATGCGGTTCGGTTTGGTTCGGTTGATTTTAAAAAGTCATCCAAACCAAACCAATGCGGTTTGGATCGGTTCGGTTGGTGCGGTTTAAAACATAACGATTGTACCGAACAATTTTAAGCATAAAAAAAAATAAAAAATTGAAGTTCCAAAATAACATTGTAGTACCAACAAAAATTATTTATCCAAAATAACATTATAGTAACTTACAATTTTAAATATATAAAAAAATTGAATTTTCAAAATAACATCACGGTACCGATAAAATTTGTTTATTTAAAATAACATTACAACACCAAAATAAAATTTCAGTACAAAAAATAAAAACAACTTGAAGTTCGATTAATTTGGTCGACTGACTTGGTAATTGGGCATGTATATTGGAATATAAATATATTTTCTTTTACGATATTGGAATATAAATATATAATAGTAACTTAATGCGGTTTTTGCGGTTATCCGCGGTTTTTGCGGTTTGCGGTTTTGCGGTTTGCGGTTCAGTAAGAAAGCCATCCAAATACATCCAAACCAAATGCGGTTTTTGCGGTTTTCAATTTGGTTTGGTTCGATTTGCGATTTTACTTTTGGATTGGTTCGGATACGATCACCCCTAGTTACTATCCAAACTATAGCAATGTAATGAAAATTTTCAAAAACTTCACGATATGCCAAGTGAACTCAAAGCTGGCGGGTTCTTTGCATTTATCTACTATTCTGTGACTCGATCACAAGATAGGGAGATTTAAATCAAAATCATTCTTAAATTAATTACCCAATGTTGTTAAAATATCATCATTATAAATAGAAATAGGCTAGTAAATATATTTTCAATTTTCTTTTGAGTCGCAAATGATATATGTACGAAGTTTTTACCGTTATTAATGATGATTAATATTTGTCAAAAAATCTATGAAGCACATAATGTGACTTCTCCCCTTCCAACTGAATTTTTCCAAACATAAAAGGCATAAATCAAACTCTTTAGCATTTGCTTAAAAAGCACAAGACTTTTACCACTTAAACTAATTTATTGTTGGTGTATTATATTTTTTAAAAGTTTTTTTATCATATGCAAATTTGCAAATGTTAAAAATTTCAAAATAAGAAGTTTGTATTGAAACTTCTGAATTTTATGCTAAATGCATAAATATCAAGATATGTATTTTTATTTATAATTGAATATGCAGTGCGAACACCCCTAAACCAATCGTCACGCTCATTTAAAGCAACAATATTTATTTGTCAATTTTGGATTAGACATACAGTATGTGATTTGAGTTTGCTTGTCAAAGTCTTCCACAATCACATGGGGTTACCATTAATTAGAGCTCGGTATCTGGACTAGTCTGCCCCATTTAACCCACCCTGTATAAGTCCACATATTAAATGGGGCGAACAAGTTCGTCAATAAATATAAACGAATTATAATATTAAGTTTGAGTTCGGTCCGCGTAAGTCTGCGGGTTAAACGGTTAACCTGCAGACTATTACACCAAAAAAGTTAAAAAAATAAATTTTTTTCAAAAAATAAACTAAATTAGTAAAAGCTAAAAAAAACTATATTATTAATAATTTTATGTTATAGTAACATAAATTGTAACTAACAAATATAAATAAATAAAGTTTGTAATATCATTGAGTTTTGTGTTATTGTCTACGTGAGTAAAAATAGGAGTGTGTTGTTGCTTTTTATAATTAAGTTTGGACTAAGTTTTTTTTTTTTTTGTTAAAAATGTTGAATTTGGACCTAGACCAAGTTATTTTTTAGACCAAATTATTTATAAGTGATATATATATATATAAATATAAAAGACGGATTTAACCTGCGGTTTTAACGGTCCAACCCACACGGGCAAAAATATAAACGGACCAAAATAAATTGGTCTTAAATCCATCGGGCTGCGGGTTAAACGGGTAGGTCCGGCGGACTTTGATCCGTATACCCAACTCTACCACTAATAAGGGTATGTGTTGAGTCCATGTTCAGAATAATTTCTTGGCAAAATTTTACTTATCTCACGGTCGAACTTCAAATTACTAGGATCCCTGCTCCTAAGAACCGGAGGATTAACGCAACAACAAAAAAAAAAAAGTAGCAAAGATATCATAAGCACCCCCTTTCACTAAACATGCAGTGAATTAAATGTTCATTAATCTGCATCAACCAAGATAAAATTTCGTGAAGTAATCATTGATATTGATAGCATGATAAAGAATAATCCAGTAAATAGAATATACTATATTATCACATACTAGAAAGAAAGCATGTAATCCAAATATTGTTCTAACTTCTGAGGCAAAATTTGGACCACCACCTGACCAAGAACCATGCGTAAATGGTCTAAAGACAGGCAATAAAGCAGTGCATGTTACCTAGAAGATTAATGGTGACCCACTATACACTTGCTTCCCAAATCAATCCACCTAAGATAATTGATATGGTAAACCCATAGACATTTCTTTATGTTCTATAAACAGTTCAGACATAACTTCTTCCCCTAAATGTCAAAATTTAATGGACCCTCACTTATTCACATTGTTATCTGGCTGGTGATTGATGTCTCAGATAGGACTTGCTTCTTTGCCTACTTTATTGAATCAACACTACCAAACTTATCATGAAGAGAAAACCAACTTGGTAAGTAAGAACAGAATATGAGAATTGGTCATAAATGAAGTTGGAAAACAATCTAATCAAGGGAAAAGTGATTCCGGCAATTTTAGGTCCTTGTAATAATACTAGTTAGTAGTAGTGATTTTTCATTCTTTTAGGGTCTTGTGAGACTTATGAAAGCTGCGAGTGACATGGACCTAACATTATTCTTCTGTCATTCCAAGAGAATGATTTGGACCACATAACTCTGTACAAGTATAACAGCATATGATATGATATGACATTGAGTAATAATAGCAATAACAGGTGTCAAAAATTAGAAGAGCTTATAATGTCTGCCTAATAAATCAATATAGAAATACTACATTACATATATGATATATTTTGTTAATAACTTGTACAAATAAAATAGCTCTATGATCTATCCAAATGGCATGAGTTATGGCATTGAGCTTCACAGTTACCAAGTAACTCTCTGATATGCAACACAGCTGAGAATCCTAGAGGCATTATCAAGATTTATCAAGTACATATCTTATTCAAAAATAGCATGTTCTGAATTGAATAAAATCTACTTGATAGTAACTTTATATCTACAAACATGGAGAATCATATGCCAATTAAAATTGTGTAAAAAACAGAATACTTTGTTGTTTTACATTTTCATTCATTGTGTTTTACTGTGTTCTGTTATCTGTGGTAGCCCAAAGCTACTGTTATATTCACCTTAAAATCAAAAGGAATTGAAATTGGCTTCAATGATTAAGACTCTAGACTAGACATAGATAGCTACTAACAGATGGCCATAATGCAACCAAATAATGAAGCATCACATATATAATTGGTTATTCAATAACTCTATCCAAATAGGTATCATAATCTAGTTTGGATATCTTGATTTTTTAAAAATTCAAACTTTTGTTGTTTGCTTATAATAATAGATGAAGTGTGTGAGGCAGATCATTGGCTGGGAATTTGTTTCATTGAAGAGTAAGGAAAAAAGGTAGGGTAAGGAGAATATGACATGTTTGATTTCAACAGCTTGATAATTGGTGACATCACAAATTGGTACACATACCTGAAACACATATATATGAAAGCAAAAGGAATTTCATAAGCAACCAACAACAAAGCCTAGTTTCATTTCATCTTTTTCACTCAGCTTTTCCAGTTACAAGCATATTAAACTAATATAAACATTACTGAAAAAAAAAAGAGTGTATGAAAAAGGATATGGAAAGAGCAACAGCAATGAAAACCTTTGATTGCAACCTGCCTCCAAAATCACCCATCTTAAGAGATACAGATGCATCTTTCTCATCATATCTCATACCCCAAAAGCCAAACACTTGCCAACCAAATAATAATCATAATCACCACCGCACAATCAACGATCCCACCTCAGAACTCAGCATATTCGATGCGCACAAATACTTCAACGAAGTAACCAATAACGACAGCCTCCAAAAAGTTACGATCAGCAGCAACAACAGCAACAGCAACAATAACAATAGCAGAGTTTCACCAGTGGTGATTAATATCAACAATGAAACAGAAAGCATTGGTATACCAGATTCTACAAGATACTCCTCGGCTTCTTCCTCGGTGGATGGTTATGCAAACATCAGAAACTATAGAGCGCGTTCCTTCCATGCCGCAACACCAACAGCTTCATCAGAAGCTAGCTGGAATAGTCAACAAGGTTTGTTATCACACCCACCAGGTGCTATCTCAGTTAACATAAAAAACCCTTCAAATCCAAACCCTAACAATAACAGCAACAAAAATAATCTTAGATCATCACTTTCAAAACCAATTTGGCTTTTAAGGAGAAAATGTCCATGCACAGGTAAAAAATCAGTTCAGGTCAATGAAAAAAAATCAACAGAATTACCCAAAAATAGCATAAAAAATCCATCACCAGTTTCACCATCACCACCACCACCACCACCAATGAACAATTGGGTTAACAATAACAATAGCATGGATCAAAATCAAACACCAACTCATGTTGTAACCAAATCACAAAGATTCCAACCAGTGGTAACAACAACTGTAAGAGTACCATTCACTGACGGATTCACATTCCCAGTGTTAAACCCTAATTCAATTTCAACAACAACAAAACACAAAAACGGCGTCGTTTTGGAAGAACCACCACGAGAATCGCTAGAGGTTTTCCGACCACCAGATGAACACACCGTGGAAGCAATTCATGCTAAATCCCTAAATTTCCCCTTTCTACCGGCTATGTCGCGAATCGTAATCGACGACGGAGACGCCGCGAGTGATGCGAGCTCTGATTTGTTCGAAATCGAGAGTTTCTCAACCGCGACGCAATCGTCATCTTACGCTGGTGCTGTGTACCGTCGAAACAGTAGAGACTCGTTTGATGAAGGATCGGTGACGACGGCGATGACGGAGTGTTATGAGCCGAGTGAGGCGAGTATTGAGTGGAGTGTAACAACCGCGGATGGATACGACGAAAGTAGCATCGTCAGTGGCTTCATCGGCGGCGGAGGAGGCGGTGGTAGTGGTGGCGTGACGGCGGAGCAATGGAAGAGAAAAGGCGGGAATGGGTTGTTAAGCTGTCGGTGTGAAAAAGCGGTTAGTGTGGGGCCACAGCCAGTGAAATGTGAAGGGGGACAAAGAGGGGCCACGTCAGCATGGAAACAAGTGAGTGGTGGTGTAATAAGTAGGGTAGGGGGTGTAAATATAAATAAACCACCACTTGCTAGGTCTTCTCATTCTCAAAGAAACAATAACAATTCACCTCGTGTCACTTCTTTTGCTTTTGCGACATAGCTTTTTTATTTTTTTTAATTTTCTTTTTAAGCTCGGTATTCCGGTCAAGAGGAGTGTTCATTTACGGTTACAGTTTTTTTTTACTCTGTATGAACTGGTCTAACACAAGAAATTTTGAGAGAAGCACAAAAGACATTCCAAAGACTCGAGTCTTCACCATCACATCGATCCATGTGGGTTGACATAGCTATTTATTTGATTTTGATGTTGATGCATGCATCCTTGTAATGTTACATTGCGTAATGCACGGCAAGGGCTCTACGATTTCTTGTTTCCTTGTTTGTTTGTTTCTTCAATTTTTATGGTCCCAGATAATGTGTTTTGTTGTGGTTTTCTCTTCTAATAATGTGCTTATTTTTGTTTTATGGATTTGTAACACACCATGTAGCCACTCTTAGCTACTTGTGTATCACATCACTGTTCCTTTTTCTCTATACTGCCAAATGAATTACAATTTATTAACACAAGTTTGATTTATGACGAAGAGGATTTAAGTGTATGTTTGTTATCACATGAAATCATACTGGTTAATAGGTGATTTTGGTAAAGCCACTATGATACTATGAATTGCCAAACATGTAATAAGCATATATTTCGCTTTAAATTCTACCAATTCTTTCTGTGTTTAATGTCATTTCATAGTAGAAACAATCATATGCTAAGTTAATATACATAGGAATTGAACCTAATCACAGGACACCTTTCACTTTACGAATCATTTTTATAAGAATGAATTATTAATAATATTTCAAGAATTTAATTGATATGCACCGACGGTGTAAAATAATTTTACACTGTCAACCAATACCAACCATGTTTTCCGCCACATCACCCCACTTCACCTCACTTTCTTGATATTACATGGCAAAATAATGGTTGTTTATTGGACGATGGTGTAAAACTATTTTACACCGTCGGTGCATATCAATTAAACTCATATAAAAATCTATCAATCAGGTCAAAATATTGTAGGCGCGTGAAGAGTGTGTTGAAAAAAACTCACAAATTGGTTATATGAATTGGACACAATATAAGAAATAAATGTACTTGAGTTTTTCTCCGTACTATTTGAATAGAAAAGTGATTTTTTTTGTTTTTTACTATAGCATGTGTTAAGAGTTTTACCTTAAGGGTCCGTTTGGTGCACAGGATAAGAGACAAGATAGGATAACTGTATCATATCCTGCCTCAATTCAGTGTTTGATGATACAGTAGGATATGATAAGTTAATCATGAAGCTTATCATATCCTGTCTCTCTAGTTATAATTCTTATCCTGAATTTGAGCTGGGTTACCAGCAGGATAGGATAAGAAAAAAAAAATTATTGATTTATTTTATAAAATATATTTTAAAATACATAAAATAAAATTAATAAAATATAAATAATAAAAAATTAATTTTTAAATATATATGTGATTTTCTCATAGGGATAATTTTGTAATTTAAATATTCTAAAAAATCAAAATTTTACTAAAATTACAATATTTTAAAGTAAAATGATTATTAAAAAATTGACAAATATGGATATTAATTTAAATTTTATAAAAAATTAAATATAATTCTTTTGCAATAGTAGTTTTATTATTTACGTATGAGATATATCATATATTTATTTGGCTTATCTAACATGTATATATTATTGAGTTATTTATTTGATCATGATTCATATAAAAAATTAAACTTGATTATTTTCTCATGATTTTTATTTGAAATTATATAAAGTTATTTGATTACTTATTTATATTTTTTATTTATAAAATTCAAAGTATTACAAAATAATTTTAAAAAAAATAACAATTGTTTTACAAGAGTAATTTTGTCATTTAAATATGTTATATATCTTATTATATTATTATGAACTATTAAAAACAAAATATAATAGTTATCATGTTTGTTATCCTATGTGCACCAAACACATGATATGATAACTGAGTATAACTGTTATCCTGCTGTTATCCTATCTTTATTCTGTTTTATATCATATCATGTCACTATGTTATCATGCGCACCAAACGGGCCCTAAGGGGATAAAAGTCCTACATTGAGAGCCTCTTCCACTTATTGGATTAGTCATGAGTTAAATTTTCTTCATGTGTTTAAGTTTTAACAATTAGTGTTTTATGAGCTAGGGCACAGAAATGCCTACTTATAGGCTAGATTGAGGTGTTCTACTAAATACAGATAAGTGAGTGAAGTTGTCATAAAAGAAATTGGGCTACTATCGACGGGTCAATGTTGGTAGTGATAAAGTGAAAATCATCGTAGA
Source organism: Trifolium pratense (assembly GCF_020283565.1). Lineage (NCBI taxonomy): Eukaryota > Viridiplantae > Streptophyta > Magnoliopsida > Fabales > Fabaceae > Trifolium > Trifolium pratense. The sequence continues at coordinate 13,468,851 of NC_060064.1, read as the reverse complement.
CATCGATTCTTAAAGGGTGTCAAGATGTGAGTTTCACATTGAGTAGATAAATATATTCAATATAATATTTAAACATTAAAGCTTAAGACTTTCTCTCCTTTTAGATTAGTCTTTTGAGTTGAACTCTTCTCTCATGTGCTTAAATCTTAACATGTTAATATTATTTGTATTATTTTTTTGACAGTTAATTTTTGTATAACCTTGATTAATATTCTTGATACAAAATTGTAGAATGTTCTATTTTCTTCTACTTGTAAATATGCATGTGGCGTGTATAAATTAATAACAACATCATGTAGAATATGCGGGTCCTATTATTAATGTATTCATATACAAAATCACATGGGAATGGACGAATGGTTATTATTCTATTTAGAAGCTATACAAAATCACGTGGGAAGACATGAAACATGGTAGTATTTTATTTGAAGACTAGTATCATATCATTTATTAAGAAGATTAGATTAGATTTTCCCTACATTTGTTGGTAGAGTGTCTTTCCATGTCCTTAAAACTTGAGAAAGTAGCAGCACTTTAGGTCGAAATATTCTTATCACAAACAAGGGCATGCATCTCCATCTCGATCCTATTCATTTGGATAACTCCACGGACTAATTAATACGGACTAATACCGTATTGTGTACTAATATTTTTGTTTAGTTTATCTTGCTCAAAAGGTCCATGATGATTATGTTCTTTAAGATTCTTTTCCTTCATCATTATAATCAATCTTCATGCACCTGTACCATTCATCTCACAATCTTGAGTTCTAGCAAATTTTTGTTGAATTTTGTCGGTTGGCAAATAAATTTATTAATGTAACTTTTCTTCCGTAGAATTTGTTGTACTAAACTTAGCAATTAAAGAATATAAGTGAAGAGAATGAAAATAGTAATTAAAGAATTGTGTTGGTATTACGTATCATTCTATAATCACTTGCACTATGTTTGTTTAGTTAGATTTATAGAAGAAAGAAATAAGAAAGAGAGATAAAAAATATTTTTTTTATTTTATAATATACTCTTGTCATCAATAAGTTAGTTTATAAGTGTTGAGTGTTAAAGTTAGGAGAATATGAAACATAAAATTAGAAAGGATAAATTTGTCTTTTATCATTTTAATTAATTTCTTTCTACCCATTATTTTTATTCATACAAACTATATAAAATTTCTACTCAATTTCTTTCTTCCTTACTTCTCTCTTCCCTATTTCTCTCTTTCTTATTTCTTTGGACGTCCAAACACAGTGTTAACGTAATTTATGTGATCTATTATATATACTCTATATATTTCAAATATGTTTACATCTATATCACTCATCATATGTTTCCTTGTCTGGAAAACAATGAGAATTTCCTGATAATTGTTAATCTTTGATGTCTCGCTCGGTTAATTAATATAACGGCATTATGACATAATAGTATTTGCGATTGTGAAATTAACCATATGTTTAGCAATTAAATTCCATAAATTAGTTTATTCCACGTCCTTAAGTAGCACTTCCTAAATCAAAAGATCAATATAGGAGTTTGAGTTTCACAGTTGTAAAAACATTAAGAACAAAAATAAATCATAAACATATCAAAACACATTTCATATATAGCCAGCTAGATCACATATTTACATTAAGATCATAAATAACGAACTTAATCACAATACAAGAGAGCGTTTAGCTACTCATATTCATGAACATAATTTACAAATAAAGAAAAAAGAGAGGAGATTACATCAAGAACTTGAAAGCAAAACTCCAAAGCTTCCCAAGGGTGGAAAACCACTCATTCCGCCTCTTCCTAGTGTATTTCTCAGCTCTTCTCTAAATTGAATGAAAAATGAATGAGTTTGAGGCTCTATTTATAGTTGAGGAAATACATTTCCTCGCTGAACGAACTAGTTTTCTTCGAAGGAGGGAAATGTCAGCTCACAGCCAACTTGCCAATTTGTGTTTTTGCCTCCCTTGTTCGCTCGATCGATTTTCTCGCCAACCATTGATTCTCAGACTTGGGACTTTCTGACTTGGTTCGCTTCTAAGATGCTCTCGCGAGACTTGTGAGTGAAGCAAGGAAAGTTAGCTCGTTTTAGCACATCTTCATTAGTGGTGTGCAAAAAAAAAAAAAGATCGAAACTGAAAAAAATAAAAACATGAGTAAAAAAACGAATCAGGTGAGTTGAATTGGGTAAACCGGCTCACGGATCAAAAAATTCAAGTCTATATGAGTTGAACCGGTCGGGCCAAGTTTTATTTAAACTCAACCCGCGTAAACCGAACTCGACCGAACTATGTATTCCTATTTGGATTTTTTTCTATTTAGATCCACCATTATTCTCTTAGTCTCTTTATCATCCGAAGCAATTTTTTTGTCTTCAACTATGTTATTTCACTATTTTTCTCTCTTCAATTCCCAAATTCCAATTCAATTTTTTTGAATGGCTCCAATTCAATTAATTTGTTTTGTTGAATTGTAATTAGAAATAAGAATCAACTTTTCAGGAGGTCACCCAGCCTAGTACTTCTCTCGCCCAAACACGCTTAACTTCGAAGTTCTGATGGGATCCGGTGCATTAGTGCTGGTATGATCGCACCTAAAAAAAAAAGAAATAAGAATCAAATGTGTGAGAGAGAAGCCATGGATCTGGAATGGATTTCAAGGAAGAAGTCATGGATTTTGAGGGGCTTGAGAGTTGAGAGCAACTTGAGGGGCTTAAATAGCAAAAGTCTCCTATTTGTATGTTACAATGTACACTAAGCCCTAATCTCCAACTAGGTCCATATATCCAAAGTCCAAACAAGTCGAATCCGAGGTTTGGTACCTTTAGTTCTCGAGATATCCACTTGGTGGTTTTATTTTAATTTGTTGTTTTCAACTAAAAATAGAACAAGAACAAGAACCACCATCTAGACCTAGACCTGACACCTACATATCTCTTCTCTCTCCCCGGAAATCCAATTTTACCCTCGAATAAAAACTTCGGAAAACATGTTCCATATTTTGTATTCAAGGTAAAAAAATCGAAAAATGCGTTCCGAAGTTTTTATTCAAGGGTAAAAATGAAAATACGAGGGGGTGGGGAGATAATTTTTCTACTATTATTCTGAAAGCTTGAACTATGTGGACTACAGCTGGTGGGGACAAAAGAACGAACCTCCTCATGGTTAGCCACCAAAAGAGAGGTGTGTGTGTTTGGTTATGTGGTGATGAAAATTGAGTTTGGTAGAATTGAGTTTAACAAAATTGATTTTGATTAAAAATGAGTTTAGCTGAATTGATTTATGTTTAGGTTGCGTTTGATCCTACTTATTTAAGACTTAAAAGCTACTTTAAGAATAAAGTTGAAAATAAAAACTTTAAACTTAAAGTAGAAGTTGTTTGGTATTTATTATTTTTTTTAACTTAATTATCACTTTTAAGTTAAATCTGTTTGGTCAAATATTTTTATAAAAGTTTTGATATTTTAATACAAATTTATCATAAATAATAGGCTTATGAAATTCATATTTTTTTAATAAAAAAACATTATATAACATTGTTTGGATATTTTAGAAAATAGATGAACATTGTTTGGATTGATGTAATATAATGAAATGAAGCAAAATAGGGTGAGGTGGAATGGAATTGAGCGAAATGAAATAAATCTTCCATTTCATTGTTTGGATATTTTAGAAAATAGATGAACAAAATTGAAGGTAAGTGATGGTATGAGATGAAATCAATTTCATCCTATTTCATTCCATTATTATTTTTTTTCAAATCCAAACAATATAACATTAATCTATTTCATCTCTTTCCATTTCATTTCATCTCATTCCATCAATCCAAACATAGACTAAATAGGTTTTATTTCATGATAAGCGATAATTCAATTTTTTTTTACGATAAACGATAATTCAAGTTTTTTTCTTCTTCAAGTCCGGATGCCTTTAAATAGGCTTACAATAAGATTGTTAAAACAAAATAGGCTTACAATAAAAAAATATTAGTTAAAATAGGTTAATAACTAACGGGTCTGGTTATGGTGCATAAGTCAAACTTATGCACAGTGCATAAGCTTACTTCCTACACCCCAGCTCATTTGCTTCCTACACCATGCATAAATCCCAACATAATTAGTTCGTACACCCCAGGTCATTTTGTCATACACCCCCCAACATAATTGTTTCGTACACCCCAGCCGACGTCATACACCCCCCAACATAATTGCTTCGTACACCCCAGCTCATTTTGTCATACACCCCCCAACATAATTGTTTCGTACACCCCAGCTGACGTCATACACCCCCAACATAATTGCTTCGTACACCCCAGCTCATTTCGTCATACATCCCCCCTAAGCTCATCTCCAAACTAATTGCAACTAACGATTATCCTTTCTAATTCACTTTTCTGTCCAAAATAAAACCAACGCCAACAACAACACGAAATCACCATGCATAAACATGCTTTATGGACCATGACCACTCACCATTCATCACCATCACAAAAATTATCATCACTGTCACCGAAATCATCATTTATTGCCATCACAGAGCTCATCACCATCGCCGGCAACATCACAACATCACGGGAATCATCATTCATCGCCAAGTTCGAAATTAGTGATTGAAAATGGTTTCTTAATGGTATATCAATTCTTAATAATAATTTCATTGTTCTTTTATTTTATTAGAAACCATTACACAATTTCTTTAAACATTCCTTTTCCCTTTTAGTGAAGGTGTGTCTCACGACACCGACACGAGGTTACATTCAACTATTCTGTTTTCTCAAATTATTACCAGTTTTGACACTTCAATGTTCGTATCTTGTCTGATATTTGTGTCTACGTCAATACTTCATAGATTAAGCGACATATTTCTTTATCAGGTACACTATCAGCTGATGAATGGGATGCAGCATATTTTTACATGTCATTTGTATTGAGAAAGGTCAGTAGCAAAGTAATTGAATTGGCTAGTTCATGCTTATAATGCCACCATGTACATTACTGCAAGAAGACAATTGTGTTTATCTAAGTGTAAGAATGCTGAACATAAAGTATATTTGAATGGTGAACATCAATAGGAAGGAGATTCATGTATTAATGAAGTGCTTATTAGAGTAAAAGATATATATGAGTAATAATTTGAATGCAACTTATTGGAAATAAAATACTTACTAATAACATTGAGATAGGAAATCAGTAAATTTTCTTATAGCACTTGAAATTTTCTTTAGAGCAAGACACATAAGAAAAATTTGTCTTCTTGTCTTGCATAATATTTCAAATTGCATACATTCTAGTAATTCTACTATGTGAGTCACATTCAAATTGTTCATGTGAGTCATGGTGTATGATGTGCTCTATCTCCATATATTCTTCACAGTCATTTTAGGCCATCCAACTTCATTTGAACTTCAGAACAATACTTGGATAATTTTACTTCATTTGAACTTCTTGTACTTGAGTCTTTTCTCCTCAAGTGCCCACTCTTTCATCAAACCCTTCCACTTGTGCTCAAAATTGTCACTAAGTCTTGCTGCAATTCTGTAAACATCATCTCTTCGAGGGTAACACAATCCATGATAGAATACAAACCTCATATCATCAGCAAATTCATCGGGCGGTGAATATGATTTCAATTTGCACTCATTATCTTTCAAACCAATTGCCTTCTTCACTTTTGACTTGTTCTCTAAACAACCCTTCAAAAACTTGATATCAGGAGGTGCTTTCCAAGACCAACCATCTCTTCTTCTATCATTCTCTTCACAATCACCCAACACTGCATCTTTTTGTAATGTTCCATTGCCTTTCTCTCCCTCTTGGTGAGCTTTCTTCATCTATTTCTCCTCTAAATTTCTCAATTTATTTAGGTTTAAACTCTAAATCAGTTTAATATTGTAGCCGGCTTGTTTCTCTTTTCCATCAAAACCCTGGTTTTCATTTAAAAATTCCATCTTTTCAACATTAGCAATGGATTGTAGTGATGATGATGCGCCATTTTTTAAGAAACCCTCAAGTTACTCTTTCATATTTCCTACAAAACTCCTTAGAGATTCTCATTCAAACTTCCAAATCCAATTCTGGTCGTTCCAACCTTGCTTCCAAAACAATTCTCCCTGCAATTCTCAATAGCCTTCAATCACAAACCCCTCTTTTAGATCATCATATTCTATCTCTATGTTTCAAGCTACTCAGAAACTTGTGTGCTGGAGAAATTCTAAACCAGAATTTGTTTCTTCAGTTTGATGATGGAGTTGGTTTCTTATGTTTTTTAAGTTGTGACACTGACTTCTTCTTCAACTGAAACCTGCTAGTTTTGGCGAGGATTGGATAAAGTTGCTTCGTTCAAGAATTTGCCTTGAAGAATCTCAATTGCCTGTATTGTTTTCTAAATTACAGTTTAGGGATATTCTTGACTGTGAAGATACCAAGTCAAGAGATGACCAGTTTTCATCTGAACAAGTGTTTCTTCTGCAAATACTATCGGAAATTTTGAATGAGTGAATCCGAGATGTTACTATTTCAAAGGATGTTGCATTGTTTGTTTATGGAATATTCAAGAAATCTATCAGGGTTCTTGAGCAAGCAGTTAGAGGCAATTCCGGTCTTCCCAGTGGCATTACTGCAGTCGATGTTCTTGGCTACTCTCTTAATATGTTGAGGGACATCTGTGCTCATGACAGTATGCAAGGTAATGAAGAGGATGCAAACAATGTTGTCAATGTGTTATTGTCATATGGTCTCATTGAGTTGCTTTTGATTCTGCTTGGGGACCTTGAACCTCCGGCAATAACCAGGAAAGGTATTCTACTGCTATTGCAGCAGTGTGTTACCGATGAAGACAATCCTTACCTGAGAGAATGGGGCATATGGTGTGTTAGGAATATATTGGAGGGCAATGAGGAAAATCAAAAGGTAGTTGCTGAGTTGCATCTGCAGGGATCGTCTGATGTGCCTGAAATTTCTGCACTTGGTCTTCGAGTCGACATTGATCCAAAAACTAGGCGTGCAAAGAAATAATGCTACATTGTAATGTGTATCACGGTTTTAAGAAATAATGGAAGTTTATGGTTACAGTGCATATTCAGCAGAATAATAATATGTCTGAAAATAGTCTGAGGAAAGTTGTTGCTGAAATGTTATTTAAAATTATTCTAAAGTTATTTAAAATTATTTATATATAGTTTTAAAAGAATTAATTAATGTCATTATTATTGATGATTTGTTAAACGTGTGATTACTTGGTCAAGAGTATCATAAGCAATGAATCCTAGTTAATAGGGTCTTGTGGTTTTACAATGCAAAATATAAGGATGAAACAGAATGATACTATATGGAACCATTAGAAAAGAAAAGCTGCAATCACGTTTTAAACAAAGGGCTCCTCTCTTCTTTGTTTGCATGTGTGACCAAAACCCGACAGCTAAAATAGAGAAATTATTTTCCTCTTTTTCATAAAATTGAGTTCTTATCTTCCTGGACTACATCACCTGTATCTATTAAATTCGCGCATTCGCGCTGTTCTGTCACCTCGGGTATGATTCATACCGGAGAAGATCCTGTTGAATATGGGGGATTTACGCTTATGAGGCGGATAAATCCATAAGGACAGTGTATGCCTCAGGTATTGTTTCACGGTTCACTATTTTGCATGTGATTCATAGTTGGTATGTGATTTCATGGGTGTTTAGTATGCGGTTGTCGACATCAAATTACTATACTCACAAAAATAAGTTCCTATGATCTCTATTTTGTAAAACATGTTCTTCAAGAAGTCAAAAACCAAAGATAATGCTTCCATTTGTAAAACATGTTCTTTTTGGGACCCCTTATCAACAGTATTTTCAAATTGAAGACCCTCAGGCATTTGCTAATGACCCTCTGGCGTGGTCGAGGCCACTAGTTAGGTATTACTCTGGCGAATTCTCCATGGCTGCGGTTCAGGCGAATGTGGATATGGAAGATAAGTGCCAAGTTGAAGTTGGCATTGATGCACTCTTTGTTGGAATTTATGATGGCCATAAAGGCGACACGGTTTCCATCTATCTTAAAGATCATATCTTCAGGGAACTAATCAGTGAGTCTTTATTTCATTTTTAATCTTTGTTTCTTTCTCCTTTGCATTTTAATTCATGTATGTGTGTGTGTCTTTTATTATTTTATTATCATTACACTGTGTATACATCAATGTGTATTATAAAACATGTATATATATATTGTCATGTGTAGTGTAGCATTGTTTTAACATGGATGTTTGACGAGGAAATTATCTGGTTATAAATTCAGGGCTTATTCAGGAGAATAATAACAATATGAATGAGAACATTATGAAGCAAGTTGTTGACCATATGGAGAAAGGTTTTATGGAGTCTGCTGGAAGAAATGTTTTTGTTAGTTCAGGTTGTTTGATTTGTCTCATACGGAGAGGGAAGTTATATGCCGCCAATGTTGGAGACTCGCGCGCTGTACTCGGTTCTCTGAAGGGCATTGGTAAACTTGAAAGATTGGCTGTTAAACAGATTGTTAAAGATCACAATATTGATCATCGAGAAGTTCAATCAGCAATCAGGGACTTGCAGCCAGATTTTCGTGATATAGATTACAATATTAATTTTCGTACCTGTATAATGATTGCAGAAAAAGGTTTAATCGAGACAACTAGATGTATAGGATATGCATATTTGAAGGAGGAGGTCAATGAAAGTGACTCATTTGAAATCCCGAGTTGGGAAAGAGTGCCTGGACGTTTTACAAGACCTTTGCTAACATCGCAACCACATGTTTATTCAAGAATCTTAAGAGACTCTGATAAATTCATTATATTTGGATCTAGTGGATTTTGGAAAGGGATATCAAATAAGGATGCTGCTAAAGTTGTTAACACCAGTCCACGAGATGGAATCGCAGAAAGACTTGCCACACTTGTTTTACAGAAAGGGGCTAATATGAGGGGAACAAGATATAGTCAACTTATAGGGATGCCTAAGAGTAATCAAATTAGTGGGTCGGACACACGCATTCACAATTATTTTCAATTTAGATCGGCTTATCATTATGATATAACTGTAGTTGTTGTATATTTGGACAACAACAGGTCAAATAGGGAGGGTGTGATGCTAGAGATGAACTCCTATAGCAGCTGCGATGACGGATTTCAACAATCAGAGTTTACAAATTTCTATAATAATGCTAATGCGTGACACATGTATACCTAGGAAATAAGATGCCATAGTTTTTTTTCATTTTCTCAGTTCGGTTGTAAGCGTCACAATGATTACGCCTCTGCCTTAATTTTCTAAATAGAAGTTTGAAAACATTTCTATTACACTGCATACATACAGTTTTACAGTACTCAGTTGTTTATTATCTGAACTAGAGCATGGAGTAAGTAATTGTGAAAGCCTATACGGTATTCTTTCCTCTATTACATATGATACAATTTGCAGCGAACAAAATTTAGAGCCAAAAAAAGGCATTCCATGCAGCTAGAAAATTACAATACTTTTTTTAAATAGAAGTTTGATTACGATATTCTTTCCTCTATTACATATGATACAGTACTTTTTTTAAGGCCAAATAGGGTAGGAAATGATAAACTAACCTCAGTCCTTCCTGACATACAATCAAGAGTTTATAACTGACTCTTGACAGATTGTACAAAATCAGGATTTGGCCTAGTGAATGGCATCCCAAAGAACAGACCAGAAAAATTATTGCGGACTGTCCTTAATAAGATTGTTTCTAAAAAAACATAAATGCGACGAAATATTAAAAAAACAACTGAATCAATATTTTAGTCCTTGAAATTGTAGTCGTCAGACAATTTTGTATCTAAAATTAACAAAATTCCAAATGTCCACTGAGATAGAAAATCCTTCATCCGTCATCACATCACATTACTCCATTTGCAATGGTCATTGCATACTTTGTGAAATTTTGCAAAATAGACTACATGAAATTATGCACATTAGGGTACACTTAAATGCGATGAACAAAAGTTTCAATATTCTTTAGTATTAAGGTTATATTGTGACGCAGTTATCTTTGTCTTTCAGAAAGATCTGAGGAAGGACTTAGAACAGATAGAGTCACATTTAACATAATAGTGTTACTAATGTAACATAGATTCATAAATCTTACCAGGAAGAGGATGAATGAGTGCTGAGAGTGTGGAAATAAAAATCTGAATGTGGTTGAATGAATGAATATTGAATACTAGTATGTATGTATTTATAATGTAACTGAAAATCAACTAACTTGTAACAGAAAATGAAAAGCCTCAACAGAAATACCCATATATTAACTTCTCCACTTTATATGAGATTATTTTGTAAAAGTAGTTGATTTTCTGTTACACGATAGTTGATTTTCAGTTACATTATAAAGTGGAGAAGTTAATATATGTGTATTTCTGTTGAGGCTTTTCATTTTCTGTTACAAGTTAGTTGATTTTCAGTTACATTATAAATACATGCATACTAATATTCAATATTCATTCATTCAACATTTCAACCACATTCAGATTTTTATTTCCACACTCTCAGCACTCATTCATCCTCTTCCTTTCTCCTTCAATCGTTTCTTTTCTTTTCTTGTCTTCAAGAAGAGAAACACAAGATCATGGTTTCGTTTCTAAATAATCTTTTCGGCTCCCCTTACAAAAAGTATAATTTCAAAGCTGATCTGTTTAATAAAGACCCTCTGGCGTGGTCGAGGCCACTGGTTAGGCATCACTGTGGCGAATTCTCCATGGCTGCAGTTCAGGCGAATAAGGATATGGAAGATCAGAGCCAAGTTGAAGTTGGCACTGATGCACTCTTTGTTGGAGTTTATGATGGACATAAAGGCGACGCCGCTTCCATCTATATTATAGATCATATCTTCACTGAACTATTAAGTGAGTCTTTTCATTAATTTGTTCATTCTTCTTTCATTTTCATTCATATGTGTTTGTTATTATCTTATTAACATTGCCTATTTTGTTTCTTACCTTTAATTCTTTGAATGCTGTTCTTTGAGTGTGGATATGAAATTGTATATCCAAGAATTGAGGAGATGGAAAATGTTTTCTTAATTATAAACACTGAAGAAATCAAGAAAATTAATCTTTCTTGTACTTTTGGTCTAAATCAATGTGTGCAGATATATTTTTGAATGAGTTAACATATAGTATATATAAAGTTTGATGAGGAAATAATCTGGTTATAAATTGCAGGGATGATTCAGCAGAATAATAACTCTATGAATGAGATTATTCTGAGGCAAGTTGTTGACCAAATGGAGACAGGTTTTAATGAGTTTGCTAGAATTAGTTTTGAGCAACATCATGAGGTACAGAAGAGTTTTGTTAGTTCAGGTTGTTTGATTTGTATCATATGGAAAGGGACGTTATTTGTCGCCAACGTTGGAGACTCGCGCGCTATACTCGGTTCTCAGAAGGGCATTGGTAAAAGATTGGTTGTTAAACAGATGGTTAGTGATCACAGTTTTCTAAATCCAGATATTAAACAAGAATTCACTGAATTGCATCCAGATTATAATAATCGTAGTCGCTACCATAGCATTGAAGTTAAAGGCTTAATCGAGACAAGTAGATGTATAGGATATGCATATATGAAAAATGCACTGTTCACCAAAAGGAGATCATTCGAAATCCCATTGTCTGAAGTAGTGACTCCACCTTTTACAAGACCTTTGCTATCATCACAGCCAGAAGTTTTTTCAAGAGTCTTAAGTGACAGTGATAGATTCATTATATTTGGATCTGGTGGATTTTGGAAATTGATTTCAAATGAGAAGGCTGCTAGAGTTGTTAACACCAGTCCACGAGATAGAATCGCTGAAAGACTTGCCATGCTTGCTCTAGAGAAGGGGGCTGGTAAAAGGCGGATAAAATATCGTGACCTTATAGAGATTCCTAAGAGTAATTGTATTAGTGGGAACAATGGCAATCAAAATTATGGATTTAGATCGGCTTATCATGATGATATAACTGTGATTGTTGTCTATTTGGACCAAAGGCCATATAGGGAGGGTGTGACGCCAAAGATCAACTCCTATGCAGGCTACGATTACGCAGTTCAACAATCAGAGTTTACAAATTTCTATAATAATGCTAATGTGTGACACATGTATAACTAGGAAATAAGATTCCATAGTTTTTCATTTACTCAGTTCTGTTGTAAGTATCACAATGATTATCTCTCTGCCTTAATTTTCCAAATGGAAGTACAAAATGAAGCTAGTACAATCTCATTCAATCATAGTTAATTTCCTCTTGATTTTATGCCTGTGGATGTTGAAGTCTGTCTATTTATCTTCTCCTTTCTCTATAATGTATATCTATTCTAGTTATATTTTAGAAAGATATTAGCAACAACCTAGCCGTATTCCACAAGATGGGGTTGGCTAATGAATCGAACAGCGTCTTAATATTTTAAGCCTTTACTTGTTAGCTTTGTTGCAAAACTATATATAACCGTTCCCCAAACATGATAACATGAGAGGATTGTGTTAGCTAAAGAAAAAGAAGGGTGGTCAATAATATTTACTCTTAATATATTCATTAATGTGTTTATAAATGCACAAGTATAACTAGTAGATAAATATAATATACACATAGTCTAGAAACCATGGTGAATGTTACAATGTTTAGGTAACATATAAGCATTAAGTTTGGAATTTAAGCAGTAGGGTAAGATGCTTCCATTGCAATGCCACAAAGTCCTTCAGCAGCATCAACTCCTCTTTGCATCCTAATGTATCCTTCTTCACCCCAATCAGTTCCCCAAGAATTCTTAACCAACCAATACTTGGTTCCATCATTACTTACGCCATATCCGACAGCAGTAACACCGTGATCTAACTCAGTTCCACATGAACCAGTAAAAACACCACTTTTATAAAATTGAAAGTCAGATCCACTAGCATCAATAGCCACAGAAATTGGTTGATTTGCCACAGCTTTTTGTAGTGCCTGCTCATTGTTGGCAGGAACATCTTCATACCCGGTAATTGTAACGGCATTGATGGATGCTTTGTTTGCATTGCATGTTCCATCAACACCTTGATATGGGTATTTGGCTTCAGTACTAAGTCCATGATTTTGAATGATGAATTTGAAAGCATCATCCATAAGACCTCCTTCACAACCTTGGTCAACACCTTTTGTGTCACAATCAACAAGTTCTTGTTCTGATAAAGAAATCAACTTTCCGGCAGTCAACTTATGGATTCCTTCAGTTGCTGCAACTGCAGAGAATGCCCAACAACATCCTACCAATGATAAATTAAAATTAGCCAGAGTTAGATGATAATTAATTTTTGACCACATGTAGAATTTTGAATACATTACTTATTTGATACTCCCTTCGTCCTAAAATGAGTGATCCAGTTTGACTATGTGTACTATTCACATATCTTCTTTTGACCATATTTTTCTACTAATAAATAAAAACAAATATTAGCATATATAAAATGTTGTTAGATTTGTTCCGATGAATATATTTAGAATACCAACTTCTTCTTCTTTTTTATATAATTTTTACTATTATACAATTAAAGATATTAATGGTTAAAGTTATGCATTGGCAATTTGGCATGTGTAAAACATTCAACTGGATCACTCATTATGGGACGGAAAGAGTGAACACTTACCACATTGGCCTTGGTTCTTCACAGGTGTTACTGCACCTTTCTTCCTCCAATCCACCGTAGATGGAATTGCACTTACATTTTCATATTTAAAACTTGTTGTCTTTGTGATTGATGAGCACATATGCCCCTTAAATTTGTTTCTAGATGCTATGAACTCGTCGTTTGTGAGGTCCACGAATTGATTAACGCCTAGTGTGTATCGCTTGTTATTGGCAACATTGTTGAAAGCTTCAATATAATTCACATTTTCTGCGAATATCTTGAAACGTTTCTCCCTTTCTTGAGAATCCTTATAAACTTTTCCATATTGATCCATCCATTGCTCGTGCCTTTCATTCATGGTGCCATCTTGAAGAGTGCGAGAAGTGACTTGAATAGTCCACAATCCCAAACATAGGAGCAATGCCAATGAAATATGATATAATTGATTATTGGTTGCCATGGTAGCTAGTGAAGTGTGACAAATAATTGCTATATATGAAGTTGATTAGTTGTGAGAAGAGTGTGTGGTGCTTGTAGTACTCAAGAATATTTGAGGTATTTATACTATGCAATTTGACTATGAATTGAATATTAACATTCTATTAGATTTGGATTTGAAGATTAAAACAAAACTATGTTCTATATACATACCCGAGAGAATTTTCTGAATAAGACTCTTGAGTTTGGACCTATCTAGGACAATTTATATATCAAAAGAGGCTTAGTTACAACGTGTTAAAATACTAATCCACTTTATGTAAAATACTAATCCAATTTATATATCAAAAAGAGGCTTAGTTTTGGATTATAAAAAAGTGAAGGTTTGATTATATAATCAACTTTATGTGCATGAGAATCGCTGATTAGAAATTAGCGTAGAACAATGTAATCAACTCAGCTACACATCTTATTTGAATATGTACTGATACACTGTTGAGGTGGATAATTCTAATAGGTCCAAAATTAATAAACATTATTTATAAACCTATCAGAATTATCCATTCCAACTTGGTATATACTATACATAGTTCCATATAGTTCACTGATTAAGCCTTATGTAACTATGTAAATGGTCAATGTTAAGAAAAGTAAACCAAAGTTTATAACCTCTTGTCACAAACAAAGCAAATAATGTTAAGAAAAGTATGCAGGGAATTATTCACTTTTACTATGTGCATTCTTTTTCAGTTTTGTGTTCTCACTATCTTGTTTTTGTATCTATCTGAACTAGTTTCTGCATACTTGAATAGTTATACTATCTATCAATGACCATAGTTTCTGCATGCTTGAACTAGTTTTTGTATCTATTTGAAGGTGAATAAACATTTAGCTTAAGCAATCATGGCAATAGTTAGCATTTATTTCTAATCATGGCAAAGTAATCAACACAATGGAATTTGATGTATACATGAATCAAAATATTTTTCTCAAATACCTAAACATAGGACACACAAAGAATTAAATAGAGTAAATGAGCATTTCTGTACTCAAAATTGTAAGAGTCGAACAATTTAGTCCCTCAAATTTACGAATAGCTGATTAGTCTCTTAAAGAAAGTTAATCAATTTAGTCGATCCGTCAAAATATTGCTTTTATAAACATTCGTCAAAACTAAGGAAAAACTACATATTGATTTGAATAATCTCTTGCTACATACATCAAGATAAATATTTCAAAATTGTAGTGTTAAACTTAGAAAAAGAGCTATATTGACCGATATTGTTCAATTTAAGAGACTAAATTGCTATTTCACAAATTTGAGGAACTAATTTCAATAACCCTAACAATTTCAATGATTAATCGATTAAATACAACCTCAACACTAAAAAGTACCAAAACGTGGTTAGACAAAGGAAATCTGCATGATACATCCTTTCACACCTACTAGTCTTCTTCTCTTCCCATTTTCTCAAATTTGATTCAATAAAAACTGTTTCAAGCTTGTTTTTTCCTCGCCATTGCAGGTCTCTTGCCAAAAGCTGATGAAGACTTTGAAGAATTTGTCAACAACCCTCTGAGAGTAGCTAAAACACCCAAACACATGAAAGGGAAATACATTGTCAATAGTTTATCAGATGCTTTCTTGGATCCCATCATTTCTGATAATACAGCAACCTACAATCCATAAACCACAAACAATCAAAAGATGTAAAGTTAAAAAGCTAGATATAGATTATTCAAACTGCAACAAAATCTCATTGTGACACCATTTATAGCCGGGATTAAGACTTTACTTAACTCAACCTCACAAAATCGAGTTATAAAGTGTGAAATAGCTTATAAGGTGAGAGATGACTCCCACTTATAAACACATTTTCAGGCTGCATCTCATCGAATGTGGAACTCTAAACACACCCCTCACGCCCAAGTTTGGATATCTGGAGCATGGCCTGATAGTGGTTGACCCAAAGGATCATGGATAGACTCATATTATATTGAAATTTGGATTGAGTCTAACTCCACCCTACAAAATCGGAGATTTTAAGGTGAGAGATGTCAGCGTTTATGAACTCTTTTTTAGGCTTTATCTCTTTTCAATATATTATCCCTCATTAAGCCGGCTTTTAAGGATGAGTTAGCTCAATCCAAAAACATAATAGACTATACCACCTCTATAATCGGTGAAACATATGTCATTTAAATCAATGCAGAGATTTACAACTTAGAAGACGAAGTTAGACAGGCCATGACATATACCTTGATAACAGGTTCTGATTATATTTGAAATCTAGCTAATCTAAAAAATTGCATAACCCACAAACAATCAAAATATGTCAAGTGAAAAGCAAGATATTCATTATCCAAAGTGTAACAAAATCACATTGTGACACCATCTATAGCTTTGATGAAGCTTATCTTAATTTGAGTTTAACTTAACCTCACAAAACAAACTTAGCCAACGTTTGGTATCATGGTAGGTATGTCAGAATCAAGGTGACTCATGGTGATTCTGCAAAATCACGGTGGATCACCGTGATTCTGGCATACTCACCGTGATACCAAACATACACTTAGAAGGTAAAAAATGCCTCTCAGTTATAAACCCATTTTCAAATCATATCTCATTCAATGTGCGAGTCTTAACACGCTACTCTTTCATCCAGGATTGGATATCTGGAACATAGCGGATGGTCTAACAGATCTTAGATAAACTAAATCATCTGAAATTTTGGATTGAGTCCTACAAAACTAACAATTTTTTTTGTATCAAATTCAGAGAGCAAACTTGATAACCATTTGGACATTATCTAACAACTACAAATGCAAAAACATAGCAAAATATAATTTTCAAAAACTAGAACCCTAATTACATTTTCTCTACTCTCCAACTACATATAGAACCCTAATCATACAACACTACCAAAAAATCTATAATGTTCAACCACAAAAAATAAGATGACCCATATAAATTTTTTTCAAAAAAATACTAATTTATAAAAGATTAAAAAAATATAAATTTGTAAAAGAAAAAGAAAATACCATAGAAGTGGAAAGAGAAACACCATAGATCAAACAAGTGGTATTAAACCAAGGCTTAGAAGATAACATAGCATAGAGATTGATAAGAGAAAGAGGCCATTGAAAGACAAGTTCTAGCCAAATAAGACCAACAAAGAAATGTGGTTTTTCAGCAACAAGATAATCACCATATTCATTGGTGTACCATGTTTTAACATTGACAAGAATATCAGGAAAGTAGGATAGAGGGAGACATGTTTGAGCATCTATCAATGGTGCTACAATTGCTATCAATAGAAACAATAGGAACAAGATTGCATCTACAAGATTTAACACAACACCCATGTTTGGTTTTTTTTCTTGTTTGTTTGTTTGTTTGTTTGTGTGTGAGAGATTGAGGGATCTTGGAAGAAGAAAAAGAAGGATCTTTCTTGGATCCTTGGAAATTCCACTGAACATAAAGCCGGTCTTTTGAAAACCATACGGGTCAGACCACAACCGGGCAAATGGCCGGTCCGGTCACTATGTTAAACCACTCATACATTTGAACCGGTCTAACCGATATAAACCGGTAGGGATCGGTTAAGTGGAAATAAGCTTTGATTTCTTTATCTTTTTCTGATATTAACACTTTGGCTCCTAGAGAAAAGGGTCACCGATAATTCAGAGTTTAACCGTAGGATAAGTTAAGTTTGACCAAAAATTATTTTCATTCGAAATTAAACTTGGATTCTTTGGCGTCCTAAGAAAAGATCATTGACCACTTAAGCTCAATTACTAAGCTTCAATTAATAATTTAGATTTCGATTGTAAGTTAAGTAAAGGTTGGCCAAGAAATGTTTCCATCAAAAATTGAATTTGAATTCTTCCTAACGGTTCATCTTAGGAGTGTTCATTAATCACTTTAGTCTAATTATTTGGTTAATAAACTTCAATTTATAGTTTAACATTTGTCTCATATAGTTTTCAAGTGTGTGTGACTTCTGTCTATGTGCTATCTCTGTTTTGAAAATAAATGTCATTTAAGATTTTTGTGCATAGATCAAGAAAAGTAATAAAATTATCACATATCATCACACTCATATTAAATTAATCTTATTAACTATTGTCATTATAAGAAAATCTTTATTTATTAACAAAGCTATAAATTATTTCATGGCGGCTTTTAACCCTCATTAACTCATTGGCGGTTCAACCATTAAATAAGTAAAATAAAAACCTGACAAAATGAAGGGGGAAAAATTTCCGAATAAATCTTTAACTTTCTAGGCCGCCAAAGTCTGAGGCGCCAAATGAAATTAAAGTTATTGACAGGTTTATCCGTCAAAATATTCTAAATAGAGAGAGTTCTTTTCATTTAGTGGACCCGCCAAGATATGTGATGGAAAAAACTAGAAGAGATTTTAGTGGCGGCCTAGGACACTAGTAAATTCAAAATTTGAATTTCAAATTAATTTGGTAGAGGTCTAGGCGGCCAGTAAGTTGTTTGTGTGTCAAGCTTTCCTGACGGTTCAGGCTGCGAATAAATTCATGTTTTATTTTTGAACTATAGATCCTTGCCGTTTTTTGGTTGTCAATATATTTTTATTTTTTTGGTTTTTCACCACCAGTTGAATCTGGTTCGGGGGTCAGTTCTGGCATCAGGTGATTCCAGTCCCCTCACAATCGCAGTTGTGGGGGTTGTCAATATATTTACCAACTAGCTATTTATGGACGGATTTTAACCGTCAATTGGCAGCCAATTAAGTGACATAGAGCGGAAAAAAATTAATTACTAATGAAATAAATAAATAAATAAATAGAAGACTAAACTTTCACATTCTAAAAATAGAGCGAAAAAAGAAATTCTTGAAGGGTAATGGTAGGTAGGTAGGTACTGCATAGCAACTAGAGCAAACAAAAGAGGTTAGAAAAGTCAAATCCAGAAACTACTAGGAAATCTATTTTTTTTATTGTCAAAAAAAAAAAAAAAAAAAAACTATTTTTTATTACAAAAATTAGAGTAAAATGTTATTCATATATATATAAGCAACATAGTTATAATTAACTGTATAGATATGCCAACCAACCAATACCCAGTGAAGCAACGATTTGGACACATAGAAGAACCAAAAGCTTGAGACACCATCAATGATGTAAATCAAACTTACTGAACTTGAATTTGCTTAAGCAACAATGAAATTGCTCATGCCAGCCTCAAGGTGACACTAGTTGATGTCAGTGTCAAGTATAAATGAAGCCTTTGCCCTTTTGTTTTTTTGCCAACATGATTATTGTTTGTCATCCTTTAAGGGTGAATGAATGGATAGGAGTTAGATGAATGAGAATTCACTTTGTCAATGAAAGAGAATCCATATTATGCTTTCTTAAGTTTCTCTTCCATCACACCACATAAAGATGTCTATTTTTCTGCTATAATTATGATCCTGGCAAGGACAACGAGCATTAGCATTTAGCACACATTCAACAAATATCAAATTTCACTGTCCGTATTGCTAGCATTGCTTCTAGAGTTCTAGAATTTCCTGTTATCAATGAATAATGTTTCACTGAAACAAAAATGTCTTTCTTCCATTTCTGCCCCTGCCAAATGTGCAGTCAATGCCCAAACCACGTATTTTGGAAAAGCTACAAAAGCGCAGACATTGAATTGAAATTCATTGTGCTAACCAAATATTTTCCTCGTCAGACACCTGAAACCGAAAGCTTAAGCCACTCATATGGTCTACCAGACTATCCATTATCAAAAGAATGTCGGTCATTCTTCTGTTTGACTTATCTTGTGCTTCAAATATGTGAACTTTGTTTTATACTTCAATCCAACTACAACCAGGATTTGGTTTCAGTCCGTTGTCTTTCATCAATTTCTGTACCCGTGCTACCTGATTCCACCAACCAACACTTGCATACAGATTTGCTAGCTGTAGAAGTGTCGCGGAGCACCCTGGTTCCAAGGATAACCTGCTTTCTGCTGCTAGGATGCTAATCCACACACTTCCATGAAGCCTGGTGGAAGAAAGTAGGGAACCCCATATCACAGCATTAGGACAAACAGGCATATTTTGGATGAAATCAAGAGCCTCAAGAAGCAAACCAGTTCTGGCTGCAAACCATGATCAACCATTGAACTGAAGTAAACTTGTCCTTCTTTAACAAGACCTTCATGCCGACACGAGGATAAGATTCCAAGGAAAGTTACAGCATCTGGATTAACACCTTGCTTTATCATCTCTTCAAAGAGATCAATTGCTTCTTGTGCAAGTCTGTGGTGTGCATACCCAACAATCATAGAATTCCATGTTACAACATCCATACTCACCATGTTTTCAAATATGTAAAAAGCATCATAAATTGCCCCACATTTGCAATACATGGCAATGAGAGCATTATTAACATGAAGGTAACAATGAAAACCCATTTGAATTATTTGACTATGGACACCTCTCCCATGTCCCAGTGCTCCACTACTCATACAAGCACTAAGCAAACTAGTGTAAGTAAAATAATTTGGTTTCAATTCTACACCCCTCATCTGATGAAAAAGCTCCAAGCACATATCAACACGCCATTCTTGTGCAAACCCAGCAATGATCGCAGTCCATGAAACTACATTTCTCTCAGACATTTCATCGAACACGCGGTACGCATCACTCAACAAAGCACATCTACTATACAAACTTATCAAAGAACTTCCAACATAAACATTAGCAATGAACCCAGTTGTTATTGCCAAACAATGATATTGAATACCTCCATAAAGATCACGTTTTGACCCACATGAACTCAAAGCATGAGACAAGAAACACATCAATTCCCAATCCTTGTTCCATCTCAAGAACAGAGGAATTAATAATAGTTTCATTAACAGTTTTTAAAGTAACTGAATTGCCACAAAGAGGATTTGTTGCAGTGTTGTCCAAAATGTCCTGAACTAGCCTAAGATGACTTCGACGATTTTCAATATCAGTGACACTTTTTTGGGGGGAAACGAGTTTAAGGATTCTTACAGCATTAGTTAAGTCTTTGTTTGGTCTTTTGGGTCCTAATTTGTGTGAAGAGAAAGGCCTCAAAATTTGATTTTGATGATGAAATGTTGGGATTCTGTTTCTTGGAAGGAATAACAGTGCTTTGGCCATTCTGAAGGGTTCCATAGCTTATGCCTGTAGAGACACATGTTGGCAAAGAGGCACGACACTAAACATTAGTAACTCCCAATTCTTTGTTGGAGGGAGGACTCATTAGAATTTCAGAGTTTTAAATATTCTATCATCGAAGTTGATTTATTTCAGTTTTCAATTCTATTGAATTTTTAATTATATTAAATATAATTACAGATGAATGAAATATAGGCGTACAAGCACCGCTAATTTTTGTTAGATTACAAATGACAGTCAAGAAATACACATTATTATTTACTAAATTACTACTAATAAAATCTGTGATGGAAGGATACCTGAAGATGGAGAATATTTGACCCAAAGCAAACAGCACTCCAAATTCTGGCAATAGTCAGTTGAAAATGGAAACGAGGGAAGTTCTTAACCAAAACAGACCACATCAATACTGAGGTTTCCACTGCAATCCTTTTGCTAGAAGACGGAACTTAACATTTGTACAACAAAAAATAACTAGTGGTAACACAAATAAGCTAGCTTATAGCTTATTATATGAGCTTATAAGCTTGTTTCAAAAAATTAGAGGTGTTTGGTAACAAGCTTTTTGTACTAGCTTATAGCTTTTTTTCAGATGCTATTTCAAGTAGCATTTGAGCTTATAGCTTATAGCTTATAGCTTTTTACACTTTATTCCATTTTTACCCTTTAATTTAATAACTACCCACTCTAAAAAATAAACTACCCACTATCAATTATGTAATTTTATATTTAATAACCACTTTAAAAGTTAATTTTACCAAACACTTTAATTTCAATAAGCTAGCTTTTCAGCTATCAGTTATAAGCTAGCTTTTCAGCTATCAGCTAGCTTATCAGCTATCAGCTAGCTTATAGCTTATTTTTACCAAACAGACCCGATATTGCTTACAAAGTGTTGCACAAAATAATAAAGCTCAATATTATTTAAGTAATCAAGTTAGCAAAACAAAGTACTAACATTTTCTCATTTGTTGATAACAATAGCTATATCTCCATCAACAGGTTCATCACTCACAAATCAAACTTCTCTTTCTCTGACATTTAAATCAGATATGACCACAATATAGAAGAGAATGAAAGTTCGTATTAAGAAAAATAGAGAAGTAAATAAAGTTGGTGTCAATAATGTATTACACTTGACCCAAAAGGTTAATTGATCTTGAACATCATAAGGAATTTACTTCAGACCTATTGTGGTTTATTCATGATATTTGAGCTAATATTACAACAAATGCAGCAAATAGAATGAAATGAATAAGACAAAGTAATAAAAACTGCATCAAATTATGGCTATTCACAAAAAATCAGAACATTAACCAACTCTATAGTTTTCATGGAGGAGCAAGAATCTTACAACAAAGTAACCCAACCCTATCGATCAAATCCTATCCGAAGGTCACAAAACAGAGATAGCTCCAGCGGAATGGGAACTCTCCCACACTTCAATACCTTCAACATCTTCTCTGCTAATAAACAACCTATCTCCACCACCTTCAATCTTCTTAATCACACCTTTCTCTGAGTCTTCTCTCTTATCAACAAAATTCCTCCTATAAACTCCCTCACCATCACTCTCCCTTTCCCTCTCACTCTCACACTCTACCACCTCTTGCACTCTCGACCAAACCTCCAACTCTCCACCTCTCGCCACAAAAACTTGCCCCTTGTAACAATGCACCACACTGCTAGTACTCCCATCACCACCATCTGTCCATAAACTAGGGTTCTTCTCCTTCAAATAAATCCAAGGATCATTACTCAAACGACGCATATCCGCCATAGCTAAATCCCCTGACTTTGAACAAAGCTTAAATAGTAACAATTTTTCAACATCAACATCTATAGCAGAAAATGAATCACCAAACCTACTACTCCTACCAGCCGCACCCGGTTCATTCGTTTCCCAAACCACTTCTCCAGACCTAGGGTCCCACAACCGGATATATCCGGAGTAACCAAAGGCTCCTCCGGTGACCGCGCTTCCGACGAGGACACCAGTTGCCGGAACCCAATTAAGCTTCCCGGGAGCCATGTGCTTTGCTTGGTTCCCCGATTGTCGACCTAACTCCGACACGATTTGGAGCTTAGCCTTATCAACCTCGAGGATGCAATTCTCTCTGTGAGGACAATCGAAAGAAGCGAAAACCGAATTCTCAGATGCGGTTATCGCGTTGACTCGCGCTTTGAAGATTCGCGGATCTAAAGGATCGCTCCAATGAACAGAACCTACGTGGCGACTACCGGAAAAGTTGTAGAAATGTAATCCGGCATCGGATTCAGTTCCGACAGCCGCGATCTCCGGCCAGACTCTACAAATCGAGTTGATCTCATCGAGGTGAGTACGAACGGTTGCGGAGTGGATAAGGTTCCAGTCGTAGCTAGAGAGTTGACCGCCGTGAGCGATCCAAACGGAGCCGTTTTCAGCGGCGGTGAAAGTAGAAGGAAGACCTTCTGATGCAGGACGAATGGAGCAAACGATGGATGCATCGATGCCGGAGAAAGGCGGTGGAGAAGTGGCGGAACGGAGGTGAGAGTCAATGCCATAGAAAAGAGCTTCGTCGGCGAGTTCTTGTTTGGAGAAGCGGCGGGAGGTGGAAGGGATGTGATTGGTTCGGAGAAGAGAGAGTAGGACGGAGAAGATTTCCGGGTCGCGGTCTATGAAAACCGGGTTCGGGTCGTTTGAAAAACGGTTAGAGAGTGCGAAGAGGAGAGAGTCTGGACCCCCGGAACGGATGGTAGTAAGAGTTGTTTCGAAGAGCTTCCCGCCTACGTTGAGTTTTATGCGGTCAGTTGCGTTGGACTCTGCCGTGCCGTGAGAAGTGCTTTCTTCCTCCATTAGTGAAAGAAATAACGTCTAATGCTTAATTGCTTATTGTGTTTTCTATTTTTGAAGCAACAATGCTTATGACTTATGAGTATCTTTTGCTCCTATACTGTGCAAACTAATTTACTAAAAGAAAACGGAGGAAACCGTCAAGTAGTCGCTGAAATTTTAAAATTCGTCAAATACCCTGTTAAAATTTGGAAATATATAAATACTTCCTGAAATTTTAAAAAGTCAATCAAATTGCCCTGCGTGGACTTTGTTGGTAGTGTCAGGGGGCAATTTGATTGACTTTTTAAAATTTCAGGGGTATTTGTCTATTTCCAAATTTCATGGGATATTTGACGAATTTTAAAATTTCAATGGGGTATTTGACGGTTTACTAAAAGAAAAACGCTTAGATGATATGACGTAGATAAAAAACACTCATATGATTATATATTAGTAATTATTACTTATTAGGACTCTTAACATACTCTGCGCCCACTACTATTGGATTTGGTGTGTGAATACAAATGTAGGTGGATCATCAGAAACCTTATAGAAAACCTTATAGAAGGTGGCTCAGGAGATTATGGAGAATTTGATATCATCTTAGAATTGGAAGTTTGATCTAACTCAATCTTATAGAATTGGCTAGTAAAGTGGTGATTGCTCTCACTTATAAACATGTATTTATGGATGTATGTATTCTTTTCTCTTCAAATACTTACCTTTCAAATATTACACAAAATGATTAGTGCAAGATTGTGGTAAGATTAATTGCTTAAAAAGGACAATTTTATTTGGAATGAGGAATCACAAGCCGTCTTAGATGCATTAAAGTGGTTGAATTGGATATACTCATCATATCAAACTTTTGACATTTTGAAACAGATGCTTCTAAAGAGGTATGGATGCTATATTGATGCAACAAGGGTGATCAGTAGCTTTCCTTAGACAACCAGTATTACCTGAAGGATTATCTAAACTCCCTACATTGCTTAATGAATATCAGAAATATTCCTCAAAAAGAATGTCATGTTACATGGTTTCTTTGCCACCATATTTTCAGATAGAAACAAGTAAACATTGGTTTTCTGCTTTTGGTAGTTTTGAGAGAATTTGTTAAGAAAATTAAACAAGATTGCAGGATTGAGAGGTGTGAAAATCCTCTAAGATGTTACAAATAAATATTGCGAGACAACAGAAAGACTAGTTTGAACTGCTAGTTTGAAAAATACTACTACTACTTTGAACAATGGCTACCTTGATTAGCATCACTACATTACATAATTCCGTATTTTTCTCTAATCACATTACACAACATCTCATGATCTCGTTGTTGTCTGGCTGTCATCCCGGATGTATCCTTAAAGAGGAACTCCAACTCAAACTCTCTCTCCTTCATATTCAACTCTTTCTCCTTCAACTTGTTTTGTTCATCCTGGACGCGTGCCATTTCTGCCATGACAAGAACTTTTTTTTTTGGAATTTCTTGCACTTCAATTAGCTCAACATTAGCAGAAGATGTTTCCTCCGATTTTGATTTTCCCTTTCTTTTCTCTACTTCTGTCCCCGTCGGACAAACCACAGACGATGTTTCCTCTGATTTTGATGTTCCCTTTCTTTTCTCTACTTCTGTCCCTGTCAGACAAACCACAGACGATGTTTCCTCTGATTTTGATGTTCCCTTTCTTTTCTCTACTTCTGTCCCCGTCAGACAAACCACAGACGATGTTTCCTCTGATTTTGATGTTCCCTTTCTTTTCTCTACTTCTGTCCCTGCTGGACAAACCACGGTAGGTGACACTGCATTGTATTCACAATTTGATGGCATGTTCAGATTAGAAGTGGTCGAGTATGCTCCAGAAGCGGAAATCTTGGTTCTTTTAGTAGATCCTTCAAACGATGAATTTAACCATTTAGGCTCATCTTTCAACAATCGCCATGCATGCTCTAACTTGAACTGGTCACCTTCGTCTTGATAAAAAAGCGTATATGCATCTCCCATGATGTCAGACTCAGAGCTACCACTTTTCTTTTTCTCATTGGCTGCTTTGTAGCACGCTACAAATTTATGAACTATGCTATTCACCTTATGCCAACGTGATTTTAATTGTGAATTTCCCCTTGGTTTGAAATGGCCACGATGCTTATTGTAATTGTTTTTAATTCTTAACCAAAAGGAATCTACTCTTTGGTTTGCCTCAGCAGCTGCATTCTTGGGAACATTTAGCCATGCTTGGATGAGAACTTTATCTTCTCCCGGAGTAAACTTAGTTCTTCGTCCTTTTTTAGTTGATTGTAGTAATTCATCGAGCGTAACATTCTTCAACCCAACTTGGCTTGAAATCAGCGGGACTTGAGCCTGAAAACAGTACCATAATAAATCAGATTTGTATAAGCATGTGCCTAAGAATAACAATGTAGAATAGTTGTAGTTGATGATCCAAGGTTTGGGAAGGTTCTGCATTCAATTTGATTTACCAATGGAAAAGTAAAAAATGATGTTGTGAGATAATACATGTGACTAATTAATGTCATCACAAGATATTTGCATATGCAGTTTAATTTACCAATGGAAAAATAAAAAAAATGATGTTGCGTGATAATACATGTGATGTGACTAATTAAAGTCATCACAAGATATTTGTATATACAGTTTGTTTTCATTTGGCTCTCTTCAAGAGCAGCTTAATTGAAGGAGTTCGACCATAAGTGTGACAATGTAGATGCTACATGGGAGAAATAATTAAGAAAAGTGATTCTAAACCGCATCCACAAACAAATTAATATCTGAAATGCGGAAGAAATGGTAAAACTGCAAAATTTATAAAATGATTTCAATATATAGGAACAAACAATGAATTTTAGTGTGTAACTGACAAGATCTATTTCAGCAATTGATGTTTAAATTTAATGATTGCCTTCTATTCGATCAAGGACTATTTTATCATACAGGCTATGCCGCTCTGATTGAGCTCAATTTGTCAACAGTACTAATATTAGTTTACTATGATAATCATCATCCAAAATTTTGATTTACCAGAAGGATTGTCAATTAGGTTCTTGCATGACTGCTTAGAAAAATAGTTACAGTAAAGTGATCAGAATCCGAATCAAAGATCTTACGGTCCACAGAAAAAGCAGAGAAATATCGATTACTAATTTGCTTAAGGTGTTTTCAGGGTCAAATACATCTTGCTAACAAGATGTGGGGATAACAATGAAAAATTTACATTGCATATGGATATCTACATTCTACAATAAGCAATTATAACACAAACTAGAGAGATAAGTTATCCGTGAAAGATGTAGGGAACATCTGATCAGTGTATTATGGTGGTAATACCCCCACTACCAAAATGAAACTATATTCACCACAAAATGAAGAACTATATCATATGCCTATGTATTGAAGAGGAATTTATAAAACACGCAACAAATTGTCAAACTACTACTAAGGCCAAACTAGATAATTATAAAATGAACTGCTATGAATGAAAAATTTACACAACTACCAAGAGTTGTGGTTTCATATTCATACCAAAATAGTTCATAGCTCATCATAGTATTCAGGCACTACACTTTCTCCTAATAAAGATAAAAGATGTGTTATCATAAGGCACAAACGAAGATTTAGTATTGCCCTTAATGATTTGAAAGAATAATTACGTGCAATAGATTTATATAGCAATTCAAATTAACACAACACTGCCTAAATTTGACACATGGCTAAGTTTGAATCCAAAGACATGTGGCTCGCTTCATATCTACAAGATAATAAATAAAGCAATGTTATCTAGGATATAATGGTACTCTTTCAGGGAATAAATTTAGTAATTCTTCTTCCTGAAATAACAGCTTCAAACATTGAAAGTAGTGTAAATTGAGCATATAAGTTGCACAATTTTTTTTCATTGCAAAAACTAAACCTTTCTGTTATCAACATGCTGATAATGAAGGAAGCATATCATAAAGTAAATTTTTCTAAATAGTATATTCTTTTATATAGCAATTCTAATGAAGGAGTATATTCTTTTAACATGAATTAAAAATTAAAAAATTAAAATAGTTTTTGAACTTTGTCATGTATTAAGTATACTGAGCACATCTGTAAATGTGATGTCTGTTTTGAAATAAACATTCGAGAGAACATACATAACTACTAAGCATAAAAGTCATTTAACAAATACCTTAGGTAGACCATTCAACCCGTCTCTAGCTTTGGGAATGATTATAATATGGGGAGGAGCTTCAGGAGCTATATCCTTATAAGCAAGGACCTGTCAAACAGAAGAGAAAAGATGAAAGGATTATCAATTGCTATGACATACCACAAAATAGCTTTGACCAGAATAACAGCTAAGGATGAAACCGCGCTAGCCAAGACTTGCTTCTAAGAAGCCTATTAACATTTACATTTAACACAATGTGTAATGAGAATAATTTCCTCAAGTTTTGCAGGTAAGGGAGTGTTGTTAAATAACGGTCGTGGCAGAATGGCATGGCGGGTTTTGTGCCACCTGTCATGGGCAATTTTTGAAGCACCAACTGCCATGGTGACGCATAGGTTACAAACCCACATTGTATGCAGAAGTTTTGGCCATCTGTTATTGACAACATGAGTTAGTGATACTTATTTTCCCTTAAACCTATACCATAATAGGTTCCAGTGCAAAATATGGCCATCTTTCAACTGTTTAGGAATAAAAACATTTGAAATAAAGTGCTCGATGATGCATGGTTGTCAAGATCGTGCGATAACACATGAAAGCACACAATCTCACGTGTCTATCTTCCATCAACATGGCGACACAGTAGAGAACTCGCCGCATGAGGCGGCGCGACAAGGAAGATCGTGAAAACGCAGGAACAATGCTCTTCTCTCCCACACCAGTGCTGATGGTTTTTTGACCCATTTAACCTTATCTGCAGCACACTTTTCCTAACCCGGTTTTTTACCCCGATTTGCAGCGCATAAGAGGGAAACGCTGAACGGCAACATATTTTTTGGGACTCGTGCATTTTAAATAGAGTAATTACTTCCTAACTTGGGAATTTCTCCTATCATTTTCTAGTAATAAATCCTGTTCTGGTTTAATACGTCTGGATTCCATTTTCTTCTATGTACCATTTACAGCTCGACGCCTCTTCTCATCTCAATTTCTTTCTGCCTTTCACATTCTTCTTGACATACTTGTTGCCTTTCACATTCCTAACCTTGATGATGAAATTGACGGAGTAGGAGCTAAAGATTGTATGGAAGATGATGGTTACAATCACAGTGCTTCGAATGAGTTGTTAAATTAAAGTTTTAGATATTTTTAGATGCTGGCGATGTTTTTAGTTTTATGTTTGAGACTATGCGAGCTTGTGACTTGTGATTAAATTAAGGAAATTTTGATGTTAAGGTTATTTTGCTGGTTTACGGTTCTTTTTCTTAATCATAATATAAATAATTAAATATAATTTTGTCTCTTAGTGGGATCTTACGATCCGTGTTACAATCCCAAAATTTACAACTTTCCTATCCCTAAACGATTTTAGGCAGGATCTCGAGTTTGACGGGCATGCAATGATGTTTACAATCATGCTAACTCTGTAATTATGATGTTGCCAAAGTGGAAGCAATTTTCTCATAGAAATTTATTCAACGGAGAAGAAAACATAAAGAGAAGAAAGTAAAATAATAACCATAGATGAACCCATGACTAACAATATGATTAACAACAAATTAACAATAAAAACAGAATGAACTCATCTAAAAGTAAATACATAAAAAGCAAAATTATTTTCCAAACATTTTAGACATATATATGTGTTTCAGCGGCCCTATTTTACCCATCTAAAAGACATTAGTCAAGACAATAACCGAGACAGAGATACAAGTGCAACAGAAAAATCAGTCCATAAAGTTTAACATAGAGAAATTGAAATATCTATATAGATACACCAGTTAGCTTTAAATCATGTACTCATAAAATTATATCAATAACCCTTTCATCACTGAACTTGAGTCATGTCTAAGAATATGCAATTCATCAAGAAAACTGATCAAAGGCATTTGATTGAAAGAGCGCATCCCGGTGCTCAGTTTCTTTTAATCACATGGATTAATGGATAGTGGATACCTATTGAACTATTCTAACACAATTACCTAATCAACAAGTATAGACTCCGCAGTGTAAAGAAATGCAAACCATAAGCTTTCACAAACAATAAAAAAGAGTCACTACTTTCATTGAAACTGGAAAAGCAAAAGAGAACAACACTTCATAAGACAACAAATGAATTTCAACAAACATTTCTTGATCTTTATAAAACTGTTATATCTTTGGAAAGTATATAAACTTATCAATGTTATAATCTCTTGCTCGTGTAGCATCTGAAGCATTATTAATAAAATTCCCTTGATATGTATATATAAGACATAAAGCTACACAAAATTTAAATGGGGGACTCCATAAATCATCAGACTCGGACATACAGTACCTCATCATCCTCGTAAAATACAGTAGAAGGATTTTCCCTTTTGATGTTACTCCTGTCAAACCTGTTCATCACATAATACATGAATATTAGGAACTAAAAATAAATAAACAAAAGGTATAAATAGAAGTTCAGTCCTTGCAATTATAGTGTGTGTTTTTTTAGTCGCTGTAAGTTTTTTTGTTTGGTTCAGTCCATACAAATTCAAAAAAACATTGAGTTTTAGGGCCGGTTTGGATTAGCTTATTTTTGAGCTTATGCAAATCAATAAGTTTTTATGCATTATTATAAGTTTGTCATCATAGTTTATGAAAAAATAGCTTATAAAAATACAATTTTAGTTAGTGGGAACTTATGAATTAAGGTAAAAGCCTTTTTATTTGCATAAGCTATCTTTCATAAGCTCAAAAATAAGTCAATCCAAACAGGCCCTTAGTCTCTGACGTCATACGTGGCTCAATACAATCACGACCCGTGGTGCCATGTGGCCCAATAAACTGACATTAGGGACTAAAACCAACCGTTTTTTAATATGCAGGACCAAATCTAAACAAACAAAAAAATACCGGGACTAAATTCAGAAAACATTATAATTGCAGTCGCAGGACTATAATCATATTTAAACCTAAACAACATTATAACAATAAGGCTCAAGTGGTCAATGAGTTTCACCAAGGAACGGATCATTCGGGAGAACCTGAGTTCAATTTCTGGGCAGAACAATTTTTTGGCCAAGCTTTACTTACCTCGCGGCCAAACTCCGGATTACTAGGCCCCTTCCCCTAGGAACCGGAGAGTTGACACCAAAAACAAATTATAACAATAAAGGGGGACTAAGGCATTAAGAATTAAGCAATTTCAACCCACTTGGGTTGATGCATTGGTATTGGCTTGGGACCTGAGAGTGTGCTCATCTTGAGGTCCGAGGTTGATGCATTGGTATTGGCTTCGGACCTGAGAGTGTGCTCCTCTTGAGGTCCGAGGTTCGACGCCAATTTGGGTGGGCTAATTTAGCTTCTTCAAAAAAAGAAAGAATGCGGCAATTTCAACTTATCACATTATATGCACGCTCACACAAACAATGTAACTAGCCATTATTGAAGCAGAAAGAAACAAATTCCAACGAATAACCAGCAAAACGAAATGCATGATTCTAATTTGTGTGACCAAACACTCCACTTAATACGATAAAAAATGGGGGAAAACTTACCCATTAAGCCTATCTACATAAAAATGCAAGCTTTAAGGGGATTTTGCAAATTAACCGATATCATAATATAGCAGGTTTTGTGTCAAAAAAAATATATATATAGCAGGTTTAGAGGAACAATAATGCAGGATAAGAAAATTCAGAGGTTGGAGAAACAACTGGAGAGACGAGAGTGGAATTGAGAGCTTACATAGTGGGAGGATTAGATTCAGAGGCAGTAGTTGCAAGAGCAGCTTCTTTCTCCGAAGCCATGAGACAAAGAACAAGTGAGAGGATCTCAGTAAGAAAATGGTGTCTCGTTCTATAATGTTGCTGCTGACAATGTTCCTCAAGATCCAATTGGGCCCACCCTTGTACTTTATTTTAGGGCTATAAACTATGGGATTATGATTATCTTTTGTAATTTTTTTTTTTTTAAATCTCGGTATCTGGCATAATGACCGATTAATCTGAGGGGGCCGATTTTACCGTCTGCTTGCGGGGCTCCGTTTAAAGCCATAATTTTTTACTCTGTATGGACTAGTCATCGAAATTTACATCAGAGGAAATCGAACCTGAGACATTGAAACGAGCACACTCCAAGATCACAAGTCAACACCACTAGACCAACCAAGTGGGTTTATCTGTTGTAATATAATCACACGGTTACATGTTATCCGAGATTCAATTGGTGTGATTATTTGATATATTTCAGTAATTTCACATCTCATTTGTTGACTTTAAATTAGACGATCTACGTCAATGTTACAAAGTGGTAGAATACCGCACACAGGATATCATGTATATTTGACTTGATTAATTTAAAGAGTAGATTGCTCGTATCACAATCATTTATTCTTGCTGACAATCCAAGTTAGCGAGAATATCGGCGGAACAATTAGCTTCTAAATAGATATGGTTTATGTGGATCTCACAATCACAATATAAACGATTGTGGATAAATTCATTTGTAGTTGCACCCTTCTTTAATCCCTGTAGTAAGTTAACATTAATGTTTATGTATCGTTTGATATGACTTTTTTACGGTCTAAAAGCTACTTTAAAACAAAGTTCAAAATAAGTGCTTTAAAAATAAAGTTAAAATTGTTTGGTGATTTCATTTTTAAAAAACTTAAAATAAACTCTAATTTAAAATTTGTTTGATAAAATATTTTATAAAAAAATAATATTTAAAATCATTATAAATAAATAAAATAGTTTATAAATATAATAAAAAATATTAATATTTTGTGTGCAATATTTTATCTTAATTTTGTGTATCTACATATAACATTTTAACTAATAGTATTTTATAAAATATAGCATTTGATTAAAAGTATATATTATTTGGATCATCTATGTAAAATTTACATAGATCTAAAACAATCTTATGAGTTATTGATATTCATAAAAATATAAAATGTTCAATAAAAATGCATAAAATTTTAATGTAGTATATCTCAATAACATATAAAATAATTTTATATTTGTGTAAAATTTTATATAAATAAAATCTAAATGATATATCTTTAAATCCATTGTAAATTTTATATTTTTTTATAGATATAAAATTTATATTTGTTCAAATGATATATTTTTAACATTATCGTCTAATTTTATCCATCCATATATATGGTTACTGAAATGAATAATTTTATATTTTGAAGAAGAAGAAAAACACTACAAGGTACTACATTTTATTTAATTTTTTAAATAATAGTAGTATGCACCTTTATTGTAACAGTGAAAATCAATAATAGTGCATTTTCAAAAAATAAAATAATAATAATAGTAGTAGTAGTAGTTCTCCCAAAAAAATAAATAATAATAATAGTGCACATATGTTGTAACAAAAAAAAGATTAAATATATATATATATATATATATATATATATATATATATATATATATATATATATATTTTTGACACAAACAAAATGATATTCATTCATTCAAATCGACAGATACATCAAATACAACCACATATTCAACTTCGCTAAAAACGTAAAGGATGAATCTGCGAACAAACTCACAGCATCCGAGTTAATAGCATACAACGGCATAATGCCTACAACAAATAATATGATAAAATTAAAATCACCGGAATATCCATGCTTCCGGATCTGCAACGTTGATGCCCAAATCATTGATTGAATCTGTAATTGACCGAAGATAATCTTTCGAGAAGAATCAAAGAACACCGCAACAAAACGGGAAATTAAATAACGCCGCACAAGACGACGATCAGCACAACGACGCACTTAGACGACGAAATCACAAAAAAACACAAAAGAAAAACTTAATCTATGTGAAAATCACTTATTTAAATTAAAAGAAAAGAAAAAAAGGTGTAGAGGGGGTGATTCTAGGCCAAAAGTGACCCAAAATCACCCCTCTATGATGAACAAAGAGAGCTTGGAGACAAGAATTTTTTTGTAAATCTATAACAATATATAAAGGGGATAAGGGAGTTTGGGCTGGATTTTTTTTGGTCCATTTTGCCCTTAACTTCTTTTATGGTTTTTTAATTATTCCATAATTGCCCTTAACTTCCTCTCTTTTTTTTATATGGTTTTTTCATCTATATCTATTTTATACTATATCTATAACAATATATAAAGGGGATAAGGGAGTTTGGGCTGGATTTTTTTTGGTCCATTTTGCCCTTAACTTCTTTTATGGTTTTTTAATTATTCCATAATTGCCCTTAACTTCCTCTTTTTTTTTTTTATGGTTTTTTCATCTATATCTATTCTATACTATAATATATAAAAAGAATACATGAGTTTTGGGGTAGAATTTTCATAATACCAACATTACCCTTGCTTTTTTTTTAGTAGCAACAAAAATCTTTTATTAACAAACTCACCATAACATAAGGCGTATCTTTTTTTTTGGGTACATAAGTTAGACACAGGCAGGCGCGAAACGCGCCTGCCTGGCCCGCTAGTTAGAATAATTGATTTTTTTAAAAGGTGAGAATTTGTGCTATCCAGGATTCGAAGCACATATTGAGCGAAAAGCTGTTTTCAATTCAAAAAAGTTCCACATATTAACTTTGTCAAAAGCTCATTATTAATGTATTTTACACATGTAAAAATTAAGTAACTTTTTTTATGAAGTACTTTTAAAAAAACTTGTTTGGTCCGGCTTCTCCTTATATGGAGTAAAAAGTCAGAAATAAGTTAGGGCAAATAATTTTTGAGCTTATGCGAAATAATTTATGCAAATAAATAAGTTTTTATATATTATTATAAGTTTTTCAATATAATTTATTAAAAAAACATTTTATAAAGATGAAATTTTTGTTAGTCAAAACTTATGAATTAATATAAAAGTTTATTTATTTGCATAAACTGTTTTCATAATCTCAAAAAAAAGTCAAATCCAAATTGGCTCTAAATCTTAAAGCATACATTACAAAACTCAACAACAAGATCAATGCACCTACCGTGAGATTATGAAATGTTGGACTTGATCAGTGGTCCAATGGGGTTTTTTCGGCGAGCAGAATTTGAATCCTTTGCATTTGGAGTGGCTTCATGACCACCGCTCATGCCACCAAGAGTGATTTGTGTTGAAAATTTAGGAATTTCATCAAGTCCAACATTCAAAACATTTTCATTTCCCATTGGAGTAGAAGAATAATAAGACCATTTACAATGGGTGATGAATGGTGATGTTGAATAGGTGTTGAGAGTTGAAAATGATTGGAGGAGGTGTGTTGAAATTGGGTGTTGAATGATGTGGAGGAGTAAGGAGTTGAAAAAATTCAACTGTGTTGAATCTGAACCAGGGGGTAACGTGGCGCGTTCTTGTTCGTTGAAGCTCGGCGCGTGCAGCACACACGCAGACAAGGCGCGTGATTGCGCAGAGGGACAGAGAGAGAAAGAATTATCCTGACACGTGTTGCTATTTGATTGGCTGGCCGGATTTTTTATCACAATAATACTTTGAACTCGATTATTTCATAGCAAATTAATTTTTTATTTTTTTACCAAAATTCATAATTTTTTTTGTCTATAAATAGAGACTTGGTTCATTTGATTTGGACACAGAAAAAAAAAACGGATTTTTCACTATAATAATTTTAGTATTATCTTCTTATTAGTGTTAATTTTGAAGTATTAGTCTTTTTTTAAGTGAAATGGATCCCAATAATCACTTCAACAACACCCAAAATTCTTCTAATCATCCCTACAATTATCAAAATCCAAATCAATTTTTCAACCAACATCCTCAAAACATACCTAATTTTGGTTTAACACCAAATTTCAACCAATCATCCTTTGACAATGATTTGTGTGTTGTATTTCAAATTAAGTTAAAATGATTTGTATCGTATAAATTATTTAAATAAATTTTGTTTTTATTAAAAAAACTAAAAAATAAATTGTTAAGTGTTTATTATTTTAATTTAATTTTAATCGATAATTGTAATTTTACGTAATCATAAAAACAAAAATATAAATTTAAATAAGAATATGAAATAAAAAATGGTGGGGTAGAGAAAGTGGTGGGGTAGAGTGTTGAATGAAAAAACTATTGGAGAGGAAAAAAGTTGAATGTGAGTTGAATGATTAGGTGAAAGAAAGAGAAAATGACGTGGAGTGTTAGAAAGTGAAAAAGTGGTGTTGAAATTGGGTGACCATTGTACATGGTCTAAGGGGGTGCTTGAGATGAATAAGGCATCATTGATCCATAATGTGGACAATAATTTGGATTAGACGGCGGCATGACGAAATTTGGAGGAAATCCATAATTTGGTATATTTTGGGGACCTTGTTAGTTGGAAGATTCATTTTGAAATCTATAGTTGTTGGGATTTGGGTAGTTAAAAAGGTAATTAGTAGAATTTTGGGTAGTAAAAAAGTTATTGTTGGAATCCATTTCACTAAAAAGATGTTTAGAGCTACAAACAAAAGTTTATTGAAGGCTAAATAGAAAAATTATAAGGAAAAATTCTTTTTTTTCTGTGTCCAAATCAAATGAATCATGTCTCTATTTATAGACAAAAAAAATTGATGAATTTTGGTGGAAAAAAAAAATCAATTTACTACGAAATAATTGACCTCAAATTATAAGGATAAGATAAAAATTTAAAAATAACAACAACCAATAATATGTTGCCAATTGGAGGAAAGGGACTCACTCCCTCCCCCACCACTTGTTGTTTCAACGTGTTGGAAATTTCCAACTCCAATTGATCCACATATTGTTCGACACCCAAGACTTTCAACTAGCTCATTGTAAGTGGTCTTATATGTTTAATAAGCAACTCATATGTGGCCCCACCAATTTTTACAATTTTATTTTTTACTTGGACACTAGATTTTATTAAACAAAATAATTTAAAAGTAACAACACGTCCACCCACTCAACAAAAAATTTAAATAATAAAAAAAATACCACCACTTGAAACACTCTCACTCTTTCATTTTCTTTGTTATTTGTAGAATCCTTTTTTCCAAACACAATGAAGAAAAAAAAAACATTTATCTGTTCAATACCCACACAACGAAAAAATCATTCCCTCATCTCATTTTCTTCATAATTGAAGCTCTCCACTCACATCTCTCAAAATCTTTTCTTCTCTCGTACATGCAACATAATCAGTTGCAACATAGTTTATTTGCAACAAAGAACAAGTTTTTGCCTAAATTTGTGAGCCGTGTTTCTGAATGTGTGTTTTTTTGTGAATTTATAGATCATTTTCTCCATTTTTGGTGGTTTTAGGATCTATCACATAATGCACGCATTGCTTTCATATCCCTCACATTTTTTTGTTGTCAAGTAGTCTAGTGGCTACAAATTTCACCCTTAAGTTGAATAAGTAGGATGATCGAGGTTCGAACTCTATCTCATGCATATATCATGCAACGTCCATGCCAACTAAGCTAAACTCATGGGATACCTCACATTTTTTATCGGTACATAATACTAGATTTCCTTGTTTTGAACTCGTGCATCAATAAATTTTTCTATGTAATAATATGTTATTACAAAAAAATTATTTACAAGCAATTGTATTATAAATACCATTTGATAAAGCCCACATAATCCGTTATTTGAAAATATGGGGAAAATCGGATCCCTCACTTTTTTGTTATTACACAATACTATATTTTCTTGTTTTGAACTCGTGTATGTATCAATAAACTTTTCTATGTAATAACGTTATTATATAACTTTTTTTTGGTCAAGTAGTCTAGTGGCTAGATAATCCACCTTAAAGGTGAATAAGTTGAGTGTCTCAGGTTCGAACCCGGGCTCTTGCACATATGGTGCGATATCCATACCAACTGAGCTAAGTTATTAAATAAATTTTATTTGCAAGTAATTATATTAAAATTTTCATTTGATAAAGTCCACACAATCTGTTGGTTGAAAAATATGGGAAAAAAAACAAATCCAAATAAATTTAACTTTAATTTTTTGTATAGATTTTACCATTTTTTAATATTTTAAAAAATATAAGTTTGCTTTGATATATAACGAAATTTGGATTCTTATAGACCATTTTTGCTATCTGTTTTTAATTTATCATGTCTTATATGTGTCATGCTTAAATTGAAACCTAATGCTCAAATAATCAATGGGTTGTGTGGACTTAATCAACAGTATTTCTAAATATTATTTGGTGAAGTTAAAATTATTGATAAAACCTAGTACTTCTGTTTTAGGATAATAAAATTTAGAAATATTAAAACACATCAATTTGTGTGCACCAAACATATCAGGAGGCCATGATGTCCATATATTTAAAACTAGTCGTCTGTCCGTGCGTTATACGGGTTCGGCGGAACACCATTTAGAAGTCAATCAAGAATGTTGTTTATCATGGTAAATAAAACATAATTTAGCGCGTTGCATTGGTTTGACGGAACATCATTTGTATGTCAATCATGAATGTTTTTTTTTTAACGTGTTAATCATGAATGTTGTAAGTCATGAATGTTGATTTAAATTAAGGGAATGACATAGATTAAACATAATTAAGTGAAGTAAGTACTAATTAGTAATATATTAGTACTGTAACAAAAAATAGATATCAAATTATGAAAAAATCAAAGTTGTTACATAGTGATAATATAAAAGTGCATACAAAATTAGCATAACACAAAAGCTAATGTTGACAATAAAACACAATTCTAACTCAGTGGTGGTGCTTATAACTTAAAGTAATGTTCGGTTTGATAGAAGGCTTTGTATCCAGCAGATGTTCTAGGTGCAACTAAAGTTGTACGCACACCATCATCAAAACAACAATTACTGATCTCAGACCATCCATGGGTGAAACATAAATCATCACCTCGTATTTCAACAGTAACTTCAAAGTGATTACCAAAACGATCCACCAACATGTTGTATTTATGCATCTCATATCCAAATTCTTCAGCCAACATAGAGGGTAGGCCGGTCCCAAGTATTTGGAGGCCCTGTTTGAAAATTTAAAATGGATCTTTAATAAAAATATAATTTTTTTTAAAAGTCATACTCTATTTAAATTGTAAATAACATAAAAAATAGCCATCATAAATAACATCTAAAAGCGACATATTTTAATCAATGACATTAAAATACATCTTCAATCTAATATCATTATCAACTTTACATTTTCTTAGGGAAAAAAAACTTTCTTGTAATGTTGCTTCTTTTTTTACAATCAACCGCAAGTTATTTATAAAATTAAGAGTGTGTTTATTAAATATTTTATTTTTTGAGTTATAAAATATTTTTAGTAGTAACAAAGTCATTAATTTCTTTTACATATATAAATTTTTTAATAGACCGATATAAACAATTAGAGGCCCTGAATGTTTGAGTCCCTGTGTGGTGGCTCACCTTGCACACCCACAAGGCCGGCCCTGCTTACTAACAAACTATTCGAAACAAAGATGTTAGAAAAAAATTGAAAACTGAAGAATCCAAATTACTAAGATGTGATAATGAAAGTAATTAACATACCTGAGACTTTGAACATTCAAATTGAAAAGCTCTATATTTGACCT
The DNA here is from genome assembly GCF_020283565.1 of Trifolium pratense. Lineage (NCBI taxonomy): Eukaryota > Viridiplantae > Streptophyta > Magnoliopsida > Fabales > Fabaceae > Trifolium > Trifolium pratense. The sequence continues at coordinate 13,429,119 of NC_060064.1, read as the reverse complement.
TCACCATATCCAAATAGTTACAATCATGGTGAGCTTTAGACCAATCAACAAGCTCTATGTAAAATCACAAAGATAATAATTAGAGATTATATAACCAAATGTATTAAAGATCCATAAATTTATATTAAATAAAATAAGGTGCTATTCTCTTACAACAATTTGGCAAGGAGAAAAATAATTAAGCAACACCTAAATACTTTAGTTTATGGCCAAAATTAAGAGAGAAGAGACAAAACTAAGACTGTAAATACAGACCCAAATAGGTAGGCGTGTAAACACCAAAGCCTAAAAAACACAACTATTATGAAAAAACAAAGCAGTAATGATCTAAACCATTACTTAAAGTGTTCTCAATCTTCACACATGTCATCTTGGTTTGCTTTGGGGTAGTAGCATGAGCTTCATAAGCAAAATCTAAATACCGTAGTTTATGTGAAACAAAACTATTTGAAGAACATGCAATAGGAAAGAAATAAAACTACACATGCAGAACAAAATAAACAACTTTTGAAGAACATGAATATACCCTATTGTTTTTCACAAATTTCACAAAAATACACAAAAAAAAAAATATTGTTGCACATAAATAGAAAATCAACCTTTGAGAAGCTGGTATACACTACATGCAATAGTGGAGGTATGGATTTCATCAAAAAGAGAATCATTGAAACAATTTGTGAAATTGGAACCCATGATTGAGCAACAATGAAAAAAAAACACCAGAGGATGAGTACTCTGTTTTTAAATAGAGAATAAAAGAGAAAGAGAGAAAGAAAAGGGATTTGTGTGAGATAGATGAAGAAAAAGAAACATTTGACACTAACGATTGATAAACAATAGCATTATCAATTAATTCCTAAATAATAGCAATATTCATTACAGACATTCATTACGGTTAATTAGTCATTACCTCCTCTTATTCAATTGGATATTGTTTTTTCTTAAGTGAATTGCGTTTTCGAAAAATTGAATATATATGGCAAGTGTAGTTTTCTATGGTGTTAGTATTTTGTTGTTTCAGTTTTCTATGCCAGACTACAGTCACACTTGTAAATCTGATTCACTAATTTCTTTTAACGGCAATTTTGAATCACTAATGTATGATTCATTGCTTTCAATGATTAACAAATCATCAACATACAAACAGATATGCAAATCATCAACATATAGACATATCACTATTATTCCATTTGCAGCATCTTTCGTGACATACACTCCATGTTCAATGATGCATTTCACAAATCCTATCTCATTAAGATTTTTTTTTAAAAAAAACTCACTGAATAAGACATTAATTATTCCTTATACTTCTCAATGTTACACGGGTTAGAAAAAGTTAAGGAAATTTAGTTGAATTAGTTGACCATTTATTGATTAGTTGACATAATATTGATGTTTAAAGAGTGTCTCAGAGCACTGTTTAGTAGTATTTTTCAATTTATAATTAAGCAAATTTAGTTTTAGTTGAAACAAAAATTATGTGCAATTTTTTTTATAAAGACGATAAATATAATAAAATTTAAGTAAACATTAAACATGAGAGGTCTACATTTTATAGAGACTAAATACATACATAATGCTATGTATAAAAAAAACAAATCGGAAACTTTGCATTTCCACATTCATCAAGCAATTTAATAGAAACATAAGACTTATCTATTCGATTTTTTTTTAATTGCCCCTAAAAAAATCGTTTTTTACAGCAATACCCCTGTTTTAAAAAATATTTCCGTAATACCCCTCTTTTGGGACAAAAACTGGCAAGCTGCAGGTCCCCACTGATGGCGGAACCGACAGTGTCGCCATGTGCAGGTAATGGCGGAAATGGCAGTTCTGCCATTGACCAACATTTTTTTTTTCATTTTCTGGCCTGAAAATGGCGTTTTGTATTTTATTTTTTTTTAAATGTTAATATTAAACTCTGATCTAAAACTCTGATCGCAAATCAAGCCTCAAAAACACAAATCGAAATAAAACAAATTAAAACCCAAAAGTTTTGATCTGTTTATTACCTTTCCTTTTTTTTTTCCTGTTTCTTTGTTCTATCTTCCCTACTTTCAGATTTTGGTTCTCTGCCTCTTTGATTTTTTCATTTGATTATGATTTATGGTGGTGATTGAATTTTGGTCGACGGGGAGGCACAACTGATTCTGTGTTGTTCTTTCAATTTTTCTCCCCCTTCAGCCCATAACAAAAAAAAAATCTAATAAACAGAGCCAGAAAAAGAAGAATTAGAAACACAAAAGAGGTAATAGAACAACAACATTTAATTTTTGGGGTTTTAATATGTTTACTTTGATTTATTTGTTTTGGGGTTTGATTTGTGTTTAAAACTGGTTAAAAGTGTTTAAAAAAGGATTTTGGATTTTTTGGGTTTAATTTGGGATTTTTTGGGTGATTTTAGGTATCCGGCACGGTGGTGAAACCGCCGGAAACCGGACGTCGCGGTGGCTAAAGACGCCGGAATCTGGCCCAGGCGGTGGTCCGCCGCCGGCATTCATGTGTTCATGAAGAACAACATGAATGTTCTTGAGTGAGATGTGAGAAGAGAGAGAGCCGAGAGAAGAAGAGAGAGAAAGTGAGAAGAAAAATGAAATTTTTTGAGGATTAGGAGAATTTATACCTGCTGATCCTACGCGCGTAGGTCCACTGCAGCTGCACCATAAGCCTTTCATCACAGCCGCTGATCTTCATTAGACGGCTTAAATGTCTTCTTCCTTTTTGGATATAAAGGAAAAAAACAAAAACCAAATTCTTTGGTCAATGGCGGAACTGCCATTTCCACCATCACCATGCACATGGCAACACTGTCGGTTCGGCCATCAGTAGAGACCTGCAACTTGTCAGCTTTTGTCCCAAAAGAGGGGTATTACGGAAATATTTTTTAAAACAGGGGTATTGCTGTAAAAAATGATTTTTTAGGGGCAATTTAAGAAAAAAATCTATCTATTCAACAATGTGGATTTTTCGTTGGTGCCACACTTGTTAATCTAATGAATTTTTTTTTTTTGACCACCAGTTTAATCTAGTTTGGGGATTAGCTCTGGCATAAAATAGTTTCAGCCCCCTTCCAATCGCAGTTGCGAAGGATTGAACTATCATCCTCCCTACATTAAATTGTAGCATTAAATGGATATATAACATTGATTGGATGCATGTTTTGTTTAGGAATATACAGACGAATGCAGTATTTTTTTTTATAAGCACAGACGAATGCAGTATAAATTGAATTGATTGAAATAGGCTTCATTTAGTGTATGTCACAGTTGCATCAAGGAATATAAAAATTATATGAATGCCTGATAGATTTTATTTGGTAGGAAGATGTTATATATTTTTTAGTGGGTATTGACATATTAACGAAACAATTATACTCATCTTATATATTAAAGTGGAGATTATTCGATTGAACAAAGCTTAGAAGTAAACTTAGCAATCTAAAATTTGTATGTTGTTCCCAGACCATGTGGCTGAAAGGATTATTGCGACAACCCTCATTGGTTCAGTTTAAGAGGACAAGATGGTTTGGGAGGGGGAACAAAATGGTTGTTACTCTGTCAAATCAGGTTACAAGTTGGCTATGCAGCATATTATTCATAGTGACAAATACCATATGTGGCTGGTAACTGGAAAGAAATATGGAAAGCGCATGCTCCGCATAAAGCTCGTCACCTTCTTTGGCGGTTATGTAGAGGATGCCTTCCACGAGATGTCGACTATTAGAACGTAATGTGGATTGTGAGACTCAGTGTCCGTTGTGTGAAGAGGATGTAGAAGACGATGTACACACTTTTTTCACCTGTTCTTTGTCATGGTCTCTGCAGCGTGTCAACAAGGTAGTGCGACCGATAGAGTTTTTGCCATGTGTCAGTATGATGACCATGCTACTATATGAAGAGTGGCTACATTGTTTTCGAACATATGGCACAACCGTAATGACATAATATGGAATGACAATGCTAGAATGCTAAGTCAAGTTGGACGGGCTGCATATGCTCAGTGGAATGAGTGGATTGCAGTTCATAAGTTGCGAAGTGATAATGATCATTGATCATTATGTCTTGCCTTCAAGCACATACAGGTGGGAAAATCCTGGTATAGAATGGTTAAAATGTAATGTAGATGCATCGTTTTTTTGTCGACTCGGGAAGGAAAGCGATGGGTGCCTGTTTCCGTAATAGTTGCGGTGAATTTACTGCCGGATTCACACAGTGGCAGCAGCTAGTTTTATCAACAAGGGAGGGTGAAGCATGAGCATTATTGCAATCGATGACTGAATCTAAGCATAGAGGTTCTGAGCAAGTCCAATTCGAAAGTGATTCTCAAGTATTAGCTGAAGCAATTCGTACAAAGCAGCATGGTAGTTCAGAGTTTCTTTCAATCGTTAATGATATCATTCTTGTTATGTTATCCGGTGTAAACTTTGAAGTCAAGTTTGTTAGGAGACAAGTGAATTTGGTTGCTCATACGTTAACTAGGGCGGTCAATTCTTAGACTAGTTTCCATAGATTTAAAAATATTCCTTCACGTATTGGACTTTTGGTGATTAATGAAACGCATTAAGTTTGTTTGGTTCAAACAAAAAACTTACCAGTGACATATATTAACAAAACCACATGTCTTGTTAGACCTTTTTTTTATTTGAGAAAAAATGTCTTTTGATGGATTTCCAATTGCATTATTGAAGAACTTAATTTTCATGGTTTTAAATTGCATTATTGATAGACTTAAATTGGTAATCAAATATTGAGAGAGAATAAAAATAAATAAAGTTGTTTTTGAGAATAAAATTAAAAATGAGTAAAAATAACTCTAAGTATATGAAAAAAAACAAAAAAAAAAGAACCCATTTTTTGCAATTCCTACGATGCAATTGGGGCTTATCGACAGAAAAGAATCAATTTCGATAGTCCTTTTTGGCTCTGATGGCCAATAGATCATCGCATTATGTCTTCGAGAGAAGTTCCTATTGAATTTTACTATGAATCTTTTGGTATCTATTTTGAGATTTATGAACATTATTTAGTAATAAGAAGTATAAAAAAAGAAATTTGTTGTATACGTTTTTGAGAGATGAATTAGAGAAAAAATGGAAATTTTTGCATGTAGTTTCATTGGTTATTTTTTAGCTATGAATTAGAATAATTAGAAGTGAAGCTAAATTATTTACAAAAAAAAAAAAAAGTGAACTTAAATTTGATTAAAAGAAATTTTAGCAGTAAAAGAATTATTCAACCCTGAAGTAGGATGAAACCACATTACTAAAGAGACATACAAACAGATAATAGGAGATTAGTACAAAGTAACCATTAAATACAAACATAGATGTGTAAACACCAAAACCTAGAAAACACAATTTTTCTGAAGAAACAGAGCAGTAATGATCTAAACCATTACTTAGTGTTCTCAATCGTCACACATTGAACATTAAGGATGAGAATTAGTAGGGCACCTATGGTCAAGGAAAACATACATAACATAATTATAAGAAGGTTCTGTGACACAAAATGTGATATTATCGTCGAGACTGATGCCATGAACAGTGCACAAATCGGTCCAGCCGCCAGATATCATGCATGCTAGTTTACATTCATAATCAACACCAAAAATTAACTTGCACGGATAGCGTTCACCTCCACAATCGATCATAACTATATTTGATTAAGCAAAGGTAAAAACATATTTGCCGAATCCATACCATGGTAAGGACTGTAAAAAAAAATGCAATGAGTAAATAAAAAAGAACTATAAAGGCAACTAAAGAAATTGCAAAAAAAATATTAAAAAAATATGAATACCAAAGTTCCAGAATCAACATCATAAACTGTCATCTTCTTAACGAAAGAACGAATAAATAAGGAAGGTGGTGTAGGACCACAATATAAGGAAGTAGATGAACCGGGTCCATTTCTCAGCAACAAAAGCCTCAGTAGTTGTTGATAGACAGGATAGGAAATCTCATTACCCCCTTGAGGTGAGCCGCAATAGCAAAAGCTTAGGATTAACATAGGCAAGGGTGACCCAAGCACCAAAGCATACATCATAGATATCCTTAATAGCAGACCAATGATCATAAAAAAATTAACTCTTTAAACCTCCTTGTAACATGGACCTTAATCTCATTATCATTAGGGTCTTCGAGAATCACATATGAGGAGATGGTATCACCCAATTCTCGCCCAAAACATTGTGGAAGCCTGCCTATTGGCTGCATAACATAGTTGAAAGTTAGTCAATATTAGGTGTAAAAAATTATCAGCTTCATAAAAATGATATAGCATGCAACCAAATCAACCTAAGGTCTGTAAAAAAATCTCCTAATCACCAACTATTATTACAAAAATTTAATTATAAAGCAAGCTAGAAACAGTAAATGATTTAAAGTTGTAAAGAACTAACACTTTCGATGTCAAGCTCAATCTGATATGTTTTCATGCCACTGATATGATTATCCAAAAAAGTGTCAAGATCATGTTCATTTTGTTGTGGAGCCTCAGGATCAACAAAAGATGAACCACTTGGTAGTGAGGAATTGTTGTTAGCCATTAGATAGGAGTAGGGAATCAGAGAAAGGTATATGCATGCAAGTGTTGTGTTTGACTCTTAGTTGATCTCAAGAGGAGTTTATATAATGATAGTTGGAGATAGTGATAGTCTAAACCAATTGGCAAGGGAAATACTCATTAATTGAGAAAAATACGTGCTTAGCTGTTTAATGATGTAAGATGAGGCATAGTTTAGTTGGATTTAATGCAAAGAGGACACATTGGGTGCATACAAGAGTGATGATGCTGCAAAAGAGCCAGAGCAGTAAATGAAGCTCAAATGGAAGCATATAATCATTATATGAATCTTCCACAGAGATTTTCTCTCTTATAAAGTTAGTATTGTACTTTTCTAAGAGTAAAAGGAATAAATGTGGAAGTTATATAAGAAAGAGTGTCTAAAATATGTTATTTTTTCAACAAAGTGCATCGTTTTACCAATGTCAAACAAAATACTACATGCAAAGAATTATCTCTACTAGTTGCGGAAAAAAAACTCCACCAGCTTGAAATTAATGCTTACGTCAATGGAAGAGCAATGAACAAATGAGCCTTTCAACTACCTCCCTAATATTGATCCGTTGACAAAGGGGATGTATGATTGATTGGATTTATTGTTGCTCTTTTGTAGGGAGTGTTTGTTGGACATCCAAATTACTCTAAGTTTAAATGAATTTTAGTTACCATTACTTGATCATATTTATATAATGTTTACTTGATCATATTCATATAATGTCTTATGGCTTATAACATCTATTGCTTATTAAGATTGGAGAGATGGAATACAGTGTATAAAAAAACATCTTTTACTAAAATATAAAACACGTAAATTATACAAAAAAAAATTTCATTCAATTGTAGAAAGTATAAATCATAGTAAACTTGCTAGAAATATATAAGTTATATAATTATTTGTTTTTTTCATAGCTAATAGATGGTTTTTTTTTTAAAAAAAAGTGAATATATGGTTATTCGTTGATTAAATAGAATGAGAATAAATTAAGATTATGTGTAGATTTATAATTTTTAAGGGCTTATTTAAATAGATGTGATTGGCAAAAACATAAAATTTTTTACTCAACAATGAATTTAGCTACCCATTTGTGATATACTAAGTATACTAAAAAAATTCTATGAAAACATTAAGATGAACAGTGACAGTTGTGATTGTTGCGGCGTCAAATCATTTTCACAATTCACAAACTACAAAAATTGACACTACTATGTTACTACATTATTATCCACCATTACACGCCGAAATCGTCTAATGTAACTTTTGATAATCAATAGTGGAGTGGGATAATTACATGTTTGCATCAATACTCTCTCAAGATTAGTAGCAATAAATATGCTAGATGTCATAATTACATTTTATTAATTAGCACAAAACCATGTCACATCTTGATAAGACTATTGTATGTGACCATTAGTAAGTAGGATTAAATTACATCTTGATGACAAATATGTTGCTTGTTGTATATAGTTAGTTGGTAAGCTTTGAGTTAGTATTAAAGAGTTAAATTAAATGATATATTCAAAGTGAACTTATGCAAAAAATGTATAGGTGCACCCACTAAAAATAATTTTGGGTCGAATTAATCTGAAGATTGTTTTAAATAGATCGAATTGTGATGATACATCGTGGCAGGGACGGACTTGGAGGGGGCAAGCAGTGGCCAAGGCCCCCCCTCCCCCTCATTTACATACATACATATACATAATATATAATATATATTATTTATCATTTACATTATATAAATAAGAATTTAATTGATATGTATTTACGGTGTAAAAATATTTATATTGTCGAACAATTATAAGTGTTGAATTATTAAAACTATACCCTTTTAATTAACAAAAAATTAGTTGTTTCAAGTGGTGAGTTTTGTGTCTCTTAAGTAAGTGGTCAAAAGTTTGATATTTGGCTCTTGCGTATGAACAAAATTTGATTGAGGGGAAAAATTCATTTTTTGTGCCCCACATATTTCTCGGAGGCGATTAGTCATCAATAACCATTAAACAAGAACTTCGTAAATATAACACGATAACATAAAAAAATTACATGGACAGTGTAACAGAAAAATCTACATTCACTTTTATTATTTTACTATTTTTTGGCCCCTGATGTGATAAGCTTCTGGATCCGTCCCTGCATCGTGGTTCCTACAAATAGTGGTTTTGGAAGAAAAAAAGATTCCAAATCAATGACCACTGTATCAGCATATCAGGTCTATATTGTAAAATTTGATGAACCAATATCCATGGTTTAAAATATGATATAAAGTGACTAAGATATTGAAAAAGATGTGTCGATGACGTATTGCAACGTATCAATTGGGTATCGCAGAGTGTCACCGACATATTTATTAATTTTATTAAAAAATAAATTTGGATACTGGTTCGATACATATTGCCGATGTATCGGAACATGAAACATTTCTCTTCTACTTATTTGCACGGAAAAAATTATACTCATTTTCTCTTTAATTGATATTGTTAGTAGACCAATTCAATATGAGTATAAATTAAAGAATAAAAATAACAGTGAAATAATAGTAGACCAATTTCTCTATTTTTTTTATACGTACCTAAAATAAGCATGATCATTGGATACAATTATTCTTTAATCGAGTATTAGTTAGTAGACCAATTTAATGTGAGTATAAATTCAAGAGTAAAAATAAGAGTGAAATAATAGTAGACCAATTTCTTTCATTTTTTTTATACCTAAAAAAAAACATGGTCATTGGATACAACTATTCAATATAACTCGATAAACTTGTGGCCTCATTGGATATAACTATTAGTAATCCATTAGCATATAAGATATTGAATTCGTTGGGTTGACTATTTTCAAAATATCAAATTTCTATAATTTTTGTTATCCAACTTTTGCTTATATTTTGGAATTGAGAGAGTATATGAATATGATCAAGTAATGGTACCTAAAATTCATTTAAACTGTAATTTGGATGCCCAACAAAAACTCCCTACAAAACAGTATTTATGATATAGCTATGCCTACAAAAGAGCAACAATAAATGCAATGAATCATACATCCCCTTTGTGGACGGATCAATATGAGGGAGGTAGTTGAAAGGAAAAATATTGCAACGTCATGTGGAATAAAAATTAAATCAATTTCCACCTGGTACTCTTCCTCATTTGTCCATTGCCCTTTCATTGACATAAGCATTAAGTTCAAATTGGTGGAGTTTTTTTTTCTTCTCTGCAAGTGGTAAAATTAAAACAATCCAAGACATTAACAATAGACTACATCCGTCCCAAAATATAACCAAAAAGTGGTCAAGAAAAGAGAATGCATTTAGTCCAAATCTTTTACCAAATACATCAAGTTTATTTGATTTATTTTTGCTTATATTTTGAAACGGAGAGAGTACAATGGAATTATAAAACAAAATAATAATTTATTTAAGTGGATAATTCATACATTAGCTTGGATAGATATTAATAGGAAATCACTACAAACAGATAGGTGTGTAGATTTTTAAACACTAATAAACACAATTATTAAACCCTGAAATAGGATGAAACCACATTACCAAAGAGACATACAACAGATAATAGGAGATTAGTACAAAACAACCATTAAAATACAGACATAGATAAACTAAGATTGTAAATACACACCCAAACAGGTAGGTGTGTAAACACCAAAACCTAAAAAATACAATTATTCTGAAGAAACAGAACAATAATGATCTAAACCATTACTTAGTGTTCTCAATCATCACTGTCAGATTTTATATTGGGCCTAACTCATCCCTACAAAACCGGCTTGTAAGGTGAGGATTGCATCTAGTATATAAACACTACACAGGCCATATCTCTTAGCAATGTGGGACTAAATCCACCCCTTCACACCCAACACAATGAAGGTGTTGGAGGCTGCAATGAAGGCAACCCAAATGCCGCAATTAGGCAGATGGGGGCGGACCGCAATGAAGGCGGAATATCCAACACACCCCCTCACGCTCAGGCCCAATGGGCCTGAAGCGTGGACGATGCGGGAAGCCCAACAATAGATCAAGGATAGGCTCTGATACCATGTCAGATTTTATATTGGGCCTAACTCATCCTCACAAAACCGGCTTGTAAGGTGAGGATTGCATCTAGTATATAAACACTACACAGGCCATATCTCTTAGCAATGTGGGACTAAATCCACCCCTTCACACCCAACACAATGAAGGTGTTGGAGGCTGCAATGAAGGCAACCCAAATGCCGCAATTAGGCAGATGGGGGCGGACCGCAATGAAGGCGGAATATCCAACAATCACACATGCCATCTTGGTTTGCTTTGGGGTAGTAACATGAGCTTCATCAAGATTACCAAATGCTTCCATAGCTGGTTTGCATGTTGGAGCCTCAACTGAATTAACCAAATCCACATCCTCAATTGACACAACTGGTTCTTTGGTGGCAGACCCACCAACACCATCAAGATCAAGAGGTTTCTTTCCAACATCCTTGCTAGTTGGAGTCTGAACACTGTCAGGGACAACAGTCTCTTCATTGTTGTTTGAATCAACTACCTCAATAGAATCCTGAATATAAATATTCTGAAATAATTAAAGAATAATAATCAAAATGAAAAAATTATTATCCCTATAAACAAAACACAGAGTAAATAAAATGGTACAAGTGGAGTGTCAACGCCCAAATTGAACAATGGGGGATCATAATTGGCAATGTCACCATCATCACTAAGTTGGTAAATAGACATAACAATTAGTTTTTCATAAAACAAAAAGAATTAAAAAAAAAAAAAAACATTGCTAGTATCTGTAAACTACATTTATCCCATGTAGCGTTGTGAATCGATTGATAATTTCTTCATCACTAGTCAATTTTTTTACTGTATAACTGCGCCAATTACGATATAGATTGTCATTCGTCACTTCAATCTTAAAAAGCATACACTTGTTAACAAACACATCAAGTTCTGGAGGGTAATAATTAGAATTGCCCTGCTATAAAAACATAGGATCAAAAGATTGGAATGATTAAACAATACATATAATCCAAAATATTACTGTTGAAAAGCACAAAGAAATTCAAGGTTACATTAATCATAGCATCAAGCAAATTATGTGCACTTCTCCCTAAAACTTGAGAGACAACACGATCAACCATAATAAAAGTTATGGATCATGTATTGTCTATGACTTGAAGATGAACTTTGAACCTGATGAAATTTACCGAAATTATAATACCACAGTTAATTAATCATTAGAATAAAATATTTATCCAATTAAAAATGAAATGTTGGTAAAGACTATACCTAGGAACTACAGTTCTTGGCATCTTGCATTTATCACAATAGAGTTGACCTCCAACAACACTAATTCTTGATGCGCATCTGCATTAAGCTTTGATAAAACCATCCTGCATAAGTATCAAACTCACATGTCCAAGCCAATACAGAACCGCAAACTTTCTGCAATAGGGAAAATATATTTCATTTTAAAAAGAGCTAATCGAAGAAAAAAGGGCAGAAAAAATTATTTAACAATGTTAGAAATACTTTTAACCTCAGTAGATTCAATTAGATCTTCAATTGTCATCCTTTGAGTTTGTAGGAAATCATCAGCGACACTAATCACAGATGGTCCAGTCATTTGACTAACAACCTGAGTTAACTCCACATTTGCAACATTCATCCTATGCCATAAACAAAATAACATAGTAAGGTAAGGAAAAGAAATTAAAGTATACCTAAAAGAATAGATATATTAGAGATACCTTTCTATATAGTGAGCCACCTCAGGAAATTGAGCATTCAAGAACAACTTTGATCCATGAAAAGAATTCGAAACTCCCATAGCACCTACTCCAGCACAAAATGGTCAGAATATTGTCTTACCTATCATAGATTTTAAATAACAAATGTAAATCATAGTATTTTTTCTCACTGAGATACTTCTTGTGCTTGCAGAGCTGAAGTATTATTATCACAAGCATCGATGGATCGTGACTATCCAAACATTGTTGCATTTTTAGAGCAAAGTCATCCCATAAAGTACAATGTATCCTATTCCCTCTACCATATAAAAAATTTTAAGGGATGAGTACACAACAAATAATCGACATATATAATGCACTAAGTATCGATACATAAAGAAACTTACTCTAAATCTTCAAGGGTGGAATCCATAACCTTATTTATCTTCCCATTTTTCTCAATTTCCTTCATAGCATTTTTCTCAACAACATGGCCAATAACATCTATGACAAACAATACTTAATTAGACAAAAAAAAAAAACATAATGGTGAAAACCAAACTGAAACAACAATTTGTAAAAAACGAGGCATAATATAAATCCCACAAAGAAAGCGATCCTCTTTAGTGCATGCCAGAATGTCTTGGAAAAACATAAAGACAAAATGATTCATTGGTATTTTTGGGGCTTTGACTTTATAAACCTTAGTTCCTCACATGAAATTCAGTTTGTGTTTATGGGAAGTACTCTTGAAAGTAGCATCATTCTTACCAACCATAAATTTTTCAAAAAAATAAGCACATCCTTCTTCAAGTTGATCCTTAAATTGAGAAATCAAATCTTTCCTAAGAGTTGCATGAAATGAGTCACCCTATATAAAAAAAAAAGAGATTCATATAAACTTAGATTAATTGAAATTAAATTGGCAAAGAAAACATAAGAATGAAATTCTCATTAATCTACCCTTTCATCAAGAAAAATCATGTGCATAGCTCCTTCCTCAACAACATTATTACGATCGGGTGTAGTCCAAAGATTAATTACTCGAACCCTTATCTGGAAATCAATCTTTCCTCCCGAAATTTCAGAAATCTTGGTCTTCTTCACATAAATTTCTATACATACAAATTGTAAGACCAAAAAAACATGAGCAAGACTAAGAATAAAAAAGCAAGATATGAAGTTAAAACATATTCACCTGAGTTAGCCATTTTTGTGTCAAGAGAAATGATGATGTTGAAAGGGTATTTGTTGATGATAAGATAGATGAGTAGATTGGTGGTATTTATAAAGAAAGATGATTACAGTTAAGGAGTGCATGTTGGACACATGGGAGATTGCATGTGTTTTCAGTAATTTATGAGGAAGAAGAAAGCATAAGAAAATACAGGGAGAAATATACATAGAAGACACATGGAAGTATGAATCAGAGAGTGTTTGTGAGAAGAGGTTTTTAGCGAGAAATATAGAAAACCTAGGGTTAGAATTAGGTTTGGTATTAGGATTAATGAATGAGGCTTAGTTTTAGGGTTAGTATGGGTTGAGAATTTATAAAAATGGAAGATGGAAGATAAAGCCCATAAAATTTATTCTCATAACTTTTGTCTTGCATTTTGGTTGAGAGTTATTCTCTTCACATTTTATCTTGAATGCTCTTTTGTTTTTAGAGTGTTCTTCTGCTCTAGATAATTTCACCAATTCAAATATGTGATTCTCATGCAAATGATTCATATTTTATTGCTTGACAAACTCATGGAAGAAGAGATGAATATTTGAATGGAAATTACACATGCCTTATCAAATTAGTCATATAATTATACCGTTTACTAGATAATTAATTTACTATATATCATGCTGCTGGAAGTCGTCCGAAAGACTAATGTACATGACATCGTTAAAATCAAGATCTATTTTATCTCTTGCTGTTAATTTTTTATGCATAAAAAAAAAAAAAACAAGCTAGAGAGAGGAATCATTGTTTTCATAATTATAATTAATTCATTCTCTTCTATTTAAAGTATGTTTTGATAATTTTCCAATACAAAAAAAAAAAGTCTCACTTTGTGTTTTATGATCAATCAATCTTAGCCATTAATCTATAAGGGCCCGTTTGGTGGGCAGGATAAGAGACATGATAGGATAACTGTATCATATTCTGTCTTAATTCAGTGTTTGGTGAGACAGCAGAATATGATAAATTAATCCTGAAGCTTATCATATCATGTCTCCCTAGTTAAAATTCTTATCCTGAATTTGAGCTGGGTTACCGGCAGGATAGGACAAGAAAAAAATTATCGATTTATTCTATAAAATATATTTTAAAATAAAAATGAAAATTAATAAAATATAAATAATAAAATAATTTGATAGTAAATTAATAATAAAATAATTAATTTTTAAGTATATATGCAATTTTCTCACAAGGGTAATTGTAATAAATATAATCTAAAAAATCAAAATTCTACTAAATTACAATATTTTAAAGTAAAATAATTACTAAAAAATTATAAAATAGGAATATTAATTTAAATTTTATAACAAATTAAATATAATCTTTTTGCAATGGTAGTTTTATTATTTACGTATGAGATATATCCCATATTTATTTAGCTTATCTAACATGTATATATCATGGAGTTAATTATTTGATCATGATTCATATAAAAAATTAAACTTGATTATTTTCTCATGATTTTTATTTAAAATTATATAAACTTATTTGATTACTTATTTATATTTTTTATTTATAAAATTGAAAGTATTAATAAATAATTTTTTAAAAAATAACAATTGTTTTACAAGGATAATTTTGATTTAAATATGTTATATATATATTTATCATATTATTATGAGCAAGTATGTATTAAAAATATGATATAATAGTTATCATATTTGTTATCTTGTGTGCACTAAACACATTATATGATAACTGAGGATAATTGTTATCATGTTGATATCCTATCATTATTATGTTTTATATCCTATCCTGTCACTATCTTATGATGCGCACCAAATAGACCCTAACAATATATAAAGGGGATAGGGGAGTTTGGGATGACTTTTTTTTGGTCCATTTTGCTCTTTACTATAATTTGAAATAATACTTAACAATAATACCAACAATACCCTTGATTTTTTTTAGTAGTAACAAATTTTTTTTATTAACAAACTCACAATAACATAAGACATATTTTTTTTAACATAAGTTAGACACAGGCAGACGCGGAACGCGCTTGCCTGGCCCACTAGTGAATATTAAAATCAAAGACCGTGATTTGGAGTAGTTTTATAACTTACTCTTGGAGTCAATATAACTCTCCTCATAATTAAATATGTCATCCTTACAACTTCGGACAATGAATTTTGTGATTTACTCACTTACAAAGAATATAAAACTAAAATTTTGTGATTTCAGGTTCATGCATATGAAAAAAATTCAGTTAGGAGGTGAGAGAACTCACCTTGTGTTCCCCACAATATCATGGTAAAAAAAAATCATTAGGTAAAAAAATTAATTAAATCCATAAATGAAATGTAGATGACCAAAATTGATAAAAATAATGGACCTGTTTGTTTCAGATTTTTCTCCAAAAAAATCTATTTTTCCTAAAAAAATATATATATATATTTTTTATCTTACTTGTGTTTGTTTCATATTTTTTAAAAAATCATTTTAGTAAAAAAATCATTTTTTCATCAAAATGATAATCTATTTTCAATAGTTTTTTTATCAAAATTCATCTTTTTATCATTCATCATCCCTCACCATCTTAAAAAAAAAAAATTTTAATGATTGTAAACAAACGGCAAATAGCTTTAGATTTTTTTCAAAATCTCTACAATAAAAATGATTTTCTTGAAAATGATTTTTTTTTAAAAAAAATCATTTTTCTTAATTCTCAAACAAGCAGGCCCAGTAAAAAAAAAGTGGTGCACAATTTATTCATTTACTTTTTAGCAAAATAACACAATTTCTTAACGGCCAAATCACACAATTTAAGCATATACAGATTTTTTAACACGTGAATTTCACCCAAAAATAATTTGGTATGGTAAGAAAAATATCCGTAAAATAAAATAAAAACAGTGGCGGCTTAAAAAGTGTGGCATTTTTTCGATAAAAAATGTATGACATTTTCGTATAAAAAAATAAAAAAATTTCGTATACACACACACACACCACACTGTTATTTTATTCTATTCTATTCTACAAAAAACACACGTTGCAGTGAGGTGAATGTGATTGATTCCCAAATCTGAAAACCCTAGTAACCACTTTCACTTCCCACACAACAATGGTGAGAAAGAGAAAGCTCGTAACTAAATCTTCTCAACCAGAGGAACCTCCACTCAAGCAACATCAACCGGAACCCGAACCGGTTCCCGAACCAGAACCTGAACCGGAGCCATACATCCCTACCGACGAATACGAAGAAGTTGAAGAAGAAGTTGAATACGAAGAAGTAGAGGAAGAAGAAGAAGTAGAAGAAGAGGAAGAAGAAGAAGAACAAGAAGAAGAAGAAATTCAAGGTGGTGGAGAGTATCAAGACGAAGACGATGAACCGATTCAGAAGCTTATAGAACCTTTCACAAAAGAACAGATCGCGAGTCTTCTTTGTGAAGCTGCTTCTAAGCATCGTGATGTTGCTGATCGGATCAGGAAAATTGCTGATGGAGATGCGTCGCATCGGAAAATCTTTGTTCATGGTTTGGGATGGGATACAACTTCAGCAACCCTAATTAATGCTTTTTCACAGTACGGTGAAATTGAGGATTGTAAAGCGGTTACTGATAAGGTTTCTGGCAAATCTAAGGGTTATGGATTTATTCTCTTTAAGAGAAGAAGTGGTGCAAGAAATGCGTTGAAGGAGCCACAGAAGAAGATTGGGAATAGAATGACGGCGTGCCAGCTGGCTTCTATTGGTCCTGTGCAGCAAACTCCGCAGCCAGTGCCACAGTTGGTTCCGCAAGGCTCGGAGTATACACAGAGGAAGATTTATGTTAGTAATGTTGGTCCTGATCTGGATGGGTCGAAGCTGTTTGGTTTTTTCTCGAGGTTTGGAGAGATTGAGGAAGGGCCTTTAGGGCTTGATAAGGTGACTGGAAAGCCGAAAGGGTTTTGTTTGTTTGTTTATAAGAGTGCTGAGAGTGCGAGGAGGGCGTTGGAGGAGCCTCATAAGGAATTTGAGGGACATATTTTGCATTGTCAGAGGGCAATTGATGGTCCTAAGGTTGTGAAGACACAACAACATCAGCAGTCGTTGCCGCAGCAACATGTGAATCCATTGAATCAATTGAATCCATTGACTCAGAGGACACAATATCAGAGAAATGACAATGTTGGATATGTTGGTGGTAGTAGTCTTGCAGTTAGCCAACCAGGAGGGCATTTAATGGCACCAACAGGACCAGCAGCCGGGTACAATCAGGCGGCTGCCTCTGGGCTGAACCCGGTGCTAACTCCTGCTCTTGGACAGGCGTTGACGGCACTGCTTGCGTCTCAGGGTGCTACTTTGGGGCTGTCTAATTTGTTAGGGAGTCTTGGAACAAGTAGTGGGGTTAATCCAGGTATTCCTGCTGCGGGACATGGAGTTCAGAATGGATACGGTGCTCAGCCTACTATAAGTTCATCAGTTATGGGAGCATATGGGAATACATTGCCACAGGCTGGGTTGCTGCAATACCCGAACCAGCAGATTGGACAAGGTGGTTCTGGAAGAGGCCAATATGGTGGTGCTGCACCTTACACGGGGCACTAGGTGGCAGGTATGTCGAATTGATGGTATACCTTTTTTTCTTTGAATATATTGATTTGTCCTCCTGCAGTTTAGTCTGTTATTTTATTTATATCTGTTGGATGCTATATCTTTTACCTGTGATGAGAAATAGAGAAGCTTTTGGTAAAAAGGTAAAGCAAGCTTGTTTTTTACATCTGTTAGATGCTTTACTTTTCACTTGTGATGAGAAATAGGGAAGCTTTTTGGAGAAAGGTAAAGCAAGCTAGTTTTTTTTTGGGTCTAATAGTATCAAATTTTCAAGGGTCTGAAATAGGATACATTGATTGTATATCACGAGTTCACGCTCTTCCTTGCTTTTCATTTTTGACAAACCAAACTTGTAGTAGTTCCTTGGTTTGTCTTTTTTACGTTCATTAGTTTCCATTTTCTCATGATTTGTCATTTGCGAGATCTCCATTATGATCTTTGTTAGAGTTTAGTATGATGGAGTTCTTATGCTCTTTTTGGAATATGCTTGCTTACTTTTTCACCTTCTAGTTCCTCAGTCATTCTCAGCCAAAAAATAGTCTATGGTTTTTTCTGTGTTTGGTATTCGACGATTACTGTTAGATTGAGAATTAACCACTTCACACATAGTGCGATCAATAACACATTGCATAACAATGTACATGGTTTTTCCTTTAATGCTCATAGCTTTATTTTCAATGGAACACACATCAAATAATTGGACAAGCTTAATTACTTTATCTTGATTAAAAAAAAATTATTTTTTAATTATGATCACACCAACAAAATGGTGGCAACTTTTTGGGTATGTTTTGGATATTTTGACATAAAAGACAAGTAAATTGTTAATATTTTAGAGGAATTATTGTAAATGGTACAGTGGCTCCTGCGTAGGAGGTCTATGTCTAACCCTCTTTGAATTCTTATTTGACAATTTCATGAGAGTAAAGGGGATATGCGTTATTATTTACTCCAAATTTTGGGAAGCAATGAATCTTTGAAGGATATCACATATGATAGAGTGCTTTTTGGAAGCCTCTGTTAAAATGTTGTTTGTAGTCTCAGTTTGATTTTGCAAAGGCTTTGTTTGTTGTTCAGAAATTTTTATTTCTGCTTATTTCTCTCTTGTTTGCACTAACTTCTATAGTCCTATTATGTTCTTGCTTATGATCCGTTTGTGTTTCTTTAACCAATTTATCTATAATATTTTTTCTTGATTTTCTCTCACTAAAGCATGCCTTTTACTGCCTCTTATTTGTTTGGTTAGTGGCGTTCTACTATTTTTGGCTAATAAACATTTTTTTTCGAAGTTTTTTTAATAAATCATTTTGTATCATTACTTTGATATTCACATGTTCAATTGTCAAATCATTTTGAGCTTGTTGTTTGGCTTCTAATATTTTTCAACCAAATTTGCAAAGTCTTTGTTTTTGGACCCTTCCTAACTATTTTCAGCTTAAATTGTTTTTCATGCTTTTTATTTTGGACCCTTCCTAACTATTTTCAGCTTAAATTGTTTTTCATGCTTTTTATTTTGGACCCTTCCTTTCTATTTTCAACTTGTTTTTCATGCTTTTTATTCATTTTGCAGATTCAACATAAGTGCATCAGTCTTTTATTACTGGCATGGTGATTCTTCTGAAGTTTAAGGAGCTGATTCAATTGGCGTGTTTTAAATGAAATATATAACTTAGTACAATGATCAGATTTAATTATCAAACAGTGTTCTGTTTTCACTGCCTACTTTTTCATCTTTTCTTCCATTTCAAAACATTGTATTAAATCGACTTTTAGTTTATCTTCTAAAAACGTATGGAGCTATTTTTAGTAGTACTTTGAACCTATAGTTTTATCTGTTCTATGGTTTGGTATGTTGAACAAATTATATTTTTAATTTTATGTTTGTGTGGACCATTATGCCTCATAAGCTTGGTGTTCAAGAGCTGCTTGCCATTGTTTTATGTTATTGAATGTTGTTTTTCCTCTCTTTTTGATTGTTTAATTTAATTCTTACAATACTTTTTATTTGTTTTTCAAAATACGGTGAAGTGCCTAATATGTTAACTGCCATTTGTTATTGCTATTATCCCCATTATTAAAATTGGTCAGAAACCAATTTGTCAAGTTTTGCTTTTCTTTTGCTTCTGTTTAACAGTATATGAACCTAATTTATTGCAGTTATTTTGCAGGTTTGACAGCCATACATATATATAAATATGCACCAATAATAAATAAAATCAATCAGAATTTAAATCGAAAAAACAAATTTTTTGAAATAAGTTTGATTTTGACCTGCCTGTGAAATTTCCACATTTTTAGAAACTTTTTACATGGTAGAGTTCCTCAATTAGGCATGTCATGCAGGTTTTTCTAGTTTAATTGCACTTTTGGTCTTTCAAGTAGGTAATTTGTGTTTTTTGAATTTAAACCCACAATTCCTATAAATGCTACTAAAAACTCTCTCTTTGTTTCTACTTAAAACCATCAAATTTCAATTTCAACTAAAAATTATTCACAAATTTAGTGAATGTTTTAACTTGTTTCCAAAATCCACCAATAAAAATATCAAATTTCTCCATAATATCACCCCAAGATTTCCTCCTTTTTTACTAAATTTTTAACCTATGATTCTTATGACCAATTTTTTTCTTAAAAATGTATTTCACATTCCAAATTCATCATAAACTTTTTACAATTTTGGATTGAAAATTATAATTTATTTAGGTAGATGAAAATTGATGGCAAGATTGACTTTGCTTAATTTTAAAAACAGGGCTTGATTGGTAAAAAAACTGAGGGATTATAATCACCTGTTGTTCAAATTCAAATAGAGACAAAAAGTGCATAAGATAACTGTCTTTTCTTGGGGCACTATTTCTTCTGTAACAAGAATGTTGCAATTCCTCTTTATTACAACTTCACTTATTTGAAAATGACTTTTGAGGTCTCAAAGTTGGGAAAACTTCTGTAACAAAGGGAATTTTTCTCTGGGTACAACAATATTTGTGTGCTGTGCCTTCTCTATTGTTGATTAAGCTGCACTTTTTGTTTTTGTTCCTCTGATTTTTCTTTTCTCAATATTTGTGTTTTTTAATCACCTGCTTTCATTTTAATATTTACATTTAAATGGATTTATAAGGCTTTTGATTTTTTTTGACATTTTGTTCATTTATATATATTATCACCGAACCAGTTTGGTTCAAAATGTTTCTGAATTCAACAAGGTTTTCTTGACACCCTTTTGGATAATTTGGTTTCTTTCCAAACTTTCACATCGTTGTATGTTTGTTTTACAACAAATCAATTATTGTAATTTAAGTTTTGTTTATTGCATAAATTAAATACTGTTTCTAAACTAAAAAGATGAAGTCAGCTCAGTGTGATAATAACAATGGACACTTTAGTGGCTGGTTATCCTCAAATAAATAGGTGGCTTTTGCGGACTGGAAGGTAAGTAAGTTGCAGTATATTGTGTCTAATTTCTTCTCTTAATTTGTTGTTTTAGTCGAAAAGCATGTTGGCAATTGCCATACTTGTTGGATGATAGTCTTTTACTGAAGAAAAAAAACTTTGCCTGATTATTGAAGGAAAAATAGCTAATTAATTACACTTGCTTGTTTTGACCGAATGGAAGGTGAAGTAAATATAATGTCTACTTGTGCATTGATTCCTTGATTGGTTGTTGATTTAAACAACTGTTGTGTGTGTGTGTGTAAAAATTAAAATTCCAAAGCTCCATAGATATGCTTGTATTGCTACTTCTGTTGCCTGTGACAATTCTCATCTTTTCTCTGTTTAGAAATTTAAGTTCAAATGCACCAATTGGGGTTTGACACAGGTTGAGGTAAAATCTTTGTTTGAGCTGTGGATTAGTTAGATTCTTGGCTCATTTGTAGTTCTTGATTTCTTCACCTAAAACTGCACGGTATGGTTACAACAGTACTGTACCACTCCAGTGAGGGACCCTCAGTACTGTTCTAATTTCTATACCTGCCTGGGTATGGGAGAAGTGTGTTTCAGTTTCAAAACACCGTACTTTGAAATTCCCTTTATCATTCTCATCATATGTTACAATTGGGTAGTGAGTGATTTTGAGTGAAGTGAAGAGTGGTTTTGGATGTGGCATTCATATCATGTGGCACTCAGTCCCACTTTACATGATCACGTTGCCTTATCATTAAGATGTCATTTTTTTTTCTGGGTAGATGGACGAAATGAAAAACCATTGGAAACTCGCACAAAAATTGGAGGGATTGGGGTTCAAACCCCATTCATGGTGTTTGACCTTAACAATTTCAAATTTTTACTAGTTGAGCTAGGATTTATGGACATCGAGATGTCCTTTTGCACATTACATTTAGGACTTAGAATAAAAAGATTTTAGAAGGTAGTGCGATCAGCAGCTGAGTGTTGTTATGTTACAGACTGTTTTGCGAACTATTTGCAAAGCATGAATTATATTATAGTTGCTTTTCAAGTTAAATGAAATAAGGCATTCTTAAAAATTGCTTCATCGAGAGTTGTCTTCTTGAATGGATTAAGTTTTTGGCTTTATATTTTACTTTGAGTAGGATTTTGTAATTTTGGATTGGAGAAACAAAGACCTAGGAAAATGGAGGGAGATGAATGTCGGCAAGGATTATTTAAGAGGAAAACTTGGAAAATTGAAAGGTTTGGAATGAAAACAAGGTGTAAGTAATGAGCCCTCTTACTAAGGGTATGTTTGGTTTGAAAAGATAGTTAGAATGTGAAAGGATGTAGTAAAGATTTAGGTGTAACTATACATTTAGTCCCTTACGTTTAAAACTTTTCAAATTGGTTCCTTACTTCTGCCATTACGACAAGTTAGTCCTTTCCGTTAAACTTAAACTTAACTCCGTTTAAATTGCTGACGTGGCTAACAGAAATGCTGATGTGGATATTAATTTAATTTAAAAAAATTATTTTTTCTCTTGGTCATCAATTTTGTTTTACCGTACAATTTATTTTCTTAAAAACTCATGTTCATCCTTCAACCCATGTTCATAGACGAGAGAGAGATAAGCTTTTCACCATCAATTCATGTTCATCTTTCAACCGAAAAAACTCAGAAATTCATCATTAAAACTAAGATGAAACCTAACAAAAAAATACCCAAATATATAAATCAGCTTCAGAGAACGAATGATTCAAAGGAGGATTGGTTAGATTCGAAGGAGGATTGGTCACTAGAACAGTCGAGGGACCAAATTTTTTGAAAATAAAAGTGGATGTACATAAGGTTTTAAAAATGGGGGAAATTGGATTTAGAGGTTTTGATTGGGTTGTTGTCTCTGGACAAATTACTGTTTGAGTTTGTGAAGAGAGAAGATGATGGAGGTGGATACATGTGAGTAAGAAGATATGTTTGAGTTGTTGTCTCTATTTTATCTAGCTATTCCGATCATTTTTAGCTCTAGTTTTTAACATATCCAATTAATTAGCATAATTTATAAATATATAGTTGATCAAGTAAATTCATACGTATTACAATGGCCATTTGGGAAGAGTAAAAAAGCCAACTAGTGGCCGCAATTTCACCTTTCCCTCATAGAACACGAGCTTTAAGATACATAACTTGTCACTTGACATTATATCGAGGTGTTGGAAATTAATCTAACTTTCTATAGAAACATGAGCAACAAGAAGTATGATTTCAAGTTCAATTTATCCTTTCCTTTTATTGCTGTTATTGGTCAATGATGTGTCTCTTAAGTCTTTTTAAATAACCAAACATTTAAATTAGGAAAGACCAAACATGACCAATTGTAACTAATTGTAAAGTTATTTTTGTATAATTATTTTTTTAAAAAAATAAAAAATAATTGTTAAGTTTTCAAATTTAAAAGGTCAAAATTAGTTTTTTTATTTTTTTATTTTTTTTATTTTAAAGCATAAGCTAGAAGTACTTGGTGGAAGGACAAGGGGGATTTTTCACATAAAATATATGATACAAAATAAAAGATGTTTGTCACAAAACTCATTTTGATGTGGTTAGTATTTTATTTTTTTTAGAATGAATTTTTCTTAATTTTTGTGAAGATGGGATTTTTATTAAAGTTGCAATGTTAGGTTCTTACCATTAAGTACCTCAAGTTTTTTGAAAAGGGCCAGTAGGTGATTGTTCTTTAAAGTTTAAACTCGTTTCAACGTTAGTTTGCTCTTTATCATTTGTACATGTATCAATTTGTGCCTTTTGCGATAAATTCTTCAAACCAAATAGCATGACTGATAAAATGAACATTCTTGTTTTAATATCAAGGTGAGACAATTACCATCATTACTTATATTTTGTATTTACTTGTTTACTCTATTAAAAGAATTATTATTTTTTCTACTCGAAATCCATACTTCCATACATATTTAAAATATTTTTTGATTGGCTTATTCTTTTATACGTTTTGCATTGTGCAATAATTTTTGCCATTCATATTTACACATTTTTTAAAATTAGAATGCGCTCAATCATTAGATGTTGAGAACTTCTTTTCGCCCCCTCTGAGATTTCTCCTGAAATTACGAAAATAGGCCTTCCGCTAACTCAAGTATTGTACATGTAAAATCTTGAAATTTCGTGTTACGAGGCATTTTTTTTCTTTCAAATTTTTCATTTTTATAATGTCTGGTACTTAAGTAGAGGGGCATGTAAAATGTTGAAAATTTCATGATAGGGAGTTTCTCTCCTCAAATTTCTCATTTTTATAATATTTGCTACTTAAGTAGTGAATTGATTTCACTAATAAAATAGCGGACATGTAATATCTTGAAAATTTTATTTTTGAGTGTTTTTTTCCTCAATTTATTTTTATTTTTATGACGTTCACTATTTAAGTAGCGGAAGGATAAAATAACGTGCAAGAAGTACATAGGACATCAAAAGAAACTCTCATAGATGTTTGGTTTGTTCATATTAATCAGATCTAAGACATCATTTGATTACGCGGATATTGAATAGTTGATCAAACTATAAACAATGTACCAAAATTGCTAGAAAAGATAACCTTTTTTATTTAATTTTTTTTGTTCAACAAAATATCTACTTTCACCTAACAAAACCCTGCATTATTCATCAAGAACATAATATTTATATTCATAAAAATTAGTTGATGTGTGTGGATCAATTTATTCAAAGAGTAGATATGAAGTTTCTTTGTACATATATACAATGTAAAGTTTCTAACAATTTCCTGACAGAACTGCAGCATGATTAAGCATGATATGTGTACTTTGTGATAATTAATTGCAGGTACGAGGAAATCAATTAGTTGAGAAACTAATTCAGAAGCACACTTACTTTTTAGATTTTTTTTAAGGTATAGCCAAGTACTATGATTTGCAGCTTTGAAATATTAATGTTATCATTACATATAAGGTGTGTAAAGGCTACACTATACAATTGACATATTTATACTCTTTATGACAGCCAATCTTTTATTTTAATATGCCTCAAATCAATAAAAAAGAGGACAACAATACCGTAAAAGAGTACATTCAAGTAATCATATAGAAAAATAAAAATAAAAATTCAAGTTCAAGTAAAAGATTATAATCAACAAGAGAACAGCTTATAAATATGGTACATATTATAGTTAGGTGATTTAAGTTTTTTAAGGTAATAAATAAGTTCTTTATGTTTCTAATTTGTTGCATCGTTGTTATTCTTTCAGTTATTCTCTATTACAAAAATTTATTGTATAGTTATCCTTTCAGTTAATTTCCTTTGACATAGTGTCTTTTTTGTCAAAATACCCATCATAATGGAAGTTAATGTTAACGGTTACGATGCAACAAGATAACGTAGATTAACTGAAAGAGTCATAGTGTAATAAATTATAAATGTAAAAGACTTGTTTATTATCTAAAAAACTTAAAAGAATTAACAATATAAACACAAAATTTAAAGTACTCTTGAAAATTATGGTGCCTATTTGGGCAAGTGCTTTGTAAAGAACATTTTTTTTAATAGTTTTTACCACTAGAATGTAAAGAACATTCTGGTTTGGAGGTCAGCTCTGACATCAAGTGGTTTCAGCCACTTCCAATTGCAATTATGTAAGATCGAATCGAGATCATTCATACTAAATCTAGCGTCAATTATCACTTATCTAACTAACAATAATTGGTATAAGAAGTTTTCATTTTTGCAGAATTCACTCAATAAATTATAGTATATCAATATAAATAAATCATCGATAAAAGTCATTTAGTAATATATATCTGCCGCCAGCCGTCAAGTAAATAACAGTCACTCGTGGGAGCAATTCTCTGACTGACATATTAGGAGTGGCTTCCAACTTCCTTCCTCGAGAAAGTGACTTATTACTTTTGTAAAAATGGAATGAAAGACAACAAAATCTCTTCCAAAGTAAGTAGTTCTATACTTTCCTTATAGACAGACTCCGAGTTTTAGGAGGCTCTGTGCAAAATATAAAAGTGGCCTCTTAATAAAAAAAAATTAAAAAAATTATCGATTTAAATTGCATATAATATAAAAAAAACATTCTTGTAAACATATAAATTATCAATATTAAATCTTACATTAAATTAAATGGAACAAGAAATACAACATAATTATCTTTGAATATAACGTCATAAAGGAACATCATCATCTAGATTAAATTTTATGCAAAGATTAAAATGGACTAGAACTATATTTATGAGTATAGATAACTAATATATTGATACTCATGATATTTATGAACATTAACAATATATAACTATTATTTTAGGTCCTAAAAATTAATCTATTAATATACATCTGATATTTTATAGGTATAAATAATATATAAGTAATATTATAGGACCTCAAAATTTTGAGTCCTCAAAATTTTAAGGCCCTATGCTGTCGCACACCTCGCACATGCATGCGAGCCTCTCCTCTGCTTATAAAAAAAGTGTGTATATACCACTTAAAATGGACTTAAACCTTTTTACTAAAATGGAGTGAAGATGCAAATATAGTATCTCAATGGACAAAAAGGGTTAACTATGTAAGGTTAGGTTTATGAAGGAAAACATATACACGTGCATTTAGTCCTCGGTGGAATGCGCACGCTCATTTTGATGCATACATTACATGTACATACATGTGCCTTTCAATCACTTTGTCCATTTTCTCAATTCTCAACCTTCATGCTCACTCACGTTAAATATGTTTGGATCTTAGTTTATATGGTGAGATTATCCTCACATATTTATACACTTAACTGTCTGGAAACCTAAGCAATATGAGAGTGGACTTAAAACAAACTCTAACAACACAACTACATATTATTCACGAAGATACTCTATGCCACCACGCAACGTTTCCCTCTCTTAATTAATTCTTTATATTTTATTTTTCTTTTATATTTGGCCCCCTCATAAAAATTGTGCTAGCTTCGCAGTTGATTCTAACATTGTGTTTCATTATATTCACATGTCAAACACACGTTGGATCATGTACAATTTAAAGAAAACAAAAGAATAAAATTTTAGAAGATAAAATTGTGTTTTAAGAAAAGTAAGTTAGTACGATAATATTTATAGGAAGATAAATATAACAGTTGGTTTTAATGATATAGCTATATTGGGCTATTATGAAATTTTTTAATGATATAAAATAATAGTATTGTATGCTTGAGATTGTATAGTGAATGTTGGTTCTGCACTTGCTAAAAACTAAGTTTTAGTGCATCCACTGCCATGTAATGTAATGTTCACTCTAATGCAAATATCTATAGTTTCTTTCTTCTATAATTTGGCCATAATGCATCTTGCACTAAAGTTGCTCTTAAATAACCTCAATTATTGTTTATAACCTCAATTATTAATCAATGTAAGCTTTTTGACTACTAGAACAAGAGAAAATCCATCCGAAGTATTCACTAGAAGTTTTGTTGTTCAAGTGTTTGTTTGGTCTAATACATAGAGAGGTTGAATGAATACTAATTAATTTTTCGTGTCTTGATAATTAAGGAAGGATCACTTATCTGTAAGGGCTACATTTACACGAAACAATGAATTATTCATTGTTACGAAAGTAGATTTTGTGATATAAAAAAAATAGAGTAGATTTATTGGAAAATTTTCATTTTTATTAATAAATATAATATTTTTTTTGTCCGGTGGTAGCAATATTGCAATATACAAGAAACAAAGTTTGAATTCAGAATTTTCTACTTATTCATCTTAAATGGTGAAATTATAACCACTAATAAAAAAAACTGCTTTTAATTCATTATTTAAAAAACATTACATAATTTTAAGCAACTCACTTCTAATGACAAAATAAAAAAAAGCAATCGACCTTATAAATTCACTCATTAGTCAAAAAAGAAAAAGAAAAATCATTCAACATGTAAAATCTTAAGCAACAAATAATCTCCGATTGCTTCTTCCTATAGGCGCTTAATTTGAGTAATAATTCTACTTTTGGGCCATGGAATGGGATCATTCTATGTATGATCACGGATGATAATGATGGAATAACTAAAAAAGAAACACATAATAATAGTAATACTAAATAATAATTTCTTGGTTCCCTTTAAGTACATACTAGGTTGTTAATTAGCATGATTTATACTCCTTGCACTCTCATCATCACCTCTTCTTTCTCTTGGACATGCCTTTTCCTATCAGTCAATTCTTGTAACTTTGTTGATATTTGTCAAACTCCAAGAGGATTCTATGACTAAAATGAATGTTGGCTATATTTATTATGTTTTTTTTTTGTATGGCTATGGTATTTATTATGTCATCAAAGTTAACACAAATACAGGCGCAAATTGGAGACGGCAAGACACCAAGTTGATGAAACCAATATTCACCCTTTCAACGAGATGTGCAAAAAGCTGGATTTGTTACTTATTAAGGATGTTATCTTATGGAGACAAAGAGCAAAAACATTTTGGTATCGCGATGGTGATCTCAATACTCGATATTTTCATGCAACTGCTTCAGCCCGAAAGAAAAAAAAAAATCAAATTGTGCAATTAGAGGACTGCCATGGTAACATTTGCAATTCTACCGAAGGCCTGAAAGCTATAGCAAAAGATTATTTCATGAATATCTTCCAGCAGCAACAAGGAGAACGCATGTCTGTTCTTAATGCAGTCAGTCCAAGCATTTCAGAGGATGATAACAATGATCTCACTGCACCTTTCACTGTTGCTGAGTTTAAGGATGCCGTCTTTTCAATGGAAGCGGATAAATGCCCCGGTCCGGATGGATTTAACCCCGGATTTTACCAACATTTCTGGGATCTTTGCGGCAACGATATATTTACCGTTGGATGCTCTTGGTTATATTGTGGCGTTTTTCCTCCAAATCTCAACTCTACTAACATCGCTCTTATCCCAAAAGGCGAGTCCCAAAAGTCAATGAAGGACTGGAGACCTATCTCGTTGTGCAATGTCCTTTATAAAATTGTTGCAAAAGTCCTTTCAAATAGATTGAAGCCGATTCTTGAGAAATGCATATCGGATAATCAATCCGCTTTCATCCCCAGACGATGAATCCTCAACAATGCAATGGCTGCCATCGAAATCAAATTTCACAATCAATCCATGAATAGATCTTCCGACTGAAACATCCAACATACTCGAGAAAACTTTGAGAACAGTGGGATAGGTGTAATTATCAGTCATACCTCCGGCCGCTTTCTTGGCAATAAAAGAAAGGGGCGGTGATATAGGTGGGAGTGGGAGTGGTAACCTCTGGTCCATATTGAATACAAGCATCTGGATAATCATATACGCATGACTTTGTTGAAGATATCCAATTGTCTTCAAAGCTATGAGAAAGGTTGGGGCACTTGGAGGTGAACAAGGAGAGAAGAAGGACAATATTCATCGCTAAATAATCTCATGTGTAACGAGGGTTGGTGCGCTTGGAGGTGACCAAGGGAGGGTTAACTGATTTGCGTAATTTTCTGGAAATTGATTGAGGAAGAAGAATAGGTTAATTATTTTGTATTAAATGTGGGTTATTAATAGTGCAAGGTCCATTTTGCCCTTCAGCTCTATTTTATTTTTAAGTTACTCCAACGTTTCTCTTCTCTTCTCCTCTTTATATAAGCATCCGAGGAAGGCTCTGGGTGATGGGATTAGGTTAAAATGAAGGGTAAAGTGGTAAGTGTATGTTATGATATTCTTTTGTGATTTCTCATCATTTTGATCATGGCCATAATCAGTGATGATGAAAAAACGAAAATCACGAGTTGTCCTTCAATAAGATGGTTCTAGATACTTTGCCTTAAAGGATAAGTATGAGAGAAAACAAGGTGGATGTGTTTGGGTGATATTTGAAGTTTTGCACTTGTACTTGGTTAAATTGAGAATTTGGGAATTTGATTTTTGTAAAGTCGTGATTTTAAATGGTTGGAAAAGAAATAGAATTTGATTTGGGCAAAAATGGTGTTTTTGTGTGTTGAGATGGTAGGTTTCTTATGAATGAAGTAATAAAAATAAAATAAATATAAAATGTTAGGATATGACTTTTCAGTATCAAACAAAAAAACTTAATAAAAGATTTTTTTTTTTGTTCACCAATGGTTAAGATCTAGAAAACAAAAATCAGTAAAATATGAAAAGAAATAGTAATCTATAAGTGAGATGAAGAGAAACTATGAAAATAAATAGTATCATGTTTAAACAAAGATATAACTCTTAAACAAAGAGCAACTAGGCTTTCTAATGCAATGCAGTTAGGGTTGGGAATAGGCCAGGAGACCTACAGGCGCCTTCGGCCTGGCCTGACCTGTTTATTAAAAATGTCAGGCTTAGACTTTGAAAAAAGTCTGTTTACATAAATAGGTCAGGCTCATGCTTTTAAAAAAGCCTACAAAACCTGATAGGCCGGCCTGTTTATATTTAATTATTATTATTTATATAATATTATTATTTATATTATTTTTTTTTGCCAAAGAAAAAATATATTATTATTTCATCATATTTGTTATTTTATTAACTTTTAATTATTGTGCTAATCATTTTATTAGCTTTTTCTTAGTGTTGAAGAAATTATAAAAATTTAAATGTGAAATAGGCTTTTAAGGCCTGTTTAACCTATTTAAAAAGACTATATAGAGACATTTATGTAACACTGACTTTTAAATAGGCTACAAGGCCAGGTCAGACTTTTAAAAAGGCTCAGGCCAGACCAAAATAAATAACATTTGATAGGCCGTAGGCCAGGCTTAGGCCTGAAGAAAAATCGTAGGCCGAGCTTAGGCCTATCAAAGCCTGGACTGACCTGTTTCCAACCCTAAATGCGGTGATATTCTCCATCCTTCCATTCTTACAAACATCTTACAAACATCTCACGATGTTTGGCAACTTATCTAGTTTTTGATATGCTCATATCTCTTTTATAGCGACTTGACGAACTCTACAAATTCCCTCATGTAACGACCCAAATTTATTATTTAGAATCAATTAGCTATCTATGATTTATTTTGTGAATTAATATTTATTATGTGGTTTCTAGTCTAGTTATTAATAGTAGTAAATAATAACACTAGTTATTGAGTAGAGTAAAAGAGAAGAGTTATGTTAGAATTGGTATTGGGCTTTGTTCTTGGGCTTGGGTTAGAATTAACCTAGGTATATAATGTTAAGTTAGAGAGAGAGAATTATTTTGCCAAAGAAAAGAAAAGAGAAGGAGGTAGAAAGAGAAAGAGTAGAGAAGAGAAGAGAAGAATAGAGAAAAGAAGAGAAAACCTAGACATTAAAGTGAAGGACCAAAGAATTCATCTTTCTAAGGTAAGAGAGTTAATTATATAATCTAGAGTGAGAATAGAGAGGGGAGATTGTCTATATCTCCAATCCCAAACTCTCTACACTCTTTTCTATTTGGGGTTTTGGGGAGAATTCATGGGAATGTGTTTATCTACATGATTATAGATTGGTGTATGGATTTGGATGTTTATTCATGTTTGATAAATGAATTACTATGATAAAAATTGGTATTTGTGTGTTGTTATTATCATTTGAGTATTTTACCAAATTGATGAATATGATGAAATCCATACTTGTTAATAATATTGTTGTTTATGTGAGTTTTGTGTGAAAATGGATTTATATGATTGTTATGAACTTTGATGAATGAATCTTGTATGATTGAGGTAGAAATGATGTTAGTTAAGGTTCAAATATCATGGATTATGATTAGGGAAGCTTTTGGTTTAATGGAATTTAACTTGGGTTTTTGGAAAATCAAAGAGTGAATTTTTATAGTTTAAGAAAAACTGTTTTTTATAAGGTCTGAAGTAAAAACATGATTTTTGACCCCTTTTGCGCTTTGAACTGGATTTTGTCGTCAACATGAAAGTTGTAGATCTTTTTGTCAGCTTTCCAACGGATATTTACATGTCTCAATCGGACAATCATAGCTCAAGTTATGATCTTCGCATTGAGAAGCTGTTCTGCAGAATTTTGCAGGCGAGAATCTACCTGCTGCGCCTCATGCGCAGATCCCAGCCCTACGGTCATTTTGGGTTTACTTTTGTTGACTTTTTTGATGGTTTATACACCTGAAATCTATCCTTAATAATTTTTCGCATAGAATCTGTTTCCGGTGTTAGTTTTTGGAGATTATGCTTGGATGATACTGTTAGGTATGAAATGACAATACTTTGTTAATTGGATAATAACTTAGTATATGTAATTGAGTTGGAATTGATGAATTGATTGTTGATATATGATATGTAATTGAATGTATGACCATAATAAAATATGATGATGAGTTATGATGTAGAATATGAGAAGGAATATGGATTAAGTTATCCTATTATTCATGAGAAATATATATTAGTGAGATCATCATATTAATTTGTATATGTACATTCATGCATTCATATGTGAAGTGTGATGAAGAGTCCGTCATGACTTAAAAATGAACATTGGGGTATATGTTTATCCTTGCAGAGTCCGTCATGACTTAAAAATGAACATTGGGTGTTTATCCTTGCAGAGTCCGTCATGACTTAAAAATGAACATTGGGGTATATGTTTATCCTTGCAGAGTCCGTCATGACTTAAAAATGAACAATGAGTAAATGGTACCACATGCATTTAGTCGTGTCTAGGGTGACATGACATGAATATGTGACTTTAGCTTGCATTAGGAAGATGTGCATCATTATGTGGTAATTGATACTTGACTCTCAAGTGATGATTGTGATTACTTGGTGTGATGATGTGATTATTTGATCGATGTACCTATAAATTGCTATAATAATGTCTTATATGCTTTACGTTAAGTATGTTGAATGAATGAGACGAGATATATGTTTATCTAGTTAGTCTATATATCATTAAATGTAAGTATGTCTTACTCTTACATTTCTTTCGGATTATATAAACTAACTCTCTGTCTTGTGTATTTGAATGGTTTGGGACCAGATTCTAAGGTTGTGTGTTTGTCGGTGTTCGAGTCGTCAGTGAAGCTCCGCTCTGATCATGACACAGGGAAATGGTTCATATAATGTACATATGTATATAGAGTCTTTTATTTTCATTATCTTAATTTATTTAAGGTTGTATCATTTAGAAAGAGTATTTTGTATAAAATGATATTTTACTAATTAAGTTATTAGTAGTGTTTTGTAAGAAGAATGTAATACTCGAACCAATATTTTTTATAATTTAGTATTAATTTCCGTTGCATATTCTGAAAAATCATTATAAAAGGTAGTAATATTTATTTAATGGATTGGGTGTTACACCTCAACTATCTCTCCTTGGTCATCAACAGGGTCACCCGATGTAAAACCTTGTTACCATCCCTTTAACCTGACAGAGAAACAAGAAGATGGATTTACTCTTTTCTTCCAAAAGGTGGATTTTTTTTTCTTTCAAAATAGAGAAAGATAATAAACAAAAAAGATGCAAGACAAGAAGATGAAAATAACTAAAAGGTGGATTTTTTTCTTCCAAAATGTGTGTTTTTTTTTCCTTCCGAAAATAAAGATGCAAGACAAGAAGATGGAAATGACTAAACGAAAAGAAATATTTTTTCTTTTCAATATCAAACAAAAAAAAAACTTATAAAGGAAATGTTTTTTCTTTTAGTTCACCAATGGTTAAGATCTAGAAAACAAAAATTGGTAAGATGAAAAAAATAGTAATCTATAAGTGAGATGAAGAGAAACCATGAAAAAAAATAGTTTCTATTATGAAACTTTTCAAATTAAAAAATAAAATAAAAGCAAGCATCATTTGACTCTAACCATAAATAAAAATTAAATAAGTAAGATGAAGAGAAAATGAAAAAGAGTAATACGAGTAAGAAACAAAAATGCAACAAGAGAAGAAGGGAAGAAATGAACCTTAAGTCAGTGTTGGAGGGGGCAGACGAAGGATATGATTGACATTATAGATAGATGAACATGCAAACTAGCTAGGGGCCGATTGCTGTTAATATAATAAAAGAGGAATATGTGTGTATATTCATAGGGGCCAATTGCTGTTAATTAACTTGATAATCTGCAAGTCAGTCAACCAGCTACTCGATTTGTTTGTCTATAAATATGACAGATGAAAACTTGTCATTTTCTTATTCTAAGACGATTGGTGAGAGAGAAAATAGACAATTAAAGATAAGATGTACATTTTTTCACAACTAGTTCCACAACCACGTTGAATCATGTTGTGAATTCGTTAATAAAATCACACCAATACGAAACTTGATGCGTGAAGCAATTGAATCAAGCAACCAATATATGAAGTAGATAGAGATGATGATAATAATAATCCAAAGAGCAAGTAAACAAATAAAAGAGAAGAGACACAAAGCTTTGTTTACCCAGTTCGGTTAAAATAACCTAGTCTAGGGAGAGAGCAGCCATCCGTTCCACTAGAATCAAATAAGTCACTTACAAGTAATTCCCAAATTGGGTTACAAGAATTAGCAAACCCTAACTCTACCCAAATCCTGAATTCCTTCCCGTGATGAAGAAACTCAATTTGACCTAGTCTACCCAAGGTGAACAAAGCCAACAATAAACCTTTGCCCTAGAATTATACCAAAAGAAAACCATTTTGTTCTCTCTCTAAAACTCTAGCCTTTGATGGTGACAAATCCTTATTGTTCCTTTCACTCTTCACACTTTTCTATGAATA
Organism: Trifolium pratense; assembly: GCF_020283565.1. Taxonomy (NCBI): domain Eukaryota; kingdom Viridiplantae; phylum Streptophyta; class Magnoliopsida; order Fabales; family Fabaceae; genus Trifolium; species Trifolium pratense. The sequence continues at coordinate 13,393,964 of NC_060064.1, read as the reverse complement.
AAGTGATCCATATTTATAGAAAAATATATGTCAAAAAACTAGTAACAAATCTATTTTAAAATAAAACAAACCCGCGTATTTTCGCCCGGAGCGCAGGAAATTTCGCCTAGGGAGGAAAAACATAAACCTTTTTCTTTTCCTGCACACAAATTTCACCTAGGGCGAAAATTTTCCGCCTGGTGCGAAAAAACAGCAACTTGAAAACTTTGACTTATTGTTACCGAGATTTCAAGGCATATCCAACAATTCTCCACCTTGCCTTTAAATCGATGGTGATCCCATCAACCACCGTTCTGCTCTCTCCATCTTGAACCTCTATTCAAGATCACTGGCCAATTTCAAGTCCCAACCTTGACCTAGGCACCACCCTCCAGTTGCTTCCCACAAGCTGTACCTCACCTTCATCTCTCGGAATATCTTCTGCTCTCATGAAGATCTTGCCTCCCACTACCATAGGATGTTTGGTAGCACCCACAAGATTCACCGCACCCTCTTCAGCCCCTCGGAGTAGCTAAGTTCGTCCTTCTGAAGAAACGCTTGTTCCCCACTATCACTGGCCTTTTAGATAGCCCAACAAGCTTCACCATCCTTCAACCCTCAGAATGCCTTCCTTCCTCTCGAATTATTGCTTGGATCCGAACCCACCCTGGAATTTTAGGTGGTTCCACAAGCTGCAACATCAAACTCCCCTTGCATCCAACTACCTACAACAGTCCTACAAGTTCCAAAGTTTGATCACCGTTGCTTTCAATTGCCTCCCTGAAGATCCTCTCAAGGTCTTGCACTTCTTCAGCTACAATTGAAACATAACCCACAAGGTCTCCATGGTCATCCCCTTTGGTTCAACAATACCACACTCCTCCCTATCTTCAATTAGATAACCAAGAGCTAATGTTGATTGTCTACCACTATTGGAAGACTCCACTTTAAACTGAGTTTCCACCAAAGTATACCCATCATGATCTCCACCTTGTAACAAGCAAGACCTCTCTAACTCCTCTGAAACAGCCACCCTGAAATCCCCTAACTCTCCACCGTCACGAGCATCATCACCAGACACCACTAGTGCCTCTCCATGCTCATAAACCTCATACTCCGATGAGCCTTCAACAACATGAGCAGAATTATTGTCCTTCAACTCCGGACAATCCCTCTTGAAGTGACCTTTCTTCTGACAATGGAAACAATTCCACTTGTCACGCCCTTTCCCTTAGCCTTCCTACCTCTACCTCCACCTCTCCCACTTGAAACGTTTAAGGCATCCACACCGTTCTCCACCTTCAAGTTATTTAACTTAGTTAGCTCTTTCGACCTCAAGGCCAATTGTACTTCCTCCAAGGTAACAGGGTTTTCCCTGCCATAGAGCATTGTATCCTTGAAACCTTCATAGGACTTAGGTAACGTACACAGTAGATGTAGGGCTTTGTCTTCATCTTCTAGGTTCATCTCAAGATTGGCTAAGTCATCAATAATCTTATTAAATCCCGCCAGTTGTTTCGTCATGGATTTCGTCTCCACCATTCGGTAAAAGAAAAGCTTTTGTTTCAGAAACTGCTTATGTGTCGCCGACTTGGTCATATACAATGAATCAAGCCTAGCCCACAGAGCCGCAACGTTGGTCTCCTTTGCAACTTCTCTCAACACATTGTCTTCGAGACACAAGATGATAGCACTAACCGCTTTATCATTCAATTCAGTCTTCTCCGCGGCGGAGAGACTCTCCGACATCCGTGCTTCCCCTTCAAGACCTCAACACACTTGTTATGGACTAAAACAGCCCTCATCTTCACCTTCCACAACCCGAAAGTCGTTACTACCGGTGAACTTCTCGATATCAAACTTCGAACCCATGTCACTTGATTATCGAATGATCCTTGCCCCACAGTGGGCGCCAATTGTTGTGAATTCGTTAATAAAATCACACCAATACGAAACTTGATGTGTCGAGCAATTGAATCAAGCAACCACTATATGCAGTAGATAGAGATGATGATAATAATAATAATAATTCAAAGAGCAAGTAAACAAATAAAAGAGAAGAAACACAAAGCTTTGTTTACCCAGTTCAGTTAAAATAACCTAGTCTGGGGGAGAGAGCAGCCCTCTGTTCCACTAGAATCAAATAAGTCACTTACAAGCAATTCCCAAATTAGGTTACAAGAATTAGCAAACCATAACTCTACCCAAATCCCGAATTCCTTCTTGTGATGAAGAAACTCAATTTGACCTAGTCTACCCAATGTGAACAAAGCCAACAATAAACCTTTGCCCTAAAATTATACCCAAAGATTCTTTTGTTCTCTCTCTAAAATCCCAACCTTTGATGGTGACAAATCCTTATTGTTCCTTTCACTCTTCACACTTTTCTATGAATAAAGTGATCCATATTTATAGAAAAATATATGTCAAAAAACTATAAACAAATTTATTTTAAAATAAAACAAATCCAAGTCAGAGTGCCCTCCAAGAAAAGATTTTTTTACCACAAAAAATCAACAAACCTGCGTATTTTCGCCCGAGCGCAGGAAATTTCGCCAGGACGGAAAAACAGAAACCTTTTTCTTTTCCTGCACACAAATTTTGCCTGGGGCGAAATTTTTTCGCCTGAGGCGAAAAAAACAGCAACTTGAAAACTTTGACTTCTTGTTACCGAGATTTTAAGGCATATCCAACAAATCAAACTCACAACTAACATGTAACCGTTATCTAAGTTATTTGGAGAGCAGACAAAATGTCATAAAATTTAAAGATTAAATTTTATTACACGCAACTACATACAATTTTTAATCTCAATCGTCGATAAATACTGTATTTATTGTTTTTTTTTAGTAAAAACAACTTCAACTATAAAATTTTAGCACGTTCTCAAATTACGAGCAAAACCACTAAATCATGAGTTTGAATTATCGATGATAACACCTCCCCACATTGACCTTTGGTCAATAGCAAATGGGGGCAAATATTTTATAAAATAACAAATACATCTTGAATGTTGTGATTTTTTCTTATACATATGATCCATAAACTATTAAATTATTTCCTATAAATATGATAAAGGACGAAAGATATTATGAAAGTCGCACAATTTTTTTTATTTATAATGAATCGCATAAAAATTCTGTTCAACCCATTTACTTTGTCAAAATATTTTTTATTTTTATTTTCTTAAATTTGTATTTATAATTATAATTTGATGAGAGATTTTTAAAGTGAACTATTACGATAAAAAGAAAATGAAAGACTACTTAAGGATAGTACATTTTCTAGAAATAAAAATTGATGAGTTAGATATTAAAAAAATTTCGAATCACTAAAAATTATTGACTTGGCATGTCATATCATCTATTTAGTACACTCAGATGTCACTATATACACGAGAGATTAAAAATAAAAAATATTTAAATTACAAGAATAAAATCACAATTCTGTCAAAAAATAAAGAATAAAATCACGATAAAGAAAAAGTTACATGTGAAGAAAAAAGCAAAACTCGATCAAGCAACAAGATTTAAAGTGCTACTAATCCTCTTTTTTTTTGTCAATATATGCAGATATGCTACTAATCCAATTAAGTGATTTGATCCGTCACAACTGCGATCGGAGAGAACTTAATATGTTTTTTTTGTCTACCAAAAAAAGAATATTGTTTTTTTTTTCTTCATTAACCTCAAAATAAGTAAAATACATTAATCTTTTCTTAAAATTTACTAATATTTATTCCTCGCTTGGCGTGGTTAATGTCCCCACTCCCAATGAAAATTTTATTTTTGTAATGTTTTAAGATTCAGATTTGGATCCTAAGTTGGTGAAAAAAAAACTGAAACAAAGTGTACCCTTCAGATTTTGTTTTTGTTTTTATTCTTTAACTTAGCAAAGTCAGAACAGTCTATTCTTTCAACAATTTCCCAATTTTATTTATTTATTGTTTTTTCTTTTCCCTTCTAAGGGATAAAAACTCAATCATTCTATTTTCTTTTTCACCTTCTTTTTGTTCATTTTAAGCAATTTTATGTTATTACCTCAGAGAATGTTTCTTAGACAAAAAATGTTTCTTTTTATGTTTTGAAATTTTCTTAGGATCAATTTTTTGTTCTTTGTTTCATTGTTGTTATTGTTATTGTTATTATTATTATTATAGAAAAAATGATGACATGTCATAAATTATAATAGCAGTATCAGTCTCTGAAGCTTCTGTTTCTTCATCATTTCATTTTCTTCATTTCTTATAATTAATTTCCTTTCATATTTGATCTTACCCATCTTTGTTTTTTCTTCAAGAACCAATTTTTTCTCACCCCATTTTTCAAAGCATGCTTTGTGTTTGTGAAAATGTTTGTTAGAGTTACTCTCACCATATTTTAAAATTCAAGACAAATTGGTTTGTTTTGTTGCTATGGTTTGAAATTTGGTGTAAAGTTTGTTCTTTTAGATGTAAAAATCACTGAAAAAACTCATCTTTCATCTGGGTTTTTGGTTTAGTTTGTTGAAATTGAGTTCTTGGGTTTTTGGGGTTTATTTTTTTTTTTTTTGGGAAATGAAATTAAGCATATAGGGTTGTAGGGTGATTTTTGTGGTTTTTGAGAATGGGATCTCATGGTGGAGCAACAATTCAAGAGGCAAAGACTGGAACTTTGGCTAAAGAAGGATCTTTGTATAATCTCACACTTGATGAGGTTCAAAATCAGCTTGGAAATTTAGGGAAACCCTTAGGAAGTATGAATCTAGATGAACTACTTAAGAGTTTGTGGACATCTGAAGCTGCTCAAGCTTCTGGATTGGATTCTAGTGCTACTGATGGTTACATGCAGAATGGTCAACTAGCTTCTGGTTCATCTATGAATCCATTAAATCTTTCTGGTGACCTTAGTAAGAAGACTATTGATGAGGTTTGGAGAGACATGCAACAGAAGAAGAGTAGTAGTCAGGATAGGAGAACAGCTACTGCTACACTAGGTGAGATGACTTTGGAAGATTTCTTGATGAAAGCTGGTGTGGCTACTGAAACTTTTCCTTCTGAGGATAATGCTATGTCAGGAAGGGTTGATTCTCAATCTCAAGAACAACATAATGCATCTCAGGCTCAGCATGGTCATTGGATGCAGTACCAAATCCCTTCGGCTCAGCAACAACAACAACAGCATCAGCATCAAAATAATCAGAATAATATGATGACTGGTTTTGCAGGTTATATGGCTGGTCATGTGGTTCAACATCCTGTTTTGGATGCAGGATACACTGAAGCAATGTTGAGTTTGTCGCCGTCTTCTTTAATGGCTAATTCGTCAGATACACAAACTCAAGGGAGGAAAAGAGTTGCCTCTGGTGTTGTGGTTGAGAAAACTGTGGAGAGGAGGCAGAAGAGGATGATTAAGAATAGGGAATCTGCAGCTCGGTCGCGGGCTAGAAAACAGGTTACATTTTTTTTTATATGATGTTTGTTATATGTAGTCTTTGTTTTTGTTTTTATTTCATGCAAAGGGTATATATTTTTGTGTGGTGTCAATGGACAGGCTTACACACAAGAACTGGAGATCAAAGTTTCGCATTTAGAAGAAGAGAATGAAAGGCTTAAACGACAACACGTATGTTTCAATTCTATTGCCAGTTTGCATCTCTACTTTATTGTTCTTGTCTGCGGTGACATTTAATTTGTTTGTTGGTTTTGTTCCTTCCATCTTGGCAGGGCAATGAGTGGTTGAGATGTTTGTTAAATAAGACTTCAACTAGCCGATGTTTGCTTGTGAAATAAAATGTTTACACTAGTTGAATCTCTACTTTATTGTTCTTGTCTGCGGTGACATTTGTTTGTTAGTTTTGTTCCTTCCATCTTGGCAAGACAATGAGTGGTTTTGAGATGTTTGTTAAATAAGACTTCAACTAGCCGATGCTTCCTTGTGAAATAAAATGTTTACACTAGTTGAACTTTCAAAACTCTAATTCTTTAATTGGTTTATTATTTCTTAAAGTTTTTTCCCTTTGTATGAATCTCTATTTTTATTAAGCTTTGTGTGGAATTTCTAACAAGTATTTTTGAGTTTTAAGTCAATTTTATTAACCTATATATCGAAGGTTTGGCTTGACAAAGAAATTGATCTTTTCACGAAAATTTATGACATAATCTAGTGTGCAGAAATTGAAAATACATTTGTACTAACCATTTAGCTTTCATAGAGACATACAATTATGATCGAACACGACATCTTAGCCAGATTTTTATATCTATCATGTATAACATTAATTCGATCTTTTTCTATGGTTAGTTATTATACTATTGAGGTGAAGAAACCCATAAATTAGACTGCTTAACTTCATTCATTGTTAAGTATTCACTATATGAAAATTGGAACTTAAGCTATATGGCTAATTTCTTGCGTTCGCACTAAAAGACTTGCTGATTTTTGGACATTTCCTCCATCCGACTGATTTGAGAGAAAGAGCTCTAGTTTAATGGTGAATTTTGACTTTGTTAGCTGGTTGGATCTTGGCTTACTGTAAATATTTTATCCTTTCCTGAATAATGTTTCAGAGGGTATATTATTAACACTCTGTCCAACATGGCTCTAAAGGCTACTTTCATGTTTCAAATCTAAAAAATTTGGTAAAAATTCTAGTAGAAATGTTTGAGGATTTTATGATGACAACTTAATTGGACAATTTGTGGTCAAGAAGACAAAACTGCACAAATAGTTGTGGCTTTATGATTTTCCTAACTTTTGTGTGCAGTTTTTCTTGGTGACAAAATTTCTAGTCAATTCTATATGAATTGATGGTAATATAGAAAATATAAATTCAATGCTATCGACATTGAATAAAATAACCTGTCAGTAGTAATAATAACCGTAAGCAAACATTACATGTATTGTATAGAGATTTCATTTACTGGGAGGATTACCTGAATTGAGGTTCAAAGTAATCCCAGAAAAATATCCACAGCAGTGATAATCTAAACCTTTCTTAAACAGGCTTCAGCATTATAGAACTTGAAGGACACGTCCCTCTATGTCTATTATATGGCTTTGCCTTACAAAAATGGTATTTGAAGCAACAATGTGGTATATCATTAACCGGTTCTTTGAGTTTGCAACTTCATTTTGCTGCATATAACATTGTTTAAGCGTAGACCACACAGGAGTAATGTTTTCAACAACAGTATTAATTAATGATTCTAGATGATTTATCGCTTCTCATATTAATTCTCTTTGTGTATCTTCATGCAGGAGATAGAGAGAGTGTTGCCAAGTATGCCACCACCAGACCCTAAGCATCAGCTGCGCAGAACTAGCTCAGCTCCACTTTGATGGCTACATTGCAAATGAGCTCCTAGTGAAATTCCACGCACTCACGTAGTGCTTTCTCATTTGCAACACTCAAGTTTCCAACAATCGGAAAGCTATTTTTCATCTGGGAAACTCTACGACTAATTATCGCCGGCATGCCCTCTTCGAAAAGTGTTTTCCTGTATGTACATTTTATAAGCCAGACTTCCAGTTTACCCAGTACTATATATAAGCTTTAGTGTAATTTTGAAACATAACACATTGCGGCTTTATTACCATTTTTGGGGTCCTGTTCTGTGTGCGCGTGCGCGTCTGGTATGAGTACAACTATTAACCATTGCCCTTGTTGCATGTTTAAACTAGGAAAAACTTTTCGGTTAAAAGTTAAAACTAACTTAACGACGAATATATTTTGCCCTGCTAAACAAAGTGCTGAATCAAATGTCCCATGGTATTTTTTGGTAATGACTTGCATAACTTTTCGAGGATCGATAAAATATACCAGTTTTTGCTTTTAGTCCCGAATTTGTTATACTCATTGCATCATAGGAAATAATGTTTTTTCTCATTGTTGTTTTTGGTCATAAACCATTTCTTGTTGTAAGAATTAGTCTCTATTTCACGGACTAAAATTAATATGGTTTAGATACTACAGTCTACAGGGACCAGTTGTACATACATGAATAAATATACAAGGATTAAAATATTGATCTACTCACACTAATGAAAAACATTTAAACCTTGGATAACCTAGCTTGACCCTTTTTGGATGGCAAAATCAATCCTCTTTTATTTTTGACAATTCAAAATTAATCCTCTTAAACACTACATCTTGAGACCTAGGAGACACCACATTGTTATGTGTAACTCTTAGAACTCTTTTCAACATATCCGCAACATCTGGTGTTAGGAAACCAAAAGTGTCAAATGCAAAAGGTATAAACGATGTTGATTGTCAGAATACGCTCTCTCGTATATAAAATTTTGTATATATGTTAAAATTTTCTTTTCATTTTCTTACTTTGTGTAAATTTGACCTCTTCAAACATGTCCATGTCCATGCAATCTGGGTTTGCCTTGTTATTGTTGAACATATAGGGTTTTTGTCTGTTCCACTGAAAGGAATGTTGAAGACAAGACAAAAAAAAGCTACCAGTAACCTTATCATGAAATAAATAGTGTACAGTAGTAGTATCAAATACAATGGGTCATAAACAGCTTTTAAATGTAGGGACTTAAAATTGGGACAAGTCTGAACTTGGATTGTACAGAAACACAGTGGTATTTAAACATTATGTTTTCTCTCCAGATCCGTGATTCTTTTATGCCTCCAATATTTTAATTTTGCCCTTGCAAAAAATTTCGGTTCGTAGAAACCGAATTTTTTCTAGTGCAATTTCAAAGTAGATTTCGGTTTTTATAAACCGAAATTTGTTTTCAAGGCAAAAAAAAAACTTTGGTTTCCACAAACCGAAGTTTTTTGCAAGGGCAAAATTGGAAATTCAGGTATAAAAGAAACATCTTTAAACATGTTTCTATATTGTCTAGTGCAAAAAATGGACCTGTAACTAGAACCAAGACTTCATATTTTCATTTCCTAAAATTTGTATTCATTTTAAGTTGAAGAAGGATTCTGAAAGTAAACCTGTAGTAGTAAAGAGAATATGAAATGTTAGTTAAGATGATACATTTTTAGAAATAATGAAAATAATTGTCATTTTTATTGTTTTTGGAAAATACAAGGAGATTGTTCACTTGAAGTGTCTTTATTTTCATTGTTATAAAGTAAAACTAACGTAAATTTTATGAATTGAAAATAAAAAATAATTTTCACTAAGTAAATGGCCTAAGTTTTTTTTCCTTCAAATTCTTGATTTTACAGATTAGTCCATAACAAACACCTCACTCATACATTTTAAAAATTGTGTTTGCCTAATTGAAAATAAATATGAAGTCAGAAAATAAGGTTGTCAAATTCAAGAGTCGGACTCTCTCGTGAAGCCTGGTAGAGCTTAAGAGTTAACCCTAAGAGTTTAAATGGATTTGGATTCTCTAATGTTTTTTCTCTCATACTATCAATTTCGTACCAATCTCAACCGTTCATCTTTTTGTCTCTATTCTAGACTAATTTTCTTCTTTATGAATCATTCACCCTTGCATGAGAAAAAGGAGAGAGGTCTAGACCAAAAAGACATGAGAGGATCCAAACTCGAGTTTAAACACCTTGCATAAAAAGCCTGCTTAAAAACTTTGGAGAAATTTGACAGCTTAAACCGGGAATGGATTGTCTCCAGTGGAGATTTCACTGAATTCTCTTCAGTTTCCATCTCAAACCTCTATTACCATTTTAATAATTAGATGTGAAAAAAGATGAGTGGATGAGATTCCACATGACAAAAATGTCACATGAGAGGATCCCCTCCCGCTTAAACCACCTAGAGGCGTAGAAATTGGCAGCATAAATTAAGTGAGCATGCTCAAGATCTTGACAGAATAGTCTCAAAGACTTCAGAAGCATGCACAGACCACAGCTTTACTGAAGTTTCTGAGTGAACAGTCAATACTATAAGTCTAACACTGTTGACAACTTTTTGAAAAAGTTGAAGCAGTAAACTGCACATGGCTAATAAAGACATGCAAAATTGAGTTCTAACTTCTAACTGTCAACAACGGTCATAAATATTATGAACAACACTATAAAAGGTGAATACCAACATTAGAATGAGATCTGTTTGGTTCTTTCTGTGGTGAAAAAAATTGATTTTAAGTGAATTGATTTTGTAAAATTGATTCTGACTAAAATTAAGTTGAAAGTAAAATGACTTATGTTTGCATACATTCATATAATAGTGAGTGAACAAAAAATTTGAGTGTAAAAATAAATTCTAAATTCAGAAGCTACAATTTCTAACTTCAAATTGAATCAATTCTACTTTATAAAAACAAAATATATCAAAATCAATTGTACACCTCAAAAATTAATTTTGATAGTTCATAAATAAAAATTCCCTCGACCACTTGTTAGTAGTCATAACTCGTAACCACATACAAATTATCATTACGACTATGTCTTGTATATTCCCCCAAGCTGATTTTTGAAACCTCAATGATAGTATAGTTAGTAATGGTTAGTATGATGTTCAGAGTGAGAGTCAAATTCTCGATTTTCTTTTTATCTGCTTCTTAACTCGTCCACCCTAGCCACCACCAAGTCAAGTTACATATTAATTTAAGTTCATATATATATATATATATTTTAAAATACTAAAATGAAACTATATCAATTATGCTTAAACAAGGGAAAACAATAAAGGATCACACATTAAGTAAATCTATGAAGAATTGACAAGGTTATAAATAGTATTTGGTAAATAAAACCTCATTTCAACATATATGCAAAAGGTGGTGAGAATTGAGAGAAATGATAAATTTCAAAAATATTGATATATCAAGTACAGATGTAAGTGGAATTGAACATGGAAAAAGTATAAAACATAAAATCAGTACAATGCTATCTCTTATTTTGGTCCGGAGACTTAAAGTTTCATTGTCACATAAAGGTAAAAGGTATTCACATGACTCTAAGAGTACATGTCAAACAATGTCTAATCTAACCTTATAGTAAGGTGCAATTAATGTAAAGGGAAGCTTGTTTTAACTATCTTCAACAATAACAGAGTCTTACCTCACATGTTGAATACATGATCAAACAATGCCTTCACTAGCTAATTGAAAACTTTTATATTAACTTGGACAATAACAACCCAAACATTGATAAATGATGACTAGTGTGAAGCTCTTAACATTCATCATCCATGACCACATGTACAATGCATGTCAATGCATTTCTGTTGACTGTGAGAGTGTGCAGTGTTTACCATTCCCACAACAGGAGAGAAGAATGCATCTATTTCTACATTAATATATACAAATGGATTGCATGGAGTATAATATACAAAAACATGATTGTATTTTCTACCAGATATTACAATAAGAAACAAGTTGATCTACAAACAGAACCTAATTGTTACTACTCACTCTCATTGTTGTCATCGTTTTCTGTCTCTAAATCAAATCCGAAGCCAGCATCATCATCTTCATACAAGTTCGGATCTAAACGACCAACATTACAATCATTCTTCTCTGCACTCTCTCTTGTAACTTGGGATGCAGTGAAGCCATCCTTCGGACCTTCATCAATTCTCTGCTTCTTAAGTGGAGAAAAAGTGCCTGCAAGGGCGTCACTAGACCCAGAAGGCTCTGGCTGGGTATGATTGTGCTTATCATGGGGCAATGAAAGCGTTTCTGAGGCTGGCAAGGTACTACCTAATTTCTGCTGTTCCTCTATGATCTTTTGCAAGTATTTACCCTGAGCTTCAATTCTCATTTGTAATTGCTTTTGAACCTGGAATATCATCAATAAAGCACAATACTGTGAAATTTAACAAACAGTATTCATCTTATTATCACACTTAAATCACGAGTTTGAGACAAATTAGAAGCTAATTGTTATTCATCATCATCACTCTTCAAATTAATGTAATGGTCAGTGAAGAAATTAAACTTGAAATTAATAGTTGAACCATTGATGTAATGATCACTCTTCAAATTACTGTAGCAACATTTGAAGTTTCTAGTGTAGCTTGAACTTAAACCAATCACTCAAATCAGCCATATGGATGCATATTTCAGTTATTTTCTTCATCAATACCACATTCTAATTTCTATTTGTTTTATATAAAAGATGGTTGGGGTTTAGTATCCAAGTTTAATCATTGTTGAAGTTTATAAGGCTTTAGATAAAGATGGAAGGTGAAAAAAGGACTGGTTTATTAATATAGTTTGATACGATTGGTGATTAAGATTTAATACATAAAGACTAAAACACTAAACCATTTAATACATTAAGATTTAATGAATGATAGACAAAATCGCGATCCGGAACATAGAAAGAATCGTACGCTTCTACGATCTTGCAACCCCTTGGCATGTTTGACTATGGCCAGAAACGCAAATTGATGAGTGGCTGGGATCGGCGTGCAAAGACGTAGGACTGGTGGAATCGTGCACTTCTTTCTATTCTGTTCGTCTTCCTTAAAAATACAGGTTTGTGGGTCAAGTTTGCGACCCGGTTACTTAAAACCTACAATTAATGTTCAAAAACCTAAAAATACAAGTTTTTGTTTTACTGTGACCTGCGGCGGGTAGTTTCTCACCCACTAATCCAAATAATTTGTGGAAACCTTCCTAATACATCCACTAATCCTATTACTTTGTTAAAATCAGCCCAATACACAAATTCATTGCACTCCCTCAGTCCCTCTCTCACGTAGACGTTAAATACAATGTTTCTCTGCTATCAATCTCAGTTAGCGACGTGGTGCGGCCAACCCAAAATTAGAGTGGAGCAGGCGTGGAGAGCGAAGCAGGTGCTATTTTAGGGACGTGGACACCAATACTAAAAAATATATTAAGGACCGAGAAAGTATGAAAAAAAAATATTTAGTTTAAATTGATTTTATATAACAAAACAGACCATTAAAATGGTAACAAAAAAAACCCAATATTAACTTATCCAGGTTAGGTCACTGTGGGCCAAGCCCAATACCTGATTAATGAAGGCCCAATATTAACTAAGCGAAACTCATTTACCCTAGTTTCTCTTCTCTCATCAGCCGCCGCCACCTTCACTGTGAAATCCATCTTCATCCTTCTTCTCACCTTCACAGTGCTTTAATTTCTTCTCTTCTTCAGAGAGAGAGGACTACACATAGAGATGGGAGAGGCACAGAAAATTGTGAGCAAGAGAAAATGGTTGTAGAGGTCACTTTGGACCGCGTCAACTCCAATCCCATTCTGCAATGGCGGCCACAATCCTAACCACTCCCACCACATTTATATGCATTAATCTATACTCGATATATACGAGTTGGTGAAATTGGTAGGATCATATGATCCGTGTTACGATCCGCCGATTCACAATCTTGAGACCCCTCCCCAACCTTGTGTAGGATCTCAACTCTGACTACCTTGGGCTAATATCAAAATCTAAATGAAGAGGAATGATTTATGTGCTTGCAATTAGAGACCTAGGGGACTAGAAGAAGCATAATAGTTTATCATTGTCATCTATTATACTGCCCTATCTCCAGTTTTTCACTTGGTGTGCATTATCGTTGCTTTTTTTGGTCTATTAATAAACACATGGAGTAACTTTTCTAAACCTGTTTTTACCCATAGACAAGAAGAAAAATAGTATTTGTGGGCTAATTGAGTGTTCTCTTTCAGCAATTATAAAAAATAGTATAGCTAGGTAACAAACCTCAAGCTGTTCATGCAGACGTTTCTGAACCTCCATCTGCATTCTTAGTGCGTCGTTGATTTGCAATCCCCTGCAGGCCATGATGGTTTTATTAAAATGTTAGAAGTAGAGGCATCAAAGAGAAGAATTTACAAATTATCTTCGGTAAACAACTAAGAAACCCACGGGGAAGAATCAGCGCCAGAAATACTGTCTCCAGAATTCCTTTTCTCATCTTTAGAATCTGAAAGTCCAAAAAAGAACTCTGACTAAGTCAGTTGAAAATGTGAAATCAAAACAGCGTGACATTTCTGATAAATTTGTAGGAACTATGAAGGGAAAGAAAAAACAGGGCACCTTTACCATCAGCTGGTGATTCAGGCAAGTACTTCGCCAGGCGATACTTCTACATGTAGTGATTATCAGAGAAAGATTAGAATCAACGTCACATTTCTAAAACATTTTGTGCACATACACCAAAATTATTAGTCTAGATAATATTACCTGTAAATGGCTTTTAACGTGATAAATGGTCAGTCCAGGTACACCCATCACTCTCAGAACACCTTTTGGTGTTGCTCCTGTCATGAATAATTTAAAATTAAAAAGATCCAGGAAATTACCTAAACTTTTGCATATCATCAGATAAAAGAAAAAACAAAAAAAGGTGACCCTCTCCATCAATGGCTATACGTCAATTACAATCAGCAGCTAAAATATTAAAAAAGGTTCTGCTAATTAGTGCTCATAGAATACTAGTTAAGGTTGACCAAAAAAAATAATACTAGTTAAGGAATCAAAATTGGAAAGCCTTTATTGAGAAGTGAATCATACAATGCATAAGTAAACTCTACGTTCTTACACCAAGGCAACTTAGATTAGAATTTGAATTTTTTTATTAAAATGACACGACACATACCCAAACTTATGTAGCACGTGAAAAAGACCTGTGCGACTTTGGTTGGCCGGTGCAAAAGTCTTGACAATTCACAAATTTTATTTAAGAATACCTATTTATCTATTCTTTAAACTTTAAAGGACACACGCTTTCCATCATTATGAAGGTTGCAAAAAGTGAAACTGAATTTCAGGCAAAAGAAAACTTCCCATGTCATATACAATTCAAAAAGTAGAATCAACTCACATATTTAATGACTACACTAAATTGAACTCAACCCATACAGGCCAACATGGTGTTGTCAATTGGTGCACAACCCAAACCTTGAAATGCAAGTGACAAAATACGCAAAGACACAGATACTGTTACTGCCTTACAGGAATAAATTGATCAAAGCTTTCAAGAGAAAAAAAATAAACAGCCTTTATCATGTTAAACTAATAACCCTTGCACACTGCATTACTTTGGCAAAAATGTGACAATAATCGTTTTCATATGTCTTTGCAAATTGCAAGACCATAATAAATACCCAAAAGCTTTGTTTGGAAGGGAAGAGGGAAAGGAAGGTTTTATAATAACTTGTTTGGAAGTTTTTACAAAAGAAGTAAAGGGTTTAGACTTTAGAGATTTTTTAAAACTCTCAAAAGCCCTCTTTCTATCCCAAATTAGAAAGTTTACTCTTCCCAAACAAGGCAAACTAATTACTCTCCCTTAGCTGTCACTTTCCCTCCCCTTCCCACCACTCTCCGGCTAACTTCTAAAAATCTAAACATAGCTATAAAGAAACATTTTCCCCCAAAGAGGACATGTATTAATCTCAATACTGAAAAGGAATACCCACTATCTGGTCCACCAAGCTGTGTAATAGCATCCACAAAACGATCATGAAGATCAGACGTCCAACGCAGACGCTGTTTCCCACCACCACCAGAAGGTGCGGGTGCGGGTGCAGGGGCAACATTTTTCACAGCAGATCCACTCAAAACACCAACATTTGCAAGCTGTTCAGCTCCTCCACCTTGAGATTTATGAGGCATCATTGTTGCCTCAGGAAACTTCTTTGCATGATACATACTCACACTAACAATTCACAACAAAAACAAAAACAATTAAATTTCAAATTTTGCTGAGTTTCTAAGAATAAAAAATAATAAAATCATCAAATTAGATCCATACAAAGTCAAACACCCTCCAAAAACAAGTTAGAATGAACTAAAATTAAAAACCTAAACAAAAAAAGGAAAGTTTCTAGGTTAATTCATGAACACAGCGACAAAATTAGAAATATAAACAACAATTAAAAATTTATTTACCTACGAGAAGCTTAAAATTGAAGAAAGGAATCTAAACGGTGAGATTGTTGAGGAAATCTAAATACGAAATTTTCAGAAAACTCATTCCAGAAGACGAATCCGAAGCATTGAGAATCCAAAACCAGATTCGGAATTGGATTGTTAAGGATCGGAAACGATGAAAATTGATCGGCGGAAAGAATCAGGAGCTATGTGACCTAGAGTGGAAAATTCTGATTCCTGGAATCTGAGAGAGAAAATAGGGATTTTCTCGGGAAAATGTGTTAAGATTGGGGATTAGTGGTGGTGTTTGTGTGTGCGTGAGAAACAAAGAGTTCTTTTTTTTTTTTTTTCGTATTTTTGTTTGGTCTTTGAGGAAATGATTGGATTTTAGAGAGAGAGAAGGTTTAGCGTTGAAATGAACGGACGGCGGCGTTTTAATTGGAAATAGTGTCGTTAACAATGGTGGTAGGACCCACACGCTTGTCACGTGTCATGGCTCTTTTTTGGGGTTTTTATTTGTCGTCGTTGTTTTTCATGTCACGACGAATGCCGTTTAGCTCTAATCAAGGCTCAAAGATTCCTACCATAGCTGGAGTATCTTTCCTTTTTTTTTTTATTTTTTTTAGCCAGTATTGTTTGACTCAGCTTTTTTAGGTATAGTCGTGTAAAAGCTAATTTAACAATAAAGTTATAAATTATAAATAATAGTTGTAAAATGAAAATTAAAGTTGTTCGGTAAATTTTACTTTTCAAATTATCTCCAAAATATCTTATCGTGATTAACTGAATTGAAAAGAAGAGTATTCAACGGTCGACACCACATCTGCATTTGAGGTACCAAAAAAGAATTCACTAAATTAACATTCCAATGCTTACCATAATCACCAAATAGGTCCGAAACATTCAAATGGTGAAGTTCCTCTACTAGGTCCGGTGCGCTTAGAAATCACAGAACCATTAAAAATCCATTTTTGGTCCATATAGAAATATTATGACATGACCCAATGCTCCGCTTGTGACCATCATGAACGAACTTTGCACTCCAAATACGTTATCAAATGTAACTAGGATTGTGACCAATGCTGGACTAGGAAACCACTTCTAGGAAAGTATCTAGCTTTGAAAAGTCGAGTGATTAACTATTTGAATTAGTCATGAATTTTTAGGCCACCCACATTCTTGGGCATTGAGACACGATGCCAAGATAACTAATGAATACCTTTAGACTGACCCTTGTTATGTCCCGACAAAAATGAGTTCATCATCTTCTCGATCTCATCACAAAGAGAGGACAAAAATAGAAATATGTTCATAACATAGGATGGTATTAATTGTAGAACCGATTTGATCAAAACCTCTCCGCCTGCTTGAGATAAACATTTACTGCTCAAAGATTTTTTTTTTTCGGATCCTATCCTTAACAAACTTGAAAGTGAATTTTCTACTCCTACCCACCATCGATGGGAGCCCAAGATATTTACATGTTACTAACATAGAAGTTAATCCCGGATCGCGGAGCGGAGCGGCCAGCCCCAAAACTGAGATAGCTGCATCTCGGGGAGCGAGATGGCCGGGATGCCGCTATTTTTATTTTTTTTTATAAATTACATAAATAATACTATAAACATATAATTAATGAAAAATTAAACAAACATCTCAAAATCCATTAAACATTCATAAATTAAAAATTCAAAACACAAATTTCAAGTCTACAACACCTTCTTCATCATAAAGTAACTAAAAATTACCAACAAAAGTCAAGCAAAATAAATAAGCAAAAGTCAAGTCTCCAACACTTAGATTAATAAAGTAACTAAAAATTAAAATTCAAGTTCATCATCAAAGTTTGGATCGTGAAAGTGAGAGAAGAGAGTACGATACGCGTGAGAGAAAGAATGAATTGCGGATAGGGTTTAGTTAGGAGTAAGTAACAATTTTAAAGGTAAAAAGCCAATTTTAATCTTACTAAAATGAGTGAGATTTCAAAAATGGCCTTTAAAACCCATGAAAACAAAATCTCAGTCCGCTCCATCCCATCCCGGCAGAGCTCCGCTCCGCGCCGCTCCACCGGGATCCCACTGGGATCGCCCAGGATTGACTACCATGGTTACTAATACTTGTTGCACTCCTAATATGGATGGAACAGATTCTTTAACAAAAGAAACAATATTACGGCTACAATAGAATTCAGATTTTTTGCAAATTAATGGTTCTTATCATATAAACTCTCATTTTTTAAGCACAAGAAGAAAACTTGATATATGCTCTGCAATATTAAAGAATCAAACTTGGAGATGGTGTCAATTGTTAAAGCATATTAAACAACAATGATAGTGGCTGCATCCTTAATACATCAAATCCTATCAAACTCAATTTTGCAAAACCAAACAACTTCTCACAAAACAAGCCATCTTCTAGATCACAAACAAATTCCTATGCCGCAGACTAATGGGAATTGCAGTAATTGAAAACACAGACTAAATTCAATAACAAACCACATAAAGGACAGATGTGCCGGCAATGATAGCTAAAGGTTCACAGATTTTAACGCCGACGACGACCACCTAGATTACGCTTCTCTTTCCGACCATATACATCACGTGTCTCCCATGAGGGCCTTTCTTCATTAGCAATGTCATTCTTGATTATGGATTCTATCTTCTTGATGAAGAAGAACTGCAAACAGGAAGAATAAAATAAACAAGAATCAAAAGAGAAAACAAGATATGCCTCAAAGTTCAAAATCTTACTTGTGCTGCAAATATGAGAGGAATCCATAGTTTCCCTCTCTGATTTGGATTCGGTCCTTCAATCAACTTCTTATCAACCAAAATAGACTCATTTTTGTTCAATGCGACTTCTGTGATTGTTTGGACTAGATGAGGAATCCAAGCAATCCCATTTGGAAGAACCTGTCATCATGAACACATTTTCACAATCAGATTAAGCGAGATAAATGGGCTAAAGGAGGATACAAGAGAAAATGCCACGAGCCAAATTTCCTACCTTCTCATCGCTTTCATTTTTGTTGCATCTGCCACTGTTCTCGATCAAAACAACCGGAATGGCAGCCTAGGGATAACAGAAAAGTAAACTAGAAGTATGAAAATTATGAATTACACGGCCAGTGTTTGTGAAAAGCAACAAATAATAAATTAATAATTAGTAATATTAACATTAAATAAATTAATAAAATTAACATTAACATTAACATTAAATTGAAACAAAAGAACAAGAGACAAGCTGGACATAACTCTATTATTTTAGAGGAAGCAATAAGTATACTATAAATTTACCATTAACGAATAAAGTAATTTTCACAATTTCATGATGCTCTCCAAACCCACAGAATATCCATCAATAATCCCCTGAATGAAACCATGTGTCTATACTTAGTTTAGAATGAAAGAAAAGCCAACGTGAATGCAAGAACGCTGTGTTCTCTGTAGCACCGACACTTCTGATCGAAGGTGTTGTCTGACACGTTTCAGTGTCCAACACCGACACGACACCAACACATGTGACTACTTCAATCACCCAAATTTCTCAAATTACTATTGATGTCAATGTGTCAGTGTCATTTCAAATGTTCGTGTCAGTGCTTCATAGGTTTTGTTTGTATTCACCCAAAATTCAACAAAAAATCAAAGAGGCTGCTGCTACTCTATATGGAGGTATTGAAGGGTAGAGCGAGTAATAAAGCAGGCCAGTAGCAGGAAAAAATACAGTTATGAACTAGCACATGAGAAAGTTTCTCATTGAATATCAAGGCTATGCTTCTGTACCAATGTTTTTAAAACTGAACAGCATCCGCATTAGTAGACGAAAAGGTCAAAGATTAAGGTCGGAATGTGGTTAATCGATGTTGAAGTGGAACTTGACATATATTCTATATACTATATGTATATCCAATAAATAAATAAATAATGCAAAATGTAAGAAAAAATAACTTGTTATGAGAATATATAAGTAAAGTTAGAAGGAAACTACTAATTGATTTTTCTAACATCATTGAATTGATTCATTACATACACAATAACTCAATAATAAATTAGTTAGTAACTAGATGCTACAGATTACAAACAATAGAAGACAAATACATACTAAGAAACAGTGATCCATAAATGACTTGGTGGTAGGATTCATCATGTTTTATGAATTGTTCTGGTTCAATTATTTTAATTGCCAATCTTTTTAATAAACTTTGAATTTCAAAAGGGCATATCACACAAAAAATATGAGCTATAACGTTAAGAGATGGCTTTAGCAAAGTGGGTGAACAACAGTTTCAAAGTGTGAATCTTTGTTTACTCTATCGGCTATCAGTACAAAATCTCAAATAAATTTAACCAGTTAAACTGTCAAGATTCGTCTCGTTCACCGTTCAACGGTTTCAACTTTTAAATCCACTGTTTACAAAAGCAGACAGGCCACTGGACCAATTCATGGTTAACCAGGTCTAGCCGGACAATCATGCATGACAGATGTATAACCATAAATTGGCCAAGTGTCCTACATAAAAGAGTAACGGAGATAATTATATTGGTCATCACAAACACAGGAAAACAGATCCCTACAAGAGTTAGTGCATTTGGAATCTATAGAATCAACTAAGTGGCCAACCAATGTATTCCCATTTGAGGATCATAGATCCAGGAACTAAAATCTAAATAGGTAAATACTTCAATTTCCAATGCCTTTACAGTTTCAACTTTTTACCCTGAGATGTATTTCAAGGATGGGATTGATGTTAGATAGACAAATACCTGAGAGGCATCCTTCTTTAAGGAGGCACCTGATTTGACAACTTGCAAGAGAGCTTCAGATCTTTTTGAGAAGAATTCATCATAAGGCAATCCATCTGGTGGAGAGAATTGGGCATGTGTGAGTGCTACTATAGCCTTGCTCCATATTCCTTTGCCAAAACTGTCAGTTATAGCTTTGGCAACCAACTTGTCCAAGTTGTCTACTCGATACGCATCTAAGCGGTCCACGTAAAGCAAAACATCTATGGTCTTGTCTAGAAGGAAACTACAAAAAACCAAACAAAAGAAAATGGTAAAAACCAAAATCAGTTTTTTTGGTTAAAAAATGACCAAAAACATGTTCCACAGAGTGCACAGTTACATGTCAGACATAAGAGCATACCGTTTTATTATATCAAGCGCCATATCATTGATGTATCCCCCTTCAATAAGACCAGGAGTATCGATAATGTTCAATGTAAAACCTGCCCTTGATCGCGACACCATAACTGGCCTTGCCCCTTCCGACTTTTCAAGATAAAAAAATGTTTTTTACAACACAGGCAATCATCATAAAAGAATATCAATTTAAAAACCATCACCGGCCAGAAAGTACCATCACATACCTGAAAGGGACTAATTGAAACAACTCTATCCCCAAAGATAGAGTTCACAGTTGAAGACTTTCCAACACCACCTTTGCCCATCACAAGTATGGTTAAGGAGTTCACATCCTATATACCAAAAGAAACCAACATAAAATTCCCAAAGAGGAAACAAAAAACCTTCTTTCAAATGATCACTCTCACTAAAAAAAATTGCTGTCACACAGTCACGCATAGACATTAAAAACCTGTGAAGCACTATCACTCATCAGATTAGGCGTGTTCAGGTGTTCCGGTTTTTGTGCTTCATAGTTAAAAACCCTAACACCGCGGCCATAATTTCTTAAAACCTTGAAATTGTTTTCAAATGCAATATTTCAAGACATAATAATCATATAACTAAAATTGAAGCGGCGATCTCGTCTCACAGATACATAGTACATAATTATTAATTACAATTGCAGACAATTTCTTTAACCCTTGAACAAAACTAAAACATGAAAAATTGTTTTAACTAGTGCAATAATTGGAAAAGGAAAGGAAACAAAAACAAAAACCTCTTGTTTAAGTTTTCCCAAAAGTTCAAGCAATTTGGTCTGTGTAGCAGGAGCAAATGTATTGATTCCAGACCACTCACGAACACCTGGTTGAGAACCCATAATGTTCAACTAACACAACATAGACAAAACAAAATCCGTTAATTAGTGTTATATTCCACTGAACCCTAACAATTAGAAAACAGATATGTAGTATGTGATGAACACGAATTAACGAAAAACAAAACACTGGCTAAGGTGAATATAAAAAATTGGGGAAATAAGAGGCAACGGAAGTGAAGAATGATAACGGTTGATGAGATGGAAGAAAGAAGTACCGGAAGAGAGGGAGGGAGGGGTGCGGTGGGAAGGACCGAAGGAGCAACGATAGGAAGAACCGCCCTTAGCCTCCACCTTATCCTACTGCTGCTAGACAGTACAGTATCGATATTATTTTCGTCTTCAACTATACCCTGGTCTTTTAAATTAAACAATAAATTTCACTTCAAATTAGGCTTTGGTAACACAAATAAGCTAGCTTATAGCTTATTATACGAGCTTATAAGCTTGTTTCAAAAAATTAAAGGTGTTTGGTAACAAGCTTTTTGTACTAGCTTATAGCTTTTTTTCAGATGCTATTTCAAGTAGCATTTGAGCTTATAGCTTATAGTTTTTTACACTTTATTTCAATTTTACCCTTTAATTTAATAACTACCCACTCTAAAAAAATAAACTACCCACTATCAATTATGTAATTTTATATTTAATAACCACTTTAAAAGCTAATTTTACCAAACACTTTAATTTCAATAAACTAGCTTTTCAGCTATCAGTTATAAGCTAACTTTTCTGCTATCAGTTAGCTTATAACTTATTTTTACCAAACAGACCCTTACTCTTTTTTTTTATTGGAGTACAAAATTACTAGTATTTAAGCCCGTTTCGATTAGCTTATTTTTTAGTCTATGTTTATGCAATATAAATTATGTTTTATATTATTTTATAAATTCACACTAGTGAAAATTATATTTTTATAAGATATTTTATCAGAAACTACCATGAAAAACTTATAATAATACATAAAAATTGCATAAGTTATTTGCATAAACTCAAAAATAAGTTAATCCAAATGGGCCCTTGATAAAGTTTATAGTTTTTTTCGAATTCGATAAAGTTTATAGTTTATTTTACTAGTTTATAGTTTATTTCTACACTATTTTAAATAATTTATAAGTTTCATTAAAAAAAGGGTAAATGATCATTTACCCCCTGCAAAATAAGCAAACTTTCGTTTACCCCCCTATACAGATTTTTTTTCTGTTTACCCCCTGCAAAAAATAGATTCACTCATTTTGCCCCCCGTGTGTACAGCAGGACATGTAAATGTGCAAATCTGCTGACATGGCTTGTACACGTGAAAAAAATAATTAATATTTATTTTTAAATTCCACGTCAGATAATATATTTTTTTTTTAAAAAAAATTCCTACAAAATAAAAAAATGGATTTTCTTTTTTTCCAAACAAATCCTACAAATAAATTTTTTTTCCTACAAAATTTTTTAAAAAATTTCCTGCAAAAAAAATAATTTTTTTTTCCTACAAAGAATTTAAAAAAATTTCCAAAAAAAAAAATGAATTTTCTTATTTTGCTCCCAAAATAAATATTTACTCCAAAATAAAGTTTATTTTCAAATCTTTTTGAATTAAAAAAAAAACATGATCTTTATTTTTTGAAAACAAAACATTATTTTTTTGTTAATCTCTTTGAATTAAAAAAAATAGAAAAAGAAGTTTTATTCGTGTTTTCCTCTTATACCAAAATCATTTGCCCTAAAACTAGAAAAATAGAAGAAGCAGAAGACAATAACGAAGTAGAAGACGATTCCGGTGATTGAAGAAGACGACGACGAATATGATCACGACGGTGGAAGCAAACCGACGAAGATTCTGTTTTTTTTAAACCAAAAAGATTTGAAAATAAATTTTTAAAATCTTTATTTTGAAAATAAACTTTATTTGGGAGAAAAATATGAAAATTCGTTTTTTTATTTTAGGAAAAAAATAATAATTTTGTACGAAAAAAAATATTTGTAGGGAAAAAAATTTTATTTGTAGGATTTTCTTTTAATTTTGGAAAAAAAATTCGATTTATTAATTTTGTTGGAAAAGTTTTTTTTTGAAAAAAATATTATCTCACGTGGAATTTAAAAATAAATATAAATGTTTTTTTCACGTGTACAAGTCACGTCAGCAAATTTGCACAATCACATGTCCTGCTGTACACACATGGGGCAAAATGAGTGAATCTATTTTTTGCAGGGGGTAAACAGAAAAAAAATTTGCTTCGGGTAAACGAAAATTTGCTTATTTTGCGGGGGGTAAATGATCATTTACCCTTAAAAAAAATACTTTTGAGTTTATAACTTATTATTTTTTTTGCTCCAATAAAAAAACTTCTCATTTTTTCTTTCAATTTTACTTTTGTCATCTTATTGGAAAGAATTAAAACTTAGTTAAACATATATTATATATATATATATATTTTATCTCATTTCATATTTATAAACTAGTTCAACCGTTATTTTATCAAACACTACAAATTCAATTAACTAGTTTATTCGCTATAAACTCATCTTCTATAAATTAGTTTATCAACTATTCAATATTTTTTATCAAAGAAAGCCTTAGATTTCAAATTAAAAAAAGAAAAGCAAAAAAAAGAAGATCATGCAGACCCTTATGTGTAGTCATCAAACAACATGTATTATGCAGACCCTTATTTGATTCTGTCCACTCAGACACTTTAGTCTGGCGGCTAGAAAAATATGGTAATTATTGATTGTAGGCATTTATTAGCCACAAATTTGGTGAACTGTCATGTTAAGTTCATTAGGAGACAAACCAATGAAGCTCCTCATAGTCTTGCTTGGGTGGCTCCATCTTTTGCTAGTTTCCATAGTTTTAGCATTATTGCAACATGTATACACTCTATTATTTCGAATGAAATGACATAAATTTTTTTCCTTCAAAAAAAAATAAATACGAGTCTCTTGCAAAACCACAACTATTATAGAACAAACAACAAAATTGAACATTCATCAGCAGCAAACAATCGCCACCATGAACATAAACAACCCTTTTCAAAGATCCGAGAGAGAACACAACCTCACAAGACCAAAAGAATACATATATATCACAACTCCGAAAACAAACCAGAAAACTTAAAACGGAAACAAAGTATTCCGCGGCGGTGGAGCAAACCAACACATTGACTGTCACTTGAACAACTAAGACAGTGACCCCGGCCACATGCCTAATCAACCCTCATCCTCCACGTGCGGAGGAGACAAAAGAACTATAACACCAGAAAGAAAAGAGGGTGCAAACGGTGGTGTGGAGGGGAGAGCTAATCGCACCACCACCATGGAGATTAGTCTATTAGATGTTGATGGTGAAGATTTGGATTTGGAGAAAAGAGATGCAGATGTGGTGATTTAAGGGATAGTTTTGCACGATTATCTAATGAGAAACCACCAAATTGCCATGTAATACAACTATGTTTGAAATATCTAGGTGATTGGCGGAAAGATACTTATTGAATGTTAGTGTAAAAATTATTTTATAACGTCGGTGTAGGTTAGAATTGGTAAAAAAAAAAAAAAAAAAAAAAAAACAGGAAACAACAAAGAGGTTAGAATTGAAAATCAGAGACGAGAGTGTAGGATCGGAGAGAAGAGAACCACTGGAAGCAGCAACGCAATGTCATCAACAACAACAGGCGCAACGCCTCGAAGAACAGTCCAAATCAACGTGCCACCACCACAATCATCATCATCAACTTCCGCCATGTTCCAACGGATCCGTCCTTCAATTGTTACCTCATTCCTTCAAAGACCTCTTTCTCTCCCTTTCGTCCTCTCCATCTTCCTCTTCATCGCTTGGATCTCTCTCCGTTCCTACCGCTCTTCTCCCCCTCTCCCTCTCTCTTCCCCAAACCTCGACGCAAAAGCCAATCTCCGTAGATTCTCTTCCCATTTCCCTTCACCTATTGCTAAGGATAATCGTGGCTGGATTCTTGACCCAATTTCTCTTGCTCTTTCTTCCACCATTTCAGGTACTACTTCATTACTCTCTCTCTTGTCATCATAATTATAAAGATTCATTGAATAACTGATATGTATCCGACTTGTTATATATCCGAAGGTCATTGAATCTGAAAAGTGAAGTTTTGTTTGTAACTATGATTGCTTGAATTTTAAAGGTGGAGCTGTTACATGTGCTTCACTTCATCTTGGTGAAATTGGACCTGGAAAGTTGAGAGGAAATCATAGACACCATGATTGTAATGAGACTTTTGTCCTTTGGGGTGCTGCTATCAAGTTTAGGGTATGTATGTTCCCCTTTCAATTTCTCTTATTATTAGTCATGTAGGTAAAATGTGTGTTGATATAATGAGCAATTGCCGAAATGTTGAGTTTGCAGGTGGAAAACAGTGAGGTTGCTGATATTGGTTATGCTGAGGTGACCATCGGCAGAGATGAGGTTGTTGTTGCTGCTAGCCCTGCTAATACTGCACATGCTTTAATAAACATAGATCCCGTTCGGAGTGCGTACTTTGTAGGATGCCAAGACAGTATTATAAACTATAATGCCTCAAGTACGGACTTTAATGTTTGGAAAGATCTATAAATTACCGCTCTTTATAGGTTTCCTATCACATTCCTCTTGATGAAATCTAAGATGTTTCTGAGCCTTTATGTTACTATGATATTGTTGAGCACACAGCATGAGAAAATTTTACCTTTTAGTTGTCTAGATTGTACAGAGCTTAGTTACAAACTCAGAGGGTTTAAGCTTTTTACAGGGGTACAAAACAGAAAGACAGATTGAAAGGAGGTAGAGTTTATGCTTAGTCTTTTAAAAGAAGGGAGGTAAAAATTCATTCACAGTTTGTACTGAATAGTGAATACTGATTGTAAAGTGGAACATCATTTTATTTACCAAGTTTTCCTTATCAACTGTTATATCTTAAATGTTTAAGATACTGGGTAACCTAATCTGAGTTGCTTATATACACGTCTTAAATTTAAGATTTTTTTTAATATGCTTTAGATGTTGTAATTAAAAAAAATTATAAAACAATTGGAAAACTATCATAAATTGAAGTGTAGAAACAGCAGCATCTCTGCTACACCAAAACAGATGCTGCTTTTTCCCACTCTGGTATACATTGTTGCCCTTGAATTCAAGTGTTTTGCAGTAATATGCATATCCCGGTTATTCTTGAAGATTAGTGCCCATCAATCAAATCTTTTTTCAAGAAAAGAAGCAGGTGAAGGACATTTTCATCTGGATCAATTGTGGCAATTACTATTGGTGCTTATGCATCATTAGAAGAGACAATTCTGTTCACATTTCAGAAGACTCAACCATTTTGCATCATCATCCAGCAATCAAAACTGCAACAGCCACCACCATCAACACCTGCGAACCCAGAACTTTGCTCGTGAACCGCCGAGGAGTTCATATTTGAGGCAATTATCTTGCACAGGTCTTTCAATAATTCAATTGTCTTACATACCTTTTGATTTGCATATTTAGCTATCATATTTTTTTTTAAAGATTTTATATAAATAAATGGACTTTTATATTTTGTTGGACTTCAGAAATAAACACAGAATTCAGAATTCATTATTAATATAATCTGAAATCTGCTTTATAGGCCAGATTTTAACATAACACTAACTAACACACTCAGATAGCTGCCTATTAATAGGAGACACACCTTAGAGCATCTTCAATGGAAGCAACTAAAGTTAGTAAACTAAGTTACTTTTTGTAGGGTCAAATTGCCATGTAGGATTTAGCAATCCATAGTTGATTTAAGTAGTTTTTACTCCAATGGTGGTCGTAATCAAAATTGCCAGCATGTGTTGCACTCATATTCGAGAATCATGTTATGCAAAATGATACATGCTAACATTATGTGTTTTATTGTATTCACATGCCATATGTTAGGTAGTACCCCATATGATATGTGGCTTGGTTTACCGTGTATTGCACTGCATGAGCTTGTCCATTCGAAACATCGTTAAACACATCAGACATGTTTAACACATTAATGTCGTTTTTATAACAACTAGTTTTTATAACGGTTAGTTTTTTTTTTTTTTTAACGGCTATTTTTTGATAACGGCTATGTTTTTAATAGCTAGTTTCTTAAACGGCTAGTTTTTATAATTTGAAACATACATTATAATCAACGGCTATTTTTTATAACGGCTAATTTTTCCTTTGAACACTTTATAACACCCACACACACACTCTCCAATTCTCATCAATGAACAACATCAACACCAATCTATACCATAATGCTCATTGCAACAACCCAATATATATAAACGCAATGGGAATTGTGAAATTCCAATAAAGTTTATTCCACCTTGCAAACGATTCTCAGCACCTATGCTGAACACTCGTCTTTCACTTTCTTCTTCCTCTTCTACCGAACCTACCAACTCCCAACCCAAACCTAACTCCCTACCTGAACCGGCTTCTTCTCGCAAAAGGATATCTCTCTAACCAAATCCCGAACCTGAATTTAACCGTCACAATGCTCCTTCTACTTGGAGTTTTTATTTTTGGAGGCCTAATTATTATCGGCAGAAAAAACTTGTTCTGCTGTTGATATTTAGGCCGCCAAAAATAAAAACTCCGAGTAAGAGGAGCATTTAGATTAAGGTTCGGGATTTGGTTACAGAGATCTCCTTTTGCGAGAAGAAGAGGCAGGTTCGGGTGGGGAGATGGTAGGTTAGGTAGAAGATGAAGAAGAAGATGAAGGAGTGTTCGACATAGGTGCTATTGCTGAGAATCATTTGCGAGATGAAATAACCTTTTTTGGTAATTGTGAAATTCCCGTTGTGATTATATATATTGAGTTATTGTAATGAGAAACAATATGTCCAAGGTTTAATTGAAATTTGTTGGCATAGTAATTGAAGTTTAGGGATCTCTTTGCAAACAACCCAAAATTTGTTGCCCATTCTATAAATCTATTATCATTAGTCATCAGTGAAAGAAACAATATCGGTAGGTCCATAAATAATAATTTATGGCATACGATTTTCTTCTGTTTTATTTCTTAATTGGAGACTGAGTTTCAATATACTACTATCTTAGCTATTTGCTTATATAATTGTAATATTGTATTTTTATTCAATTATGCACGAACTTATTCTGTTAGTCTGAATTAATTAGCCATAGATAGATATATTAGCCATAGAGGTGTTATAGCACTAGTTTGTCCTTTCTAATGATTTCTTCTTTTATTTGTGTAGATTTCTTTGCATAGATAAAAAATAATTCAGCAAGTATAAGATTAAAGGACCAGCTTTCAGCGTTTATATGAATTAATGTTTGTTAGAGTGAATCTTATATTTGGTATGTTTCTTACCTTCCAAGAAAGAGACTAGAGAATGCTTTGAAAACATTTCCACTACATTTTTGAGATTTTATTTATTCATGTAATTATTTTTGGAAAGACGTGAATTGATTGAACTTTAAAATTTCTTCAGCTAAGGTGCAGAGACAATTGATGTGTTGTTAGGAATAAGATTTGAACCCATAATTCTTCTTTTTTCCACATTTGATGCGGGAGATTCTCGTCACTTGACTATTTAACAAAAAGAAAAAAGGTGCACTTGTGGAGGTATGTATTTGGTCGAATTTTGTCAACTTAATTATTTTGCACTTGTGTGAGATTTTTGTATGTGTTATGAACACGAAATTGATTTACAAATAAAATCAAATTATTTTCTTATTATAGACTTGAGGATTAGTACAAGTTAGAGTGTAATTTGAACGAGTGAACACGTGCAGTTCCTGTCACTTGCAAGAAAAGAACTATATGAAGTGTTACTTGTACGCAAGGACTGTTTCAAGAGCCCAGAACTAGAAGTCACTGGATATGTAATGAATACAGGAAAAGAAAAACAAACTAAAATTTTCAATAAATTATACCTACATGAATTCTGAACTAGAATACTACAAAAATACTCCTGTTCAAAGAACCTGTGTCAGATTTTTTTGGGAGAGTTTGTCCGCCAATTTAAGTCTCACAAGATTCGAGGGATTAATATTTGTATAGTTGCACATGGGATATTTGATTTACGCCAAAAAAAAACCTCCAAAAACTAAAAATTTCATGCTGGCCAACTCACAAGTCACAAAACAATATTATAAGAAATCTGAACCATTTATCCTCTTGATGATTAACAATCCCTTTCGTATAAGAACCAGTTTTCCATTTTTATAAGATTTATTTGTACAAGGAACGGTGAACATATTTTCTGTATAAATATTTAAAAATAGAAAACAGATTAAAAATAATGCGATGATTTTGTAATAAAAATATAAAAAAGTTAAATCACACAAAAGAGAACATTTATTAGAATTTGAGAGGTCTATACTCAATCACAAAAGTTAACTTGAGAACACTACCCTTATAAAAGCTATCTATGCCACATCTCTAGCCAATGTGGGACTTCTAACAACATTTAAATATTGCTTAGACTTGATCAAGCAGATATAAACTCTAACTTAATCACGCCATTCTTCTTTGATTCTCAATGCTGCTTCATAAGAGTACTAGAGGTTCAAGTGGTAAGGGTATTGAGTCTTCTTAAGCAGGTGGTCAAGTTTGATTTCGGGCTACTCTTGTGTATGAAAAAACTTCACTTGGGAGGCAAGAGTCCACCTTGTGTGTTTTACATGTTCTTTGACGAAAATTAGTAAAAAAAAAAACTTCATACCCAATAAGATTTCTTTGGCGATAAAAACTGTGTTATGGTAAAAAAAGAAAAAGAATAGTAGAGTAATGCAATATAACACCAAAATAACAGGATTAAGTTAACATCCGATTTACCCAGTAAGATTAGAACCAAAGAATCACAGGTTACTAGTTATAGTATCTTTAACTACATTGGCAAGCTTACTTGATGAATGAATTGATGAGTCATACAAAAAACCAAACTTCGTTCACCTACAATTATGCTTTACAAGCAACAATTTCAGTTCCTAATTTAATATTCCAAAATTAGAAGTTCCATGGCTTGAAAGCCAATACAAATGTCCCATAACGTTGCTTTTGGCAAATCCAAAAGGAATGCAATATTGCCACTCAAAAATAACTATAAAAAGAGACCCTTAATGAATGATCTAATAGACTTAAACCTTGTCAATATTTCTTTTAATAAACTTGCTTTAAGAGTTCAAATATTTGAGGTTATTGCAAATTACAATGGAAGGGAAAAACAAAAGGCTAGCAGTTTTGGTAGGGTGCAATTACCCTAACACTTCTAATGAACTTCATGGTTGCATAAATGATGTGTTGGCTATGAAGGAAACATTGGTGAAGAGTTTTGGTTTTGATCATTCCAATATTAAGCTTCTCACCGATGAACCTAAAAACTCTTCATCAACTATGCCAACTGGAGCTAACATTAAGCAAGCATTAGCTGAAATGATTGATCAAGCTGAAGAAGGGGATGTGCTTTATTTTCATTATAGCGGACATGGAACTAGGATTCCTTCGAAGAAAAATGGACATCCTTTTCGACAGGAAGAAGCTATTGTGCCTTGTGACTTCAATCTTATCACTGGTTTGTATCAACTTCCTTCTTGATTATGTTATGTCATTAATAAGTGAATCACAATTTCATTGCATAGTTGTAGGAATATCGGACAATTTGGTAGTAAAATTCACGAAATTTCAAATAATCGTTGAAATAGAAAATTATTGATCATATTAGTCATTTTGTATCAGTCAACTTTTTCCATGAAACATTTACAACGACGGTACAAAATTTTTTACTCAAAATATGAAGAGTAACTGCTTAAAAATGCAGAATAGGCTTTGTGAACTATAGAATTTGCTTAGATATTTGAACTATGTGATACTAGTGATAGTCCTCTCTTACCATATAGAAACTATGTCTAAAACTGATATTTTTATTGCGATTATTGTCGCATATTTATATAGATTTGGACTTCCGGCAACTAGTGAATCGGATTCCAAAAGGAGCAAGCTTAACAATTCTCTCAGATTCATGTCATAGTGGTGGCTTAATTGACAAAGAAAAAGAACAAATTGGACCATCCAAATTGGAAGAAGAAAAAAATGGCACATTGAAACAAAGTGATAATAAACCAAAATCTATTCCTTACGAGTCAATACTTCAACACCTCTCATCATTAACAAACATAAATACAACAGACATTGGAACTCATCTGCTTGAGTTCTTCGGCTCCGATGCGAGTTTGAGGTTTCGACTTCCGGTACTTGATCGTGAGTTGTCCCAACCGTTGAAGTCGGATGAAGGGATTCTGTTGAGTGGTTGTCAATCTGATGAGACTTCGGCAGATATGAGTCCGAATATGAGTAATGGAAAGGCTTATGGAGCATTTAGCAATGCAGTTCAGATTGTGTTGAAGGATAATAAGGAGAAATTAAGTAATAGAGAGGTTGTGATGAAGGCTAGGGATGTGTTACAAAGACAAGGATTTGTTCAACATCCTTGTCTTTATTGTAGTGATGAGAATGCTGATGATATCTTCTTGTTGCAAAGTTAGAATTCAGATTTATGAAATGTTAATCTAAGTGAAGAATTTGATGTGTGAAGTGGAATGTATCAATGTAAATCAAAGTGAACTATTGTATTTGTGTATCATTTGTTGATAATTGTAATGTTGTATGAATTTTATTTTATATGAAATAAATAAGTGGAAAGATAATTGTATTGCATGAGCTTCTCCATTCAAAACAATGTTAAACACATCTATTTTTAGGTTGGGGTGTGATAGCCTATGCAGTAATGCAACGCATAGGCACATATGATAAGCCCAATAGCAAGTTATTATAGTGATTTCTCCCCCTCAAAAAAGTAATTTAATATCGTGTGATCCATGGACCACATATCAGATGTGTATTAATATCATTTTTATAACAACTAGCTTTATAACGGATAATTTTTTTTACCGTTTTTTTATAGCTAGTTTCTTTAACGGCTAGTTTTAATAATTTGAAACATACATTATAATCAACGGCTATTTTTTTATATCGGCTAATTTTTCCTTTGAACACTTTATAACAACCTACACACACTCACCTCACTCATCAAATCACTCTCCAATTCTGGATGAACAACACCAACACCAATCTACCATAATTCTCATTGCAACAACCCAATATATAAAAGCACAATGGGAATTTCACAATTGCCAATAAAGTTCATTCCACCTTGCAAACGATTCTCAACACCTATGCCACCACACACTCTTCCTTCACCTTCTTCTTCTTCCTCTTCCCTGAACCTATCAACTCCCAACCCAAACCCAACTCGCCATCCGAACCAGCTTATTTTTCTCATATCTCCAGAAGCAAATCTTGAACATGAATCTAACCATCACAATGCTCCTCCTACTTAGAGTTTTTACTTTTGGAGGCCTAGATTCGTGTTCATGATTTGCTTCTAGAGATATTCTTTGTAAACAACCAAAAAAGTGTTGGCCATTCTGTAAATCTATTATCTTTACTAATTTATGCCATACGAATTTCTTCTATTTTATTCAATTATTATTAAGCATAAACGTGTTTTGTTAGTCTGAATTAATTGGCCATATATTCTAGCCATTCAATTGTGTTAGCTTTACAAATTGCTCATATGACTTTTGAGGGAGTCTTGGGGCTACGGTTACTGTTGCTATAACAATGCTATGGTGAAAGTTTTATAGCATTAGATTCTCCTTTTTTTTATTTTTTTATTTTATGATTTCTACTTTTATTTGTATATATTTCATTGCATAGATAAAAAATAATTCAGCAAGTATAAGATTAAATGATCAGATTCTAGTGTTTACATGAATCAATGTTTGTTATAGTGAATCTTATATTTGGCATGTCTCCAAATTTCTTTCTTATCTTCCAAGGAAGAAGAGAGTGCTTTGAACAACACTTCTACTATATTTCTTCAATCTCTAATAAGAAGGAGGGTACTGTAGCTGGTTTGAGCCTCTTGGATAGTATTTTTAGGTTACTAAATCTTGATTGGAATGTTAAGATTAAACAAGAAATAATAAAGTCATTCCACAAAAATACTACTAAGGTAAAAAAAAAATTAGGGTGAAAAACTGAAAAACACCATTATAAAACTCTAACAACCGATTTGAAACACGGCTTAATTTTAATCGATTGTTCTCCGCTTTAAAGTTATTCAACTGAATGCCAAAAAAAATAAATATGAACTCGACCAATAATTCAATTAAAACAAGTTAACTTAGCACTAATCACATAAATGTTACTAATAGATCAACTTGATTTCCCTTAATTTACATCGAGAGTATTTTCTAACAAACATAACAACACAAAAGTTAGAGCTAGTACTTCAAATAATCGACCACGGAATTGAACTTACTTGAATTGATTCTATTCAATTCATTTGGAATTTTTTCTTTTATCAAATGGATTTTTTTCATCAAGATCTGAATCTGATGCTCGTCAATTGTCTGGTGCTCGTCAATTGCGTGATGCTCCTGCATTCTGCCAATTCTTGTTGTTTCCGTCCACATAATATATAAAATATATATTAGTGATACATAACAAAAACAAAATAAATATGCATTTACTACTAAGGTAAATCGAAACAAACAAAGAGATGCCAAAACAACACCGCAACATATCAATCACCAAGGCAGGGCAAGTATCGAGAGAGTCTCACCCAACTTGAGACACTGAGACCCAATTCCATACCTCGACAAACTCTACCAGTTTCAGCAAAAAATATGGTGCATCCCCCCACTCATACAAGGAACATGGGGTGCCATAATTACACCATTTCGGGATTTTCAGATAGTCCACACAATAACATGTCAAATTAACAACCACCCTAATATTTTTTTTTTTACCCACACCCATGTCCAAAAAACTCTCCAAAAGCTCAAGAATCCCACGAGAAGGTACCAAGACAACACCACCTATAAACAATAACATGGTTGATGAAGTTAAAACTCATAAACACATCAAATTTTTATTGTGTTACCGTTAACCATTCATTTTTTAGAAAAAAAGTATGATAATTTAGAATTCAACCGAAAGGTATGTTAAAATATGACTAAGAATTGTTTCACATGAATAAGTACAAATTCTCTCAAATAACTTTTACTTGGTAGAGCTCATTTATCATTTGAACTCATTATCCAATATGGACAATTTCAAAAATTAATCTCTGAAAGTAAATGATACCTATTTAAAAAAGTTTTTTCTCCATATGCACCACCATTCACAAATTATACTCGGAGCAAATAATTGAGAGACACAGCACAAAAGCACAACTAGCCACTTATATTAAAGAGTCTAGGCTTTTTCTAACATGAACAAGTGGTTCATGTGGTGCACCATACACAAGTTTTAGATAACGTTATAACGAATACGAATTTTACAAAATCGACCGTTGGATAGAAAGACTATATCACATAGATCATCCATGGAAATTTTTAGAAAAAATGAAAATCATTTGATATGTTATTGAGATCTATCAAAATTAACGGTTTATGAGTTTTATTAAATACCGTTAATTTTGATGGGTCTCAATAACATATCAAATCATTTTCAATTTTTCTAAAAGTTTTCATGGATGATCTATATGATATAATCTTTCAATCCAACGGTCGATTTTATAAAATTCGTATTCGTTATAACGTTATCTGAAACTTGTGCATGGTGCACCACATGAACCACTTGTTCATGTTAGACTTGGCCAAGAGTCTAATGAGTTTGTTGAAACACACATTGATATTTGACTTCCTTGTTCAATGGTCATAATGAGCTTCATGCATATTTGGATGCCCATATCATCTCATGACATGATTTTATTTTTCTTTTAACAAGTCCTCCCTTTTACTTTTTCCTTCTTTGTCGGACAGTCATTGAGATCCCGTGCAACTTCAACAAAACCTTAATTACTTCACTAATCACTTCTAATAATCACTCCAAAACACAAAACTCCCCTAATTAATAATTATCAACAAATTACCATTAGACAATGAAAAAAGAAAAGTAACCGAACCATGATAATTAACACACCACGTGCAATTTACTTTAGTATTTACCTTCATCTTTCTTCAGCGCGTTATAACCGTTATACTCTTTATTACACCATTCACTCAACAAACTCACTTTCATAAGAGAGAAAAAAGTGAAATTAAATTATTAGAACGATGAAGAGACAAAGCAGCGCCGTGTCTCCGTCGTCGTCTCGGCGTGAAACCACGCCGGACAAAATTCACGTCAAGACAATCGGTTGCATGTCCGGCATTCTCCACCTCATCTCCACTTCCAATTCCCGCGGCCACCGCCGATTCCTCACATTCGGTAATTCGTTTCACATTTCTACACCAAATTTGCTTCGTTAATTAGTTAATTAATTAATTAATTAATTTCTTAGCAAATTTTATTTAATTTTTCTGTTGTTATTTTCAGGGAAGAAACAGTCTAAGAATAACGGTTCTTCCGTTTCAGTTTCAACCGCCACCGCCAATTCGCAACCGGAAAAAACGGAGAAGGAGAGTGATGAGGTTTCTTCCGCTGTGCGAAATCCGAAATTGTCGAGTGAGGTTCCGAGGAGTCCGACATTACCGGCGGAGATTCGCCGGAAGTCTTCGGAGAATGTTCGGGAAACACCGGCGTTAGTGGCGAGGCTGATGGGACTGGAGACGCTTCCTGCATCGCCGGAATCAGTGGTTGAGAAGAGGCAGAAGCTGCTTGGCGCATTGCAGAGATGTGATGAAGATCTCAAGGCGCTGAAGAAAATCATCGACTCCGTGCGGATTCCTCAGCCGGTTTCGTCACCGTCTCCGGCGAAAGTGAAAACGGTTTGTGAGGTGAAGTGTTCGGTGGTTAACGGTGAGCAACAGCAGCAGCAGCAGCAACCGAGTCCTGTTTCTGTACTTGACGAGTTCACTCGTTCGCCACTCAGTCCGAATTGCCACTCTGGACGCTATTCATTTGGTAAGTGTTCAATCTTCATAATCATATATATTAATATATATATATATATATATATATATATATATATATATATATATATATATATATATATATATATATTTTCTTTCTAATTAATTTTACTTGTTAATTTAATTTAACTTCAATACGTGCTCCATTTCGAATGCATGATAGCAATTTTTCAATGTGTAACTTGCATGATTTTAACATTCTTTGCATGGATACATCACAATCACACATATGAAGGTGTTTACTTCTTCTCAGCTAAGGATCTTAATATGCAAAATTTTATTAGTTTGCTAATAAAAACAAAATTAAGTTTCCTCGTTTGGTCGAATCCGATCGGAAAGGAGGTAGAACCATCGAATCAAATTAGATGGTCTAATGAGACAGATACCGATGATTTTTTTTTTTTTAAAAAGGATTTGGATTAAATGCAACTACACATACATCTTATCTCACTTATCCGGTTAAGATAACGCCTAATAAATTCTAAAGTAAATTTTAATTTTATTTAATATTTAAAATTTGTTACATCTAGTAATAATTTTTTTTTTTGTTACATCCAAATCGAAGGACGGATTTAGAGGGGACATCCTGATTACAAATAATACATTAATTTTTATATATTGATATATTATGAATATACATTAATTTATTATATTTCCATTTCATATCTAATCGTAATCAAACTATTAGATAGACACGACTGTACAGTCACAAAGATTACTCCCAAAAATGTGATAACTAACTTATCCTTATAAAATTGGCTTGAAAATTGTCTTAACTTATAAACATATATTCAGACCATCTCGCAATCAATGTGAGACTTCTTTAACACACCCCTCGCACTCAGCACTGTAATTGGGCTTGTTGCGCCGATATAAATGGTGGAGGGCCCGATCAAAAACCTAATTGTAGGCGGCCTGACGAAGTGGCCCAGCGAATCGTGGCCTAACTGATCCTTACAAAATCGGCTTGTAAGGTGAGGATTGTCCTCACTTATAAACACATATTCAGGTCATCTCACGATGTGAGACTCCTTTAACACTTATGAAAGAATATTTATAATCACTAAGCTAAAATATGTTTAGAACTGATGCATGCTCCCTCCCTCCTTTACAAAATAGTACTCTTATAAACAAAATACACATTTTTGAGTTTATTGTATAATTAATATGTCTTATCTATAATATAAGTTAGAAATGTAAGTATGAGAATTTCTTACTCATAACATAAAGAGGAGACACAATGATTTTCGATCAAAAAGCACATGCTGCCTCTATCCATTTTGTATACTAGGAGGATGCCAATTTTTAAATCACAATTTCTTTATTCTACTCCATCATGACCATCATACATAGTGGCAGACAAATTAATTTCCTCATTGCCCTGCAATCATCCTAATTTAATAGTGATTAAATTACAAATATTGATACAGTACCAATTCTTAGTTTAACAGTGATTAATTTCCCCTTGGCCCTGTAACCACCTTGCACCTAATTTAGCAGTAATTAATTTCCTCTTGGCCCTGTAATCAAATCATCTTGCACCTAATTTAACAGTGATTAATTTCTTCTTTCCAATCTCAACTAACTACTACTACTACTACTAGTACTATTACTAGTATTAGTATTAGTTTATCTATAGAACCATAATTAAAGAGAAGGCAAGTACCCGTTTTGTGATCTGTTCCAAAACAATAATAGGAATAATAAACTAGTAATAAATCATGGTACTTTGTTTGGTGGATGGATCATGGACCACTAATTTGTACTCTAATAAGGACAGCACTGATATTTGCACACCCAAAAGAGGACTATGCCTCATGTCATGATATGAGGCAGTCAAAAGATGGTTTCAAAAGAAAAAGGAGTGAAGAGAAAGAAAAGAAAACACCAACCTTTGAAACTTTACCTGCCACTCGTCACGCAGAATCGCACTTTTCCAGTGATTTTGTTAATATTTTACCCCACCAGTACTCCCTCCCAACAAACAAGAGCCTTATTGCTTGTTTGTGCAGTGCAGGTACTGCAATTTTGCAGGTAGATTCATGCGTGTGTGGTGGCCTCATCTGATGAAGACATTGTAAGGAAACAGTTATCAATGAGGCCAATTATAGCGTAGATAATAGTAGAGAATTTAGAAATGCCATTATGTAGCTAGACTTGTACAACACACTTTAAACAGTAATAATGGAGTGTGAATATAGCTTCACCTAGCAACATTAGCGAGAGCCTGCCCTACCCTTATTCTTAAAGTTGATAATAAAATCAGCTTAGACGATGATTGTTTCTATTTATAGATCTATTTGACGTGAGACTTTTAACACATCCTCTTACATGCAACACAACTCAGTTTGATGCATGAATATAAATGGTGGGTAGTCCAGTGGTCCAACAAATCTTCGACAAGACTCTAATACATACCATATTAAAATTTGTATACAAAACCAAATTTATAAGGTGAAAATTGTCGCAACTTATAAATCGATATTGAAACAATTTCACATCCTATATGAAACTTATAACATTTATTGAGGCCTAAAGTTACACATTGGTAAAAATAAATAGACATCATTTTTATCGTTTTTAATATCTCAATTGATCTATAATCTATTTTTACTAGAGACAATATTAGAGGGGTCAGGTTAAAATGGTGCATTCTTATTTCTCCACAAATATAGTGGGTGAATCTAACTCCTAAACTATAGAAAGAAGAAAAAAAAAACTTCCTTTAGATTCAATAGATGTTGGTTTATCTAACTATTTCCATTAATATCGTCTTGCATAACTTCTAGATTCTCGTGAGGTGCAATGCACTTCCATTTTTTTTGAATACAATCAAAAAATATTTGTACTCTTATAAGTCAATTTTCTTTATTTGTTTTCTTTTCCATTAATATCGTCTTGAAAATGACTTCTAGACTCTTGTGAGGTGCAATGCTCTTCCATTTTTTGAATACAATCGAAAAAAGTATTTGTACTCTCAAATATAAGTCAATTTCATTAATTCTTTCTTATCTCTAGCTAGGTTGAATGGACTTCTTCTAGCCATCATATTTTTTTTCTTCTTATTTTCGACAAATAGTGACATCATTCTTAAAATGTATTTTAATTAATTTATATTTTCATTTTTTAATATTCGAAAAAAGTTTTTATGAAGGAAATTTTAGAAAAAAGTTTTTATGAAGAAAATTTTAGAGAATGAAATTATTTTTTTGATTATACTAAGAAAATTAAATAACATTACCTACTATTCTTAATCGAATCCATTTCTTCTGAGCCAACAATAGTTCAAACAAAAATTTGGACCGGAATAATAAGGATGGTATTTTTGTTTTTTAGAATTTGCCAATGATATGGCATGGTTATTTCCATTCATTCCTTTCTCGATCAGTCAGGTGTTGTGGTAAGTGTAAGGTGAATTAAGTTTTACGTTGCTTAGAAAAGTGGTGGTTGAACACTTTCATCTAGCCAAGCGAAGCATCGTTCCCTTCTGTTCGGCGGCATCCTTCCGCATTGGTGGCGAGTGGAGTGCCACAATCCCATTCATTATTTTTTATCTACATAATCCAAACCCATAGCACGAGAGAATCCATAAACTTAACGTCTTTAAGGTTTTGGGATAAACTATGATATCCAACTCGCACATGTTGTGGCAAGTGTGAGGTGAGTTAAGTTCGCATTGCTTAGAAAAGGGAAGGTTGAACATTTTATAAGTGAGAGGACCAATAAACCTAATGTCTTAAGATTTTGGGTTAAAGTGTGGTGTCCAACTCATTTGTATAGTTCTTCCGAGTCTAATGTGGATGATCCCCGGCTAGTCCCCTCGTGACCTAAATACAAAATAAAGTAGTATTCATTGAGTTTTTGAAGACTACCTTAATAGAGTAGTATTCATCTATATTAAAAATAATAATTGTCAATGAACAAAAAAACAAAATAATAATTGTCAATCTCTTTGATGGCTTACTAAAGTATTCACATCTCTTCCAATGTATTGGTTATTTTTGTTTCCTACTTTTGTGTGTAGAATACTTAATTTTTTTTCTTCCCAATTTTTGGCTATGAATTAAGGTGAAGTATCCACTTCTAGTTTATATAACTTTGTTTCTCTGTTTCAGCACGAATACAGCAACAGAAGCATCACTTACTCAAGAAGCCAGGAGAGGAAGAAATCAGCAGTACATTATATATGCATGAGAGAATGACAAACGAATTGCTTAATAAGAAAGTCAATGAAGAAGATTGTTCAATTATGTGGAATAGTAAAGGCATGATGAGAACTGTAGAGGAAGTGTGTAGAGATGTTGCTTGGGGAGAAAATAGAGAGATTGGAAGAATAGGGTTGGCTTTGCAGGATTGTATCTGCAGAGATTTGATTGAAGAAATTGTTAGAGAATTAGGATGCTTGTATACTTTGCCATTTGAGTCCTGTAAGAGAAGACTCTGCTTCTAAACTATACATGTTCAACATTAGTTTGTTTGTTTGTTTTTTATTTATTTATTTATTTAAATTATATAGTATATGTTATCTCCCTTAAACTTTGTATTTGTCTTACAAATCACATTTGATTTAGCAGGTTATTCGTCAAAATAGTGTACAATTAATTTTTTTATCAACAAAATACTAACTTGCTTAAAATTTATTTATATAATATTGAGTATTGGTCGACTTGCATTTGACCAATTTGATGATTTGGTAATAGCATTATTTTTGTAAACAAAGAGTTCAATACTAATCAATTACCAAAAGTCAAAACATACAAGGGAGTATTAGTTTTGACTTAAAGGTAAAAGGCCATGGTTTCACGGATTTAAATTAATACACTCAATCCCTTGTATGTAATCTTTTACTAGTAAAAGGAAGGTTGAGTTGCTACAAAGCCTTCATTATGATGATGTGGCACCTCTAATAAAATTGCTTACAAAAGGATATATCAATACTAAAAAATGAAAAAATGAAAAATTAAATTAAAAGGGACCAACTAAAATTAAATACTCCTAAAACAAAACGGAAATTTTTCATATAATTTATGATTGTGTTAATCCTCTAGAACTTGAAAGAGCACAACTTTTCATATATAAAAAACGTTTACAAAATTAAACATATTTGTAGTTGAGTAGTATCCTATATAAATGTGCAATAACCTATCCACTTTCTCACATCATGCAATTGTAATACTCATTTTGTGTGTTCATTCTTTAATCTATCAACCTCTTTGTACTGAAATGTGTTTCTTGCTCAAAGGAACTTCAACAAGCTAAGTATCATCGTTTCAAACTCTCATTTTTTTGCGTTATGAGTATATTTTAAAGATTACATAAATTCATTAGTGTGTGTTTCTATATATATAGTTACATTCCCAAACATGCGACTTAATGTTTAAGAAATTGATATACATAGGTATGAGATAATTGTCTTTCATTTAAGTTTGTAAATTATAATTGTTTGATTGCTCTTATGATCTTATAAGACATCATATCTAATAACTTTTTTAATTATCTCTATCTTTTTTCAGGTTGAAAATGGTCATTTAGTGTTTTGTTCCACAGTTGCAAGCTTTAAGTAATTGTTAGAATATTGTATTTATTTTCAATTTTCAAATCTATTTATCTATCTTCTATCTATTAAGCAAGCATTGTGATGATTTGACACCTCTAAAAAATTTCATGCAACTTCTTATTCTAGGTGAATAAATAAATAATATAACTTTTACAATTCTACAACTTTCTATCTATCTATCTATCTATCTATCTATCTATAATAAAAAAAATTGATTTTGGATCATCATCGATTTATTCAAAAAACTATTTGATGATACTCTTCAAATTTTTCATTGGCTTTTCTTATAGGATTGAAGCTGAAGTCACTATATATTTAGATTAACCAAATCTTTTTCCATTATTTTATTTCATAATATTGTGGATATTACATTGTATATGTGCTAAAACTTTCCGGTAAAAAAAAAAGTGCTAAAACTACAACCGTCTTTATGTTCTACATTTTTCATTCATAATCATTATGAATTATGTCTTCTAATAATTGTGGATTACATTTTTCTATAATGGAGTTATGTGTGCGGTCAAAATCAACATGCATTTTTTGGAGCTAGATATATGACCAATAACATGTATGTGACGGTTCGTCTTCAACAAGCTGTGTATTTTACTCTTGGTTATTTTGAAGCCTCCATATTTTTGCCTATGTAGCATGCTTTAGAGAAAATTTTCTCTAGCTATATTTAAACATTACTCTAAAATTTATTTTGTGTCCATTTCATCATCCAAATCATTGGTCTTGAGACTAACATAAATTATATCTAGGCAGATTATAATGGGTTTAAAACAAATGCAAATATTGTAAAAAATAAAATGCAAGTAACATAATATTACGTTTATATATGGTATATTATATCTATGCATACCTTGGAAGTATTGGAAATTAATAAGTAACAAATAATGTAACTTAATGGTGCTAAAGTAAAAAAAGAGGATCAAAATTATAAAAGAAAAAAAATGAAAATACGTCACTAAAGTATGTATATATAAATTATATGTATGCTCAACATAAAAAATATACTATGTATATATAATGACATTTACTATTCTTATTCATTATTCAAAGGTTACATATTATTCACCTTCTATTAGAATGAAATAACTTTTTGCATTGAATACCTTATGGGTTGATGGTTACATTTCAAGTATTGGTTTTTGTGGTAGTTGATGAGTCAATCTCTTGAATATCAGTTATGTTATTCAATGATTAAAAAATTATATTAGTTTACATATATGTCTTTTATTGTTTATAAATTTCAATTTTTTATACGCTCTCAAAATCTTTCAAGACATCAACTCTAATAATTTTCATGTGTAACCAGGTTACTGGATTTATAAATTGTATCCTTTATATTGCTTTTATGATCTTGCAAGACTACAATTCGATCTAATAATTTTTTGTGCATAATATTTTGAGAATATGATTTAAGAGTACTGCTCTATATTATCAAAAAAAAAAGTACCCCTCTATAAAAAAAGAGTATTGCATTCTAATAAGCACTACTAAACTATACTGAAAACCCGAATAAAAATTATTCAATAGCAAAAGACAAAAAAAAAATGAGGGGACAAAAAAAATCATTAAAAAAATGAAAGATAAAAAAAATGAATTAAGCATAGTAAAAAGAAGATAAATAAAACCGCTAGCTAAAAACATTATGAAAATTTTTGACCAATAAAATATGGGATATAAATATTCTACCAGGTGAATGTTTGAGAAGAAACTTCAATAGAAACAATTTATTATCAGAACAAGAATCGTTTTTTTTATAAATCTGAGATACCTTAAATTGTGTGAAGGAGTAGAGTAAATAGTTATAATTTTTCAAGATTAAGATGAAAAATCATCAACTATATAAATTGTTGATGCTCATATATACGTCAAAATAAATTTTAAAAATTGTAGAAACTGTAGATATTAAAACATAATTACATGCAAAATAATAAGGTGATTTAGATAATCTAATTCTTTACATATAGTGTGTGCATGTGATCTGAAATTCACTAAAAATTCCAAAATTATTGATTTGATTTAAATAATAATGCAAATATTTAAATAAAATAAGTACATATTCTATAAAGTGTTAAAAAAATGTTTAAGTTACGGCTCAAAATAAAATAGTGAGATGTTTGTAAGAAAAATATAACATTTTTTTAAGCAAATAATAAGATGACATGTGAAATTCTTCTAAAATAATAAACTTTCTTTACCTGAGCCAAATAACTAAGCCTAAATTCATATATATGAAATCATCATCCAAACTTATATATTGGCAACAAAAAATATTCACATTTATAACAAAAATAAACTAAGATCTTATAAAGAAAATCAACATCCAAACTAAGATCTTATTGGAAAAAAAATACATCAAAAATAAAAAGCAAAGTGGTACATGTGACTATACAATTGCAATTCATATAAAGAAAACTAAGATCTTATACGATTACACTATTAAAATAAAATATGATTCTAAAATATTATAAGAGATCTATTACATTAAATTATAAACAAAACTACAATATAAATTAATGAAAAATCTCATATTTCTAAACAACTTGTTTTTTTTTTAATTTATACTTATATACT
Organism: Trifolium pratense; assembly: GCF_020283565.1. Taxonomy (NCBI): domain Eukaryota; kingdom Viridiplantae; phylum Streptophyta; class Magnoliopsida; order Fabales; family Fabaceae; genus Trifolium; species Trifolium pratense. The sequence continues at coordinate 13,349,097 of NC_060064.1, read as the reverse complement.
AATATTAAATATAATCATATTTTAAATTAATGTCTATCTTTTAACTATATATAATTATACTTATCACAATTATTATTTTTTATTTATAAAAATATTTTAATTATATATTTTAATCGAACCCGTGCAACGCACGGGTTTATCCCTAGTGGTTCATTAATTGGTGGGTGATCTATGTAAAAGAAATATATACATAATACATTTTGTGAACCGAGAAATATATCCATTATTTTAGTTTAGTGGCAAAATTTTCACTCTTAAAATGTATCCATTATATCTGTATTCAGGTTTCCAACTTCAACCCCTGCATATAAAATGTCATGTCATTTACCAACTAAGTTAAGCTTATAGGGACATATAAACATTTTATTTTATTATTGATTCTAAGCAATATTTCACCATTATTTAATGGAATAAAAAAAATTCCATTGTATACTTTTAAATTAATAGATCGAATGATGTAATCGAATAAGGAAGAAGTCCAACGTTTATGTCACTAGTTGCATTCTGAAGTGAAGTTCGTTGGAGCACAATATGCACATGTACAAAATAAAACAAAATCATATATTACAAACTTTTAACACGATCAATGTTTAAAGATATAACTATGTTTTTCCTCTCTATTTTTTAATTCAATTTTTAAAATTTACACTTTTCAATAGGTGAATTAAATTTAAATTAAAGTGAAATTTAACGATATTTTGTGTTGGAAAATAAACGGTACCTCATTATATTATATGAATGTAAGCACCACCATTGATGAACCAAACATTTGAACACTTGAATTTTAGCCGTTTATTTAATACTAAATACCATATTTTACAATATCTAAATTATTTAATGAGCTATAATCTAATCATCTATTAAATTCTTCCGGTACATAAAAGAAAAAAAGAGAGAAACCTTCTACAAATCTTCCAAAATAATAAAAATTCCATATAAGAATTTTAAATTAACAGATCAAATGATGTAATTGAATAAGGAAGAAGTCCAACATTCATATCCTTGCTTGCATTCTCAAGTGAAGTTCCTTGGGGCACAATCTATATATATAAAATGAAAAAAAAAAAAAGATTAGAAAATTTTAACACCATCAATTTTGTGTGGTATAAATATCAATTTTATAGGGTTAAATAGCTATTTCGTCTCTATTTTTATTCAAATTCAATTTCAAAAGTAGTCACTTTTCAAAAGAAGAATTAAATTTAAAAGTGAACTTTAAAAATATTTTGTGTTGAAAAACAAATTGTACCTTATTTGGCTTTGAGAAGGAATTCTCGTCCATTATATTTGGAGATGTAAGTACTGTCATTGACGAACCAAACGGTTGAACACTTGAATTTAAACCGTGTATTGAAATTCCAATGTTTTCGATGGTATTTCCAAAGTTTACTACCTGCAAAAGTAAATAATTTCAAAGAAAATTAATATATTAAATATCTTAAAAATACATGTTAGCATTTGCCTAAATGTAAATCAACATTCACGCTTGTACCAAAAACATAAAATTAGTAAAATAATATCTTTCATTGCTGAAAAAATTAATTGAGTCATTACCTTTACTTTTAAATAATTCTTCCCGTCTTGAGAGTTTTTATATTCAATTGCAGATGCAACAATTGAGCTAGAAGAATTATGGAGAGTTGAATTGAGTAAGATTGCTCCACTAGAATCAATAAAGAGTTGTTGGAGCCAATAACTCGGAGTTCCATAATTTTGATAAGAGTTAAAAACAATTGCATCTGGTATCCACCTATTTTGATAGAAAATAAATTAAATAAATCATCTCTATTTTTAACATAAAATAAAATATTACAAATATAAATAATACATAGAACTTAATTTTTTTGGTAAAGCATAAGAAATTTACCTCCTATCATTTGTGTTCAGAAACAGGGGTGCATAGGCAACCATTTGGACAATATCACTGTAGAAAAAATAGAAAATAGAAATATGATTAATATTTAGTTCAAAATAATTTAAATTAACACAAGATCTCTTAGATGAAATAACACAAGTGTCTTCTAAATTAACCAAAGTTCCGAATTCAAATCCAATATTGGACATACATTAATGTTAAAATTTTCAGGGAGAATTTGTCGCTCACTTGAGTTTCAAAAGACACAAAAAATTATCTCTGCAATATAATTGCATGTAAAAGATATTTAATTTACAACAAAAATAACACACCAGTTAATAAAATTAAACCCTATAAACTAAATTTCATGAAAGTCTATAGCTATAGTTATATATAATCCAACCTATTCTTTTCAAGTCCAATAAGGAATGCAGCTTCAGCCACAGCTGCCAAAAGGCTTCCAGCACCGGCATCTTCCTTTTGAACAGCATACTCACTAACAAATGCCTATACAAAAACAATTAATAAAACTTGAGAAAATTCATTTGTTAATACAAAATTATTTTATTAATAAATCATTCTATTTAAAAATAAATAAATAAATAAATAAATTCAAAAAATAATTAATATCAAACCTTTGGACCGGATCGTGGAGCGTTATCGAACTTGGTGTACTTGGAAAACATGTCCTTAGAATTTGCATAAATCTAATAATTTTAAAAATAAATTAACAAGGATAGCATGTAAGTTTCTTAAACCAAAATTTAAAAGTAATAGTACAAAATTAATAAGTTTTAAAATTGGAAACAAAAATAATAATATTATTACATGGAAATCATAGAGATCTGCTGGATGATTTAGTGGTTGATCGGAACCGTCACAATTTGAAATAATTTGAATATCAGGATAAGTACGTTTTATTGCTTCGTAGAACTTCAAGTAGTTTCCTAGCCAATAAAAAAATACAAATAAAAAAACATAAAGTGGAATTGCTCAATCAATCAACTAATCGAATTTTTGTGAATTGTATTTACTTACAAGTAGAAAAATAAAAAATTCAATGTCTTCATAATTAATAAAAAGAATGTATACCTAGATAGTTATATTTACCACAATCTTCATTTCCAACACCAACAAATCTTAAATCAAATGGCTCAGGATGTCCCATGGAAGCTCTAAGAGAACCCCATTGTGATGTGGGAGAACCTCTAGCAAACTCAATACCATCTAGGGCTTCCTATCAATAAAAAGATGTAAAATATATAATATATAATTTAAAAATAAAGTTCAAGAGTAAAATAAACAATATGAAGAACATTATACTTGCACAAATGGTGAAATTGCAGTCGTATTAACTTGATCATTGTGGCTAATACCTATAATTAAGAGACATTTGATAAATTAGTAGATAGAAAATAAAATAAAATAAAATAAAACTTCAAAGGTGACTAACATTAGAATTAGTATTTTCGGCGGAACAAAATATACCATTGTTAAACACCCAAACTGGAAATGCACCAAGATCCTCTGATAGCTGTTCAATAAACAAAAAGATTCATTTTTTCATTTTGATATGGAAAATATTTTATATATTTTAGAAAGGAAAAAAGACTTACTTGGAGTCCCTCAAAAAAACCAAATCCATCATCAGTCCAATATCCCCATACGTCATTAAAGTGGCCAGGTCTTTCTTCCCAGGGTCCAACAATATCTTTCCACCTAAAAGCATTTTTCAGATAATTTCCTTCAACAAAACAACCACCTATAAAGGAAAAATAGTGTTAAGTATCAATAGAAGTGATCAAAGGAATGAGGAATTAGAAGAAAATGTACATAGTTAGCTTAGTTTGTAACTAACTTGTAGTGCAAGTTATCGTATGGTAGACACACACTAGCTTAAGATGGATCCTAATCTAGACTATATAATGATTATGATCTTGTATTAGATTCAATTTCAATTCAATAAGATGATTCTTTCCTTTCATCTTTCCCTCTCTTTTCTATCATAACATGGTATCAACCGCCTTAAGATCCACCATAACCGTTTTTCCGCTGCCATAACCGTTTTCCGTTAGCTGTTTCCGATCATCTTCTCCGACGGAATCATGCCTCCTCGCAACGCTGCCGATCCCGTTCTCGATAATTCTTCTCCCTACTTCGTTCATCCTGGTGATGGACCGAGTTCCGTTGTTGTTACGCCACTTCTCACCGGTTCCAACTACCAGTCTTGGGCTCGTTCAATGAAACGTGCGCTCGGAGCTAAAATGAAGCTTGAATTCGTTGATGGTTCACTCCCTCAGCCGGAAGATGACTTTGATCCGGCGTTTCGCGCGTGGCATCGTTGCAATCAACTAGTTTCTTCATGGATCTTGAATTCAATTTCACCTTCAATTGCTCAATCGGTTGTTTTTCTTGAAAACGCCATTGACATTTGGAATGATCTTCGCGAACGCTTCTCTCAAGGTGATTTGATTCGCATTTCTGAATTGCAGCAAAAAATCCATGCTTTGAAGCAAGAAAATCGTTCAGTTATTGATTTCTACTCTGAACTCAGAGTTCTTTGGGAGGAATTGGAGTTGTATCTTCCTTTTCCTACATGTACTTGTCGCCAACGATGTGCTTGTGAGGCTATGCGTTCAGCACGCAGGAATCACACTCTCCTTCAAACAATTCGTTTCATTACTGGTTTGAATGATCACTTTTCTACTGTGAAGTCACAGATCTTGCTCCTTGATCCTCTTCCTCCAATTAACAAAGTTTTTCATATGGTGATTCAGCATGAACGCCAAGGTAATTTCACTGAGCCTGATGAATCTAAGATTCTTGTCAATGCAGCTAGGTCCAATAAACCTACTTCTGGTTCCAAACCTCCTCGTAATTGCACTTTCTGTGGTAAGGATAATCATTTAGTTGAAAACTGCTTCAAGAAGAATGGTGTTCCTCCACATATGAAGAAGTATGCATCTGCTAATGCTGCAACTGAGGGAGCCTCCTCTGAGCCAATTGCAGCTACTCCTCCTTCAATTTCTCAAGAGCAGTATGATAAGCTAATGTCACTACTTCAGCATTCTAATCTTGCTTCCACTTCTGCATCTGCAAGCTCAGTTAAGGTTGGTTCTTCTATGGTCACTGATCATACATCAGTGATTCACAAAGGTATATCTCATTCCCTTCATAATGCATGTGTTCTTGGCACTTGGATCATTGATTCAGGTGCTAGTCACCACATATGTAGTTCTTTGTCTTGGTTTCAATCATATATTGAAATCAATCCTATCAATATTACTCTTCCAAATGGAAATTTTGCTATTGCAAAGCTTTCTGGTACAGTTCAATTTTCACCACAATTTGTTATTACTAATGTTCTATTTGTTCCAAATTTCTCTATTAATTTGATAGCAGTTTCAAAATTGTGTCAATCACCTCATTATATAGTCAATTTTACTAATACACACTGTATCATTCAGGACAAGAAGAATTTGAAGATGATTGGTTCAGCTGATGAACATGATGGATTGTATCATCTGAAGCTTACAGATAAAGTGGCTCATGTGGCATCTATTGATGGTTCTAACCACAAATCTATCCCTAAGTCTGCCCTTTGGCATTTTAGATTAGGACACCCTTCCCACCTTAGACTAGCTAGCTTGCACAATAAGTTTCCCTATGTAACAGCAGATCCAAATGGAATATGTGATGTGTGCCACCTTGCTAAGCACAAGAAACTTCCCTATAATACTAGTTTTAATAAAGCAGCTCATGCTTATGATGTAATTCACTTTGATATTTGGGGTCCTATTTCAATAAAATCTTTTCATCATCATTCTTATTTTCTTACTGCTGTAGATGATTATAGCAGATATACTTGGATTGTTTTAATGAAATCCAAAGCTGAAACAAGGAATCATGTTATAAATTTGATAAAAATGATTCAGACTCAATTTAATCATCAAGTCAAAATAGTGAGGTCAGATAATGGCCCTGAGTTTCTTATGAATAAATTTTATGCTTCTAAAGGAATTTTACACCAAACTAGCTGTGTTGAATCCCCACAGCAGAATGGTAGAGTAGAGAGAAAGCATCAGCACATTTTAAATATTGCTAGAGCTCTATTATACCATTCAAATTTGCCTAAATTTTTTTGGTCATATGCAGTTTTACATGCTACATATATCATAAATAGAATTTCCACTCCTGTTCTTCAAAATAAATCTCCATATGAAATGCTTTATCAATCTTTACCAAATTTGCATGAATTAAAGGTTTTTGGCTCTCTTGCATATGCATCTACTTTAAACATCAACAGATCTAAACTGTCACCAAGAGGCAGAAAATGTGTTTTCTTAGGCTACAAGCAAGGTGTCAAGGGTTCTATTCTCTTTGATCTAGATGGTAAAACCATTTTCATTTCTAGAAATGTCACTCATTTTGATCATATTCTACCATATACTGCCAATAACTCACCCATTCATTGGCATTATCATTCTACTTTTGATTCTACACCTTCAGAAAATCATATACCTGCTGATTCTCCTAATGATTTATCCATAAAGCCATTAACCACACTTCTAACTGATTACACTACCAATGAAGCCATTCAACCTATTGACATTCCTTCTCCTTCATCACCATCACTCTCACCTCAAAGTGCTTCACCTCCACCTTCACCACCAAATGTTAGACCAGCAAGAGTGAAACATAAGCCAACTCATCTGTCTGACTATGTGTGCAATTCATCAAGTGCTTCACTGCAATCTTCATCTTCAGGTACACTCTATCCTATCTCCTCATTTCATTCTTTAGATCATTTATCTTCTTCACATAGTGTCTACACTTTGTCTCTCACACAACACACAGAACCACAAACCTATAGTGAGGCTTGTAAATCAGAACACTGGATTCAAGCAATGAATTCTGAGCTAGAGGCCTTGGCTCGTACTGGTACTTGGAAGATTGTTGACTTACCACCCAATATCAGGCCTATTGGGAGTAAGTGGGTTTACAAAATCAAACATAAGTTTGATGGAACTGTTGAAAGATATAAGGCCAGACTTGTAGCTAAAGGTTACAATCAAATAGAGGGATTGGATTTTTTTGATACTTTCTCACCAGTTGCAAAGCTTACCACTGTCAGGATGTTACTTGCCATAACATCAATTAAGGGATGGATTGTGCATCAACTTGATGTCAACAATGCTTTCCTGCATGGAGACTTGCAAGAGGATGTGTATATGAAAGTCCCAGATGGTGTTCAGTGTGCTAAGCCTAATCAAGTTTGTAAGTTACTCAAAAGCTTATATGGCTTGAAACAGGCTAGTCGCAAGTGGTATGAGAAACTCACATCCTTGTTAGTCAAGGAGGGATATACACAGTCCACATCTGACTATTCTCTATTCACAATCAATCAACAAAGTCACTTTACTGCATTGTTAATATATGTTGATGATGTGATTTTGACTGGTACTGATATACAAGAGATAACTAGAATTAAAACTATCTTGGATAACAATTTCAAAATTAAGGATTTAGGTGTTGTGAAATATTTCCTTGGTTTAGAAGTTGCTCACTCCAAAGAAGGGATAAGTATATCTCAGAGAAAGTATTGCCTGGATTTGCTTCATGATTCTGGTTTGCTTGGATCTAAACCTGCTTCCACACCATTAGATCCATCCATTAAACTGCATCAAGATAATGGTAAGCCATTTGAGGACATAAGTTTGTATAGAAGACTTGTTGGTAAACTATTGTACCTCACTAACACCAGACCAGACATCACATTTGCTACACAACAGCTGAGCCAATTTCTACATAATCCAACTGTTACTCACTACAAAGCAGCATGTAGGGTTATCAGATATCTCAAACATAATCCAGGAAGAGGCCTCCTCTTTCACAGAAATTCAGATTTGCAGATACTTGGATACTCAGATGCAGATTGGGCTGGATGCTTAGATACTAGAAGATCCACCAGTGGTTATTGTTTCTTTCTTGGTTCATCTCTTGTGTCATGGAAGGCAAAGAAACAGTCAACCATCTCCAAGTCTTCATCTGAAGCAGAATATAGAGCACTTTCATCAGCAACTTGTGAATTGACTTGGCTCATATACTTGTTGAAAGACTTGCAGATAGAATGTATAAAGCAGCCAGTTCTATTTTGTGACAATCAAAGTGCATTGCATATAGCTTCAAATCCAGTCTTTCATGAAAGAACTAAGCACATAGAGATAGACTGTCACATTGTTAGGGAAAAGGTGCAAAATGGATTGATGAGATTGCTTCCCATAGCAACACAGGATCAACTAGCAGATTTCTTGACAAAGGCTCTACCAGTGCCCAAGTTCAATTATTTCATGTCCAAGCTTGGATTGCTTGATATATATCAAGCTTCAGCTTGAGGGAGGATGTTAAGTATCAATAGAAGTGATCAAAGGAATGAGGAATTAGAAGAAAATGTACATAGTTAGCTTAGTTTGTAACTAACTTGTAGTGCAAGTTATCGTATGGTAGGCACACACTAGCTTAAGATGGATGCTAATCTAGACTATATAATGATTATGATCTTGTATTAGATTCAATTTCAATTCAATAAGATGATTATTTTCTTTCATCTTTCCCTCTCTTTTCTATCATAACAAATAGTGTCATTTAACTTGGTAAATTTTTAAAAAATAATATCTATTTATAGGGAATTGAAGGGAAAAAAATGAAACAAATGCAAAACTTTTTGTTTGTGGTTGAAAAAAAAAACCACAATTATCGAAATGTTAAATAATCATTTACTTGTAAGAGATATATCATCCAAATCAAAAGAAATGGAGAAGATTCCAAACCGATGCAAATATTTTAATTTTTTTTAGCCATAGTATCATCCAAATCAAAACAAATTTTTTGAACTCTTATTTTTCATACCTGGGAACCTAAAAAATTTTGGCTTCAGATTTGCCACCATTTGGAAAAGGTCACTTCGAAAACCATGACCCTATGTTAAAAGATGATGAATACTGAAATTAGTCGATTTAAAAGAATATAAAATAAAATAATTGAATTGGCAATGATGATGAAAATGTAAAATACCTTATATGTATCCAAAGGCATGGCTGACACTTGATCTAACCATACGACTCCTCTATTGCTTGTTGTTATTTGTAGACTTGAATTATGATTTGTAGCATTAGCTTCAATAATTGTCTCCATCCTACTCCACTTTGCAACTTTGAGTCTAGAAGCCCTAAATCACATAATTAAGAACCCAATTAGTTTATTTAGTTACATTATTAGTTTGATAATTAAATATATAATTTGTAAACTCAAAAAATGAATTAAGTAATAAATTATCACTTTATGTTTGTTGAAGCCAATTTCACACCATCATTAGACCCGACAAATGAAACTTGTAAATCAATTGGACCAAGTGATCTAACATAGAATACTATTTTATACTTCTTCCCTTGCTCAATGTTCTGTATGTAAAAACATTAGACAAATGTCAATTATTAGTTCACAAAAAAAAATGTTAACTATAAATTACATTAATTTTTCATAAATTAGTTCTCGTGAGCCTAACTCAATTGGTAGGGATATCGCACTATATGTGCAGAAGTCGGAGTTCGAACCCCGAACACTCCACTTACCTTTAAGGTGGATTTTTTAGCCACTAGACTACTTGACAAAAAAATCATAAATTATACTAAACAAAATGTTAGATTAAAACTCACCATGCCCCAAAAACCGGGATTGGATATACCAACACCACCAGGTTGACATGATTGTCTTTGACAAAGAATATCCATACGTAAAGCAATTTTATTACGCTCAAAACAAGAGGAACTATCGGTTGATACAATAATAGATGAACGATCTTCTCCAATAATTGTCCATGGATAAATATTTGAGGGAACACTAGAACCTCTTGCTTCGAAACCTGAAACATTAATTTATAATAAAAATTATTTATATATATATATATAATTATACAAGACTCAAAACAAACAAAAATACATGAAATCTATCTAAAATTCGGCCACTAAATTTAGTGATGGATTTTTTAGATTATAATCATCTATACCTTTGTTATTCACTAGTTCTGCCCATAATCCTCCAGTTCCGGCATGATTAATTTCCTAAAAAATATATATTGAATTAATATATAATAAGTGTTCATTTCACTAACACAATAACTAATTAGTAATCTTTACCGTTTTCAAAAACATATGAAAGATATAATTTACCTCAAAAAATGCTCCAAAGAATGTGTTTGGAATAGGCCTTCGAGAACCAACATCAACTATTAGTTTTGATATGATCTGACTAGCATTAGTATCAACGTGACATTCAGAAATGATCAAAGAGAAAAGAAAAACGGTAATGTAGGATGAGAAAGACATTGTTAATTTCTAGCTAATGTATATTTTGAGTGATCATTTTCACTCATATTTATAAAGGAACAAAAAGATAGTTAGTGGTCGGTGATGATGATGAGTTGTTAACAACATAATCTATAATTTAGCTGTTTTCTATTTTCAAATCAAATTGTTAAGAATATTTCTTATTTAATTCATATTCTAATTCATCACCTTATAACCTTATTACCTTATTTATTTATTTATGAAAACCATTTTGATAATCCCAATTAATGTATAGCAACTACAATAGTTTGTTTTCTATTATAATAATAGTAGTAACTAGTAAGAGTAGTAAAAGAAAAATTGTAGAGGAGGTGTGTAAGGACTTTGCTTGGGGAGAAAATAGAGAGCTTTAATTGGAAGAATATATAGGGCCGGAAGAAAATAGCAACTACCTTATTTATTATTATTGAAATTAAAAAATTTGACAACTTTTTAACTTAATGTGTAAACCTCTCTATTATATAATTTTTTTAAAATTATTAAAAATATGTTAATGTTAATATATTAAGTATATCATTTATATATATATATATATATATATATATATATATATATATATATATATATATATATATATATATATATGGGGTTTTCTAACTTAGACCCTAGTTAGGTCTAAGTTAGCAAGGTGCACCTTTTGAGTTGGACAAAAATACCCATTTTTTTTTTTTTGAAACAATAGAGCAACTGGGGCATGTATGTAATTTGCATCATAAAAATACCCTTTTTTTTTTTTTTTGAAACAATAGAACAACTATTACATTTTTTAAATTTCTTCCAAATTTCGACCTCATTTTACGTGCGAATCGAACGCCGATTTCAAAAACTAATACCGGAAACCTTTGTAAAATTGAAAAACGATCAAAATCCATATAAGGAACGTCGAGTTTCGTTGAGTATTGAGGGAGATCGAACCGGGTCAAAATCCGGGTCGCACGACCCGTTTCTGCATAAAACGGGTGGGAGGGACGATGAACAGTGCGCGTCGCCCACGCCCACTCTCACCGGCGGCGCGTGGGGGCGCGTGCGGCCTCAGGGAGCCTCTATTTTTTTTTTTATTTTCATAATAAAATAGTAGATAATATTCTGGAAATTTTGGTATATTGTATGAAATTTTTGGAGACCCGAAACTATTTTTAGTTAATTAAATGAGTAAAAAGGTAATTAAAAATATTATAATTCCATAAAAAATTTCCAACATTTTATGTAAAGTACTATGAATTATTTAGAACCCTCTTGTGTACCTCACTCTCCCTAGTTCAAGTCATGAAATTATTTTCACAAATTCCGCTGATTATTTAAAACCATTTAACAAATAATAATAATAATTTCATAGATTTGTACTCTGAAACCAATTGTTTTTTTATTTGTTTCTAATAAAATATTAGATAATATTCTGGAACTTTTGGTATATTTTATGAAATTTTTTGAGACCTGAAACTATTTTTCGTTAATTAAATGAGATAAAACGGTAATTAAAAACTATTGTTTGCTTCTGAAACCATTTAGCTGGAAGAATGGTTTCAGAGAGTTATACTGTGAAACCATTCTAGCAGTAAAATGGTTTCAGAAGCAAACAATTAAAAATCAACTCCCCTGAAACCATTCTATCAGTGAAATGGTTTCAAAGTACAACGCTCTGAAACCATTGTACCAGCTAAATGGTTTCAGAATGGTTTCAGAAGCAAACAATTAAGAAATTACTCACTGAAACCATTCTACCAGTAAAATGGTTTCAGAGAGTTATACTGTGAAACCATTCTACCAGCTAAATGGTTTCACAGTATTATATAAAGATAATTAAAGGTAGTGAAAAATTGAGTTTTTTTTTTGTGTCCAAATCAAACGAACCAAGTCTCTATTTGTAGACAAAACAAAATTATGAATTTTGGTATAAAAATAAAAAAATAAAAAATTAATTTACAACGAAATAATTGAGTTTAAAGTATTAAATGGAAAAAAAAACACGCCAACCACCCAGCAGTTGACACGTGTCCTGCTTTTTTAAAATGAAATTTTCTCTCTCCAGGCGCAGATCTAGTGTGGTGCACGCGCTGGCTTATCATGGAGATGGATGATCTGGACTGTCTGATTGATCCGACAGCCATTATGAGATCATCTCTTGGCCGTCTGATGGAAATCAACGGTCTGTAACGGTGGTCCTGCGGTAGGCGCGCGACACTGGATCAACGCCAATATGTTTTTTTTTTTTTTTTTTTTTAAAAAAAGAAAGGGTATTTTTGTCCAACTCAAAAGGTGCACCTTGCTAATTTAGACCCAACTGGGTCTAAATTAGCAGCCCCCTATATATATATATATATATATATATATATATATATATATATATATATATATATATATATATATATATAGGCAAATGCTAAATAGTGCCCCCGGGGCATTCTTTAAGCCCTTAAATAGTAAGCTTTTTATAGAATTTTTATCGGAATGTGTAAAGTCAATGCATTGGAAATTGTAATGTTTAACTCTTTGAATAAAAAGTTTCTTTAAATGAAATGCTTAAAGAGTGCCCCGGGGGCACTCGTTAGCAAGACCCATATATATATATATATTTACGTTATGTAAGATTCTTTAGGCAAATATAGGGTGAAAATTGTCATATGCTTTTTTTTAACAAGAAAAATTGTCATATGCTAACAGTGACATTCTAACTATTTTGATACCCTACAATTACCACATACACTCCAATAACTATTACTAAATAAATCGTGGGGATGATAAATTAATGCCAAATTAAAATTTTTACTAGAAAAATCAATAAAATAAAACTATAGTGGAAAAAGTGTGCATCGATGCAAACAATAAAAACAATTCCATAACTTAAAACAAAAGTTAGAAAAACCAACTTTGTTAAGTAATCCAAATAAACCCAAGAAAAGAGTATCATAAAGTAAAATTTTAAGTAAAAAATGGCCAGATTATCAGCACAGGTATGTCTTTTTTATGTTAGCACAAGTATGTCTTTCTCTCTAGTTTTATATTCACCTTTAGATTGGGAGGTTTAATTAAGGACTTCCCGTTGGAATTTGCCTTCAAATTGAAGTAAAAAATTGGTTTTCTGCTGTGTTCGTGCACCAGGCGGAGGAAGTGGCGCCTCAGCGCAAGTTTCTGCAGAATAGGGTCAAGCTCACTGTTTTCACGCCCCAGGCGGAAAACTTGGCGCCTCAGGTGGAAAAATCGCGTTATATATATGTTGTCTCATTCTGCATCATTCGTAAGAGAGAAAAATGTGAGATTTTTAAAGTTCTTCATCCAACATCAATCTAGGATCAAAGGGGGTTCCTTTTGGGTATATTCTAGGGTTGGGGAAGTGTTTCTAACACCTTGTAATCACTTATCATTGAAATCTCTTGGTCACGGGAAGAGATTTGGGAAAATGGTAAAATTAGGGTTGAAGTCTAATTCTTGCAACTCTTTTGTAATGAATCTTTGTAATCAAGAAGGAAGTTTGATAGTGGATTGGAGGGTCTCTCTCTCCTCTAGAGTAGGTTGGTTTAACCGAACTGGGTAAACAATTTCGTGTCTCTTTATCGCTTTATTGTTTTAGCTTTTGTGTTTAAATTGCTCATCCATTTGATTTGGTTGCTTCAATTCTTTTGTCCCACACACTAAAGTATTATTAGTGTGGTTTTCTATCCGAATTCACAAACACTTCCCTCTCTAACTTCAGCGCTCCGCCCCCTGTCTAGTTTTTTTCAAACCGCCTTCGTTTTTCACCTCCCCAATTGATCAAAACCTTTTGATTTGTGATGTAGCTAGCCGCATTGTTTGCTGGTGCGACGAGTGACTTCCGTCTTTCGCAACACCACTTTCCATCCTTTTCGATGGCTGGTCCTACCTTCACTCTCTGCTCCTTGTTCTGTCATCAGCTTCCTGATGTGAGTTGATCTCTGTTCGCAAACATTTCCTATTCGTCGGTGTTTATGGAAGATCTAACTTTTGTCGGCGGTTTGAAGGTTTTAGATTGTTGCGGTTTGCTCTGGTTCCAGATCTCTTGGTTTGTGGGCCGTGTGGTCTCCACGTCAAAAGGCTTGGGTTTTGTTTCTGTTCGCCGTTAATCCGTCACCAGTGGGCTGTTTGCTTTCGTAGGGGTCTCAACTTCTTGGTTTTGTGTTTTCAGGTTTGGGTTGGTGCGCTTTCTGTTGGTGTTGGTTCTTGTTTGCGCCGAAGGTTGGTTGGTAGGTGGAGTTGTCGTGTCTGGTGGTTGGTGTTTGTTTGGGTTGCTGGTGGGGTGTGCAACCAGATGTTCTTCACTGGTGTCTGGTATGTTTTTCGTTTATGTTCATGATGTTCGTGATTAGAGAGTGGGTGGTTGAAGGTTTTTGGCTTCTTTTTGTTGTGGTATGGTTCTGTTAACCCGAAAGGGTCTAGTTACTACTGTATTGGACCTGTCCATCGATCTGAGTTTTTATGCGTATGTTTGAATCCCGTTGTGTTTGGTGGTCTGGCTGCTTCGACTTTCTGATTTTTCTAGGTCTATTGAGATCTGCAGGTTTCAAGTAGTCTTGTGTGCAGGGACATATTTAGACATTGTATACTGGTGTGGCAAAATATAAAAGAAACTATGAACTAAATTATACTAAAAATAAAAAATTATATTGTTAATGCAATACATTTACAATGAAAATCAACAAATTCTGATTTATTTTTTGTATTTCATTTTCAGTATATATAATATGGATAAAATAAGTCACCCTATTAAATGATGACCTTCTGAGTTTAGTCCTTACTTAATTTTTATTAAATTTTTAGTCCCTAGAAAATTATCCTGCAATCTCAATTTTGGTGACTACTGTTAAGTTAAAATGTATTTTTAAATGATTTTTTTTCGCTGGTATGTTTAGAATATCATAAAAGTTCTTCTAAAAAAACAAAGCTCAAAATTTGATTTCTAGGTTATGATTTTCGTTATTTTTAACTTGAACTTTTGTCATTTAAAAAATTCATATTTAATTCATATGATGTTAAAAAATTCTTAATTTTAGTAAATAAACTATATATGATATTTTAAACTTTCCTATAAATAATCATTCAAAAATTTAAGAGCTTAATGATAATTAAACAAATTTAGTTTTAGTAGGAACTAAAACTAACTATGCATGTGCAAGAAATTTTTTATAGAGACTAAAAATATAATAAAAATTAAGTAAAGACTAATCTTAAAATGTCTACATTTTATATATAGCTAGGGACAAAACTCATATGTAATCCTATATATATATATAATTTTTTTTTGAAGATTTTGGTGCGGCCATGGCCACTGTCTGCCTTAACATGGACTCGTCCTTGCTTGTTTGCCTACACTCTGGTATTTGTTGCTCAAAAGAGCTTTTATGTTTGATGCGTTGTTTAGGGAGCTGTTAGCACTTAGATTTTGTTACCGTATATTGGCAGTCAATCCATTCGCCATTTTTAACTTTAATCGTTATTGGCAAAGGTTTACTTCTATTTTTTTTAACCTGGTTTCGCGCCCGTACACAGGTTCGCTGGGTTGCGCCCCTGATTAATGGATTTTTGTTTTGATAGATTAGGGTTGATCCACTAAGTCTGTTTTATATCGATGTATATCCCCATTTGGGTTGAACCTGAGTTAGGTTTAATGTCCTCCTGTCTTTATATCTCTCTTTTTTATGAAATTTAATTTTCCTTTAGACTAAAAAGAAGCGTGTCTTTCTCTTAAAATAAAAAGAAAATTAAAATATTTTTTGTTCTATGAGAATAACATGCGCATTTTATATTGAGAATGTTTGCAATTTTATTTTAAATTGAGATAAATATATTTTTGGTCCTTATAAAATTACTAAATTTTGTTTTTGTTTCTTATAAAAAAGTGGCATTTTCGGTCTATAAAATTATTATGCACGTACTTTCATAACTAAATTATGCACGCGCATAGTTTAAAAAATGATTAAATATATTTCTAATCCTATAAATATGCCAATTAAATTTTTTAAATTTAATCTCTATGTTAAAAAAAATAGTAATTATAGTCCTTATAAAAACAGTTGTTAGTAATATTAGTCCATAGGGTCAAACAAATGAAGATTAGGCAGACGTAATACTGACTGTACATATGCTACAGGGATGCCATGTCACCTAAAATATGGATATGTGGGTTAAATGTGTAAATGGTCCCTGTAGTTTTTTAGAATTTTGTTTTTTGTCCCTAAATTTTTTTTTCCGCACTTTTTGGTTTTTGAAAATTTTTCTATCACAACTTTTGGTCCTACTTTTAATCAATCTCGTGAATGTT
The DNA here is from genome assembly GCF_020283565.1 of Trifolium pratense. NCBI lineage: Eukaryota > Viridiplantae > Streptophyta > Magnoliopsida > Fabales > Fabaceae > Trifolium > Trifolium pratense. The sequence goes on along the minus strand of NC_060064.1, from coordinate 13,332,563 downwards.
TTCACATTATTGAATGGTTTGTTGTATTCATGTTTATAACATATTATAAGAATATTTCCGATAAAAATTTATAATTTTTAACATAAGATGAATTATTTATGAATTTTTCTATGAAAAAAACTAAAATATTCATATTTAATTCATCTCTTGTTAAAAAAATTTAAAATTTTGCAAGAGAGATTCATATAATTTACTAACCATGACCGCCGAATTTTTTAAAATTTTTTTGAATAATATGTACGAGTTGAATGAAAAGTATGAACCAAAAATCATGACAACAAATACTGCAAGGATAAAAAAATGTGAAAAAAATCTTTAGGGACTAAAAATAAAATTCTGAAAAACTACAGGGATTATTTACTTATTTAATCCATCCTTTTTTAATAAATAATTATCAATTTAAAATAATATTTATAACTTCTAACATCATTTTTAATTTATTTTTATAAGAGCAAATGATAAAATCATTTTCTTACTTTATCCTGGTTATTTCTAACATAACTCCACCCAGAATAAGAATTTGTTGAGAGCATAGGATAAGCGACATTCACATATTTTACCGACTTTTAATAATAATATTTAATATTTATTAGTTTTTTTTACAATAATATTTATTAGCTATTATTACATTTATAATAGCTAATAAAAATTACATGGAATTTAGAAAAATGATATGAAATTCTTTTTCCCAAATCACTTAAGACACATCAGCGCAATGTCATTAATAAGGAATCCACATCATTTAAACGAGAGGGGGACAAAAAAATTTTGTTGACTTTTTAAATAGGAGGACCAAAAAGTTGAATTTAGAAATAGAGGGACTATAAAAGTGCAAAATTATTAAAATAGGGGGACCAAAACTCCATTTAAGTCTAAATTTTTTGATTTTTTTTATTAACCTTTTGGTTTCTAGAGGAAGAGTCTTACTAATTTAGAGTTTTGCCGCAAGTTAAGTAAAATCTGACAAAAAAATTGTCCTATCCAAAAATCAAATTCATATTCTCCCGAACAATATGTCCCTTAATAAAACTCATTAACCATTTGAGTCTAATGTCTTGGTTAACTTTTAATAGATTTTTAGATTGAAATAAGATAGAATAATTTAGCTTCTGTCTCTGTGAGCGTAGCTCAGTTGGTAGAGACATTGCACTATATGTGCAGGAGTCCGGGTTCGAACCTGAGACACTTCACTTATTTACTTTTAAAGTGAATTTTCTAGTCACTAAGCTACTAAATGAATAATTTAGCTTCTTGATTCACATGTTGAAACTTACCCTTACGGCTTTATTCCTTGTTTTTTAACTCATGCAGTAAGGTAGGCATAAATATTTGGTATTTCTATATGAGTCACGATCCGTTGACACCAACTAGTTTGACACCAAATGTTACACCTCTCAATAACGTTTTAACCGATATAAATTTTATAAAATCCACCGTTGGATTGAAAGTTTACATCATATAGATCATTTGTGTAAAATTTCAAATAAATCCAAAATCATTTGATATGTTATTGAGATACATCAAAATTAACGGTTTTTGTATTTTTTTAAATGCCGTTAATCTTTATGTGTCTCAATAGCATATCAAATGATTTTGGATTTGTCTGAAATTTTACACAAATGATCTATATGATGTAAACTTTCAATCCAACGGTGGATTTTATAAAATTTATATCGGTTAAAACGTTATTGAGAGGTGTAACATTTGATGTCAAACTAGTTGGTGTCAACGGATCCTGACTCTTTCTATATATATATATATATATATATATATATATATATATATATATATATATATATATATATATCCGCCAAGGTCACATAAAATTAGACCTTCCAGTAAAATCCAAAGATAGCTCGAAGGAATATTGCCTTGAATGCCATATTCTTTGGGCTATATAGCTATTTGCTAGAAAGAAAGAAAATATATTAAATAAAGATATAGGTTGCAACTAGAGCCGGTGGTTGAATTCAAATTCATCAAATTACAAATTGATAAAAAAAAAAATGAAAATCGTATAAAATCAAACATTATTATATGTGATTACTTATGTAAAAATTGTTAAGATTGATAGTATTTAATTGGATCATATATAATATTTTTTAAATTATTTATCGAAAACCAAATTGAAACGTTTATATATTTAAATTAGTTTTTTTTTTCATCACCAGTATCCAGTCCATTAGATCGTCTAATTTGATTCGGTGGTAGTTCTGACATCAAGTGGTTCAAGCTCTTTCCCGATCGCAGTTGCGGATGATTAAATCGTGATCATCCATTCCCTACCAAGTTAAATATTAATCACCGTGGAACCAACTAACTATTGGTTAAATTAGTTTTTTTAAGCTACACCAAAGTTGGGTTTTACTTAGATCATATGTGGCTTTTAATTTACACTATTCCTATGGGCAACGGTTTTTTACTTTTTTTTTTTTGATAAGCAAAGAATGAATTATAAGGAGTACAAGGGGTACCCAACCCTTACAATTCTAAAAGAAGCCATTAGATGCTAAAAATGCAAGATAATGGATCTTTACACCAATCTGAAAATACAAGAGAAGACTTAGAAGCTATTCTACCAACAAACCAAAACCAGGAGATATAAATAATTTGATTCACTAAGGATTGCAAGTTAATGACATCTCCTCTAAACATTATATTATTACGGGCTCGCCACAAGCTCCATGTGGTTGCCAACCAAATTACATGTCGAGCTTTTGCATAAGACTTATTCTTCACCAAAGCACCAAAGGATATAAAGTGCTGCCAGCAAACTTCATAGGGGATAAAATCCACATTCAGCCAGACGAAAATTCCCTTCCAAATTTGTTGCGAAAAAGAACAGTTGAAAAACACATGGTCAATATTCCTAATGTTATATATTCCAAATTAAACCATATTTTCCTATTGATAACTATATTTTTCCGTTAAATAGCTTCTATTTTTCCTTGAAATTGGAGAGAAAGTTTATGTTGAAGTTGGAGGTTATTAATATTAATGATAAGTGCCAAAAAGTAGTTAAAATTCTTATTCAATTAAGGCAATTATCGACTTATTTTCAAAGATATTTATAGTTAAAACCCCAAAACGTTGTACATTTTAACTAAAGATGTTTTATGTCCTAATCCTAGCTTTTTAAGCTTTCATGATTAAAAGAGGAGTAAAATTTAATTCTTTTTCCAAAAGGCTGGTGGCTGAGCTACCAGGTGATGGCTGAGCGACCAATTCAAAAGAAATCTTGGGAAACAAGCAAAGAATTCCACACGTGTCAAATAACCTCTTCACCAAGCCAAGTTGGTGGTTGAGCGACCAGGTGGTGGCTGAGCGACCAAATTGAAGGAAATCTTGGGCATCAAGCTTCAACTTTTGTACGTGTCAAGAAAGCCCCTTCACCAAGGCAAGTTGATGGCTGAGCGACCAGGTGGTGGCTGAGCGACCACTTGATGCCTATAAATAGCAATTCACTCTCATTACAAAAGGAACGGAGGGAGAGAGTTAAAAAAAAAAAACAGAGCAATTAAATTAGAATTAAGCTTAGGTCATAGGCAAGAGAAGGTGGATCCATCCAACTTGAGAGATCAAGGGATTGATGTGCACTCTTTGTTCCTCTTTCCACATTTGTAAGTTTACCACCATGACAATGAGTGGCTAAATCTTTTGTTGTTGGGATTAGGTGTAGCTCATTCATAAATATGTACAACTCTTAATCATGTTATATATGTTTTAATTTATCATCAACTTAGTGTTATCTTTGATTTGCATGTTTATCTTTAAGATTTGAATTGTTATAGACATATTTCACTTTGAATCAAATGGAAAAGATAATCACTTATTAAAAATCCTAAAACTCTAGACATAGATTTAGGTTTTTAATATTCACTTTTGTATTGAAACTTAATGCTGTTGTGTTATTCAAATGTTTCGAGACATCGGAGTTTAAATAATACAATTTAGCCGTTATATTAATTATTCAATCGAGACATCGAGGATTAATAAGTATAACGTGATTCTTGTCGTTATCTGGACACAGAAACGTCCGTGAGCAATACGTGATATGTTGATGATTAGTTAAAATATATATGAATGTTTTAGAAACGTACATATAAGTGAAAGAGTGAAGTCTAATCCCGACAACCTTTTCTCTCTGAATCTTTAATCACATTTTTATTTACATTTATATGCTTTTGCAAGTTTTTACAACAAAACAAACTTTAAATACTTCACTTAAAATTATGGTAATTGTTGAACGGTTTTTAATATCACACTAGTCCCTGTGGAGACGATAATTCTAAAACTTACTTTTGTACTTTCAACAAAATGGCGCCGTTGCCGGGGACTGGCGTTTGATATTAGTGTGTTTAACAATTTCTATTGTTTTAAGAAATTTTCCGATTTATATTTTCTATTTTATTCCTTGTGCATGTTAACGTGTTTGGTTAGATTGTTGATTCTTGTTTATGCGAGGTAAGACTCCACAAGAGGACTTACTTTTTGATCCAGAAATAGAAAAAACTGCTCGTAAGAACAACAGCAAAAACAAAAAAAGAAAACAACAAGCCAGACAAAGACAGCAGCAAGAAGGAACTTCTGCTCCTATTTCTCCAATACCTTCTATTCCTGAAGAAACAATGACAGAACCTGGAGATCCTCCCACCCCTGGGGTTTGTAACAACAGCCCGAGACGTTTGGCTCACTTGGCGAGACCAAGAGCTGGAGCCAGACAAACCGAAATGAAAACTGGCTTTTTGCAATTGTTATATGCTAACCCTTTTGCAGGTTTACCACATGAAGACCCATACAATCACCTTGTCAAGTTCGATGAGATAGCTGGTTCACTTGGAGCCACTGAAGCAGAGGAAGAATCAGTATTTCAAAGGGGGTTCCCACATTCGTTGATCGGTAAAGCAAAAGAATGGTACCTTGATCAACCTACTAATGTTATGACCAATTGGAATACCCTCGAGGAGAAATTTCTTGAAAGATTCTTTCCACACCATAAGTTCATGGAGGCCAAAACATCTATTGCGGTGTTCGCTCAAAGTACAAATGAAACTCTAAATGAAGCCTGGGAACGTTACAAATCTATGATACGTAAATGCCCTAACCATGGATTTGATAAACTAACCCAAATTCATATTTTCAGAAATGGTCTTTTGCAGGAATCAAAGCTCCTTTTAGATGCAACAGCAGGTGGTTCTCTTTTATCATTAAGTGCTGCAAATGCTACAGCAATCATTGAAAAGATGGCACTCAGTGATCGACAAGGTGAACGCAGCAAAATTCAAAGGAAGCCAGGAATTCTTGAACTCGACACATCAGATGCTGTTTTGGCTCAAAATAAACTTCTTACCAACACGGTGGAGGAGTTATCTAAACAAATGTCAAAGTTGATAACTCTTCAAGAAGGGTCGACAAAAGCTAAACAGGTTGCAGCATGTGAGTTATGTACCGGAAACCATCCAACAGGTCATTGTCCTCCATCTAACGAGGAAGTGAATTTTATGGGAACTCAACAAAGGCAAGGTCAGTACCAAAATGCTGGCTATCAAAAAGGTAACAACTCAAACTATGGTCAAGGTTGGAGGCAAGATATTGGCTCATCAAATAGGCAAAGACAATATGAAAGTTACAGTCAACCACCGGTACAACAAACTCAAAATTCAAATTTGGAAGAAACTTTGAGATCATTCATAGAGATGCAAACCAAACAAAATCAACAAACTCAAGTCTACCAAAGAGGCAATGATGCGGTGTTAAGAAATCTTGAGACTCAGATTAGTCAAATGGCAAAAGAAATGGCCAATAACAAAAATCAAGGAGGATCGTTTGCAGCCAACACTGAACCAAATCCAAAAGAGCAATGCAAGTCAATAACAACTAGAAGTGGAAAGGAGATTGGTAAGGGTATTGGTGATAACTTGAGAAGAGAGGAGGAGGTTTTAAAAAGAAAAGAAAAAAAGGAAGTAGAAGGAAGTGAGGAAGAAACAGAAGAAAAAAATAAAGGAGTATTAGTTGAAAATGAAAAACATAAAAAAAATGAGAATGAAGGGAAGGTTAGTGAGGAGAAGGAAGACAGAAATCAGAAGTCAAAGAATCTAACTACTCAGCACTTGCCTTATCCTCCAGTTCCAACAAAGAAGGACAAAGAAAGGCAATATGCAAGGTTTTTAGAAATTTTCAAAAGATTGCAAATTAATCTTCCATTTTCCGAAGCCTTGGAACAAATGCCCACATATGCAAAATTCATGAAAGAAATTCTGACAAAGAAGAGAAATCTTAATGAGGAAGAAACTATCCAGTTAAATGCTAGCTGTAGTGCTATTATTCAAAGGACCCTGCCAACAAAAGAGAAGGATCCAGGAAGAGTTACATTACCTGTCACAATAGGTAATGTGGATGTTGGAAAAGCTCTCATTGATCTGGGTTCTAGCATTAATCTTATTCCCTTATCGGTAATTGAAAGAATTGGAAGTTTGGAATTAAGAAAAACAAGAATGACATTACAGCTGGCTGACAAGTCTATTAAGCGTCCAACAGGAATTGCTGAGGATGTGCTAGTAAAAGTGGACAAGTTTATATTCCCAATAGACTTTGTCGTGATGGATATAGAAGAAGATGATGATGTGCCATTGATCCTGGGTAGATCTTTCATGAAAACTGCACGTATGATGATTGATATCGATGACGGGGTAATGAAGTTAAGAGTTCAAGATGAGGAGGTTAGCTTTAATTTATGGGAAGCCATGAAGCATCAAAAAGAGAAAGATGTCTGTTGTAAGCTCGATGCTACTGAAGAAGCTATTCTTGATGTAAGAATACAAATGGACAACCGCTCGACTCTTGAACAAGCCTTGACTGATGCGTTCAATGAACTTGATCCAGACAGAGAGAATGAAATTGAAGATTTTTTGAAAAAGCTTGATGATTTTGAAGAAGTATCTCCTCTTGAAGCCAAAATAGATGAATTGAAGATTGATTCAAATGAACCAAAACCGGTGGAAGTAAAGCTCGAATTAAAGACATTGCCGTCACACTTGAAGTATACCTTTCTTGAAGAAGATAACAAGAAGCCGGTGATTATCAGTAGTTCATTGACAAATCAAGAAGAGAAGGAGTTGATCAAAGTTTTGAAAGAAAATAAAGAAGCAATTGGGTGGGCTTTATCTGACTTAAAAGGTATTAGTCCATCCTATTGTATGCACAACATCATGATGGAAGATGACTATAAGCCCGTGGCACAGCCTCAACGTCGTCTGAATCCAACAATGAAAGAGGTTGTGAGAAAAGAAGTTTTAAAGTTGCTTGAAGCTGGCATGATTTATCCAATTTCAGATAGCACCTGGGTAAGTCCAGTCCAAGTAGTTCCAAAGAAAGGAGGGATGACGGTGATCGCAAATGACAAAAATGAGTTGATCCCTTCAAGAATAGTTACGGGGTGGAGAATGTGCATTGATTATCGGAGACTCAATAAAGCCACCAGAAAAGACCATTTTCCATTACCATTCATGGACCAGATGCTTGAAAGATTGGCAGGACAAGAATTCTATTGTTTTTTAGATGGTTATTCGGGGTACAATCAGATCACAGTCAATCCCGAAGATCACGAGAAAACAGCCTTCACATGTCCCTTTGGTGTCTTTGCGTACAGACGAATGCCATTCGGGTTGTGTAACGCTCCAGCAACATTTCAAAGATGTATGCAAGCTATTTTTTCTGATTTGATTGAGAAATGCATTGAAGTGTTTATGGATGATTTCTCGGTGTTTGGCCCCTCTTTTCATGGCTGTTTGAAGAATTTGGACACCGTTCTGAAGCGATGTGTGGAAACTAACTTGGTTCTTAATTGGGAGAAGTGTCACTTCATGGTAACGGAAGGCATCGTGTTAGGCCACAAAATTTCTGCAAAAGGTATTGAGGTGGATAAGGCAAAAGTTGAAGTAATTGAAAAGCTTCCACCACCAGTCAATGTGAAAGGAATCAGAAGTTTTCTTGGCCATGCAGGATTCTACCGGCGATTCATCAAAGACTTCTCCAAAATTGCAAAGCCTTTAAGCAACCTGCTTAATAAAGATAAGTCTTTTAACTTTGATAACTCTTGTTTAAATGCTTTTGAAGAATTAAAAATGAGATTGACCACTGCACCCATAATCATAGCACCCGATTGGACACTTAAATTTGAACTTATGTGCGATGCTAGTGATTATGCGGTTGGTGCAGTCCTTGGTCAAAGAAAGGACAAATTTTTTCATGCTATACACTATGCAAGCAAAGTACTAAATGAAGCTCAAATTAATTATGCAACAACAGAAAAAGAATTGCTTGCAATAGTGTATGCGCTGGAAAAATTTCGTTCTTATTTAATTGGTTCAAAAATTGTTGTATACACTGACCATGCAGCTATCAAGTATCTCATCACAAAATCTGATTCCAAGCCAAGACTCATTAGATGGATGCTCTTGTTGCAAGAGTTTGATCTTGAGATCAAAGATAAGAAAGGTACAGAAAATTTGGTAGCTGATCATTTGTCAAGATTGGTGAACAAAGAGGTGACCAAGCATGAGCATGAAGTTCGTGAGGAGTTTCCAGATGAAAAATTACTAATGATGCAGGAAAGGCCGTGGTTTGCTGACATGGCTAATTATAAAGCTTCTGGATTGATTCCGGAAGATTTAAATTGGCATCAAAAGAAGAAATTCCTCCGTAATGCAAATCAATATGTTTGGGACGATCCGTATCTGTTCAAAATAGGAGCTGATAACTTGTTAAGAAGATGCGTTACTACTGAGGAGGCCACTAGCATTCTATGGCATTGCCACAATTCACCATATGGGGGTCATTACAATGGAGAAAGGACAGCTGCAAAAGTGTTACAATCAGGGTTCTTTTGGCCAACATTGTTTAAAGATGCATATCAACATGCTCAGAAATGTGACAAATGTCAAATGACGGGTGGAATTTCAAAACGGAATGAAATGCCATTACAAAACATTCTTGTGGTTGAGGTGTTTGATTGTTGGGGCATTGACTTTGTCGGCCCATTTCCTTCATCATTCTCAAACGAATATATACTTGTGGCAGTAGATTATGTATCAAAGTGGGTTGAAGCAATTGCATCACCTAAAGCTGACGGCAAGACGGTGATAAAATTTCTCAAAAAGAACATTTTTACTCGCTTTGGAACTCCTCGGGTGCTCATAAGTGACGGAGGGTCACATTTTTGTAATTCACAACTGGAGAAAGCCCTTGAAAACTATGGAGTCAGACACAAGGTTGCATCCCCATACCATCCGCAAACAAATGGGCAGGCAGAAGTTTCAAACCGTGAGATAAAACGGATTCTTGAAAAGACGGTTTCTACATCAAGAAAGGATTGGTCTTCAAAACTTGATGATGCATTGTGGGCATACAGAACTGCTTTCAAGTCACCAATAGGTCTCACCCCTTTCCAGATGGTATACGGCAAAGCATGTCACCTGCCAGTCGAGTTGGAACATAAAGCCTATTGGGCTTTGAAATTTCTTAACTTTGATCCATGTTTTTCAGGAGATAAGAGAAAATTGCAGCTACATGAACTTGAGGAAATGAGAGCTCAAGCTTATGAGTCCTCCAAATTGTATAAAGAAAAAGTCAAGAGTTACCATGATAAAAAAATTCTCAGTAAAGAATTCAAGCCCGGGCAAATGGTTCTTTTGTTCAATTCAAGATTAAAATTGTTTCCCGGGAAATTAAAATCAAAATGGTCCGGACCTTTTAGAATCAAAGAAATAAAACCCTATGGTGCAGTTCTTTTGGAGGATCCAAAGACAAAGGATACATGGACTGTCAATGGACAAAGGCTCAAGCTCTATTTTGGTGGCGAATTTGATCGGTTCACCACAAAAATGCCACTTTCCGATCCATAATTTCAACGAAAAGGCGTCGAGCTAATGACGTTAAACAAGCGCTTGTTGGGAGGCAACCCAACCTTGTGTTTTTTTTATTTTATTTTCAGCAAGGGTATCATGAATAAAGGAACTAGGCAAAAATTCAGATTTGGTCGCCCAGGCCACCAATCCTTGGCTCAGCGACCAGAGTGACACCTGCACTCTGCAGAATGGCGCCAGCTGGCCCACTCACTGAGTCACTTGATGACTCATCACCCTCACCACTCAAAACACGGTTTTTGCTTAGAAAACCCTAAAAACAAACTACCCCAACTCTATCTCATCCCAAAACTCATTCTCTCTAAACACCCACTTCCACATTTCATTCTAAATCAACTCCATTTCAAAAAATTTTATCAAATCCAAAGTGTTTCAAGCAATTTCTAGGCAATCTTCTGTGCCACAACCCGCTAATCCTCCCTTGAAGGTGTGAAAACACAAGAAGGGGGGGGTTGAATTGTGTTTTAGCTAAGTTAAAACTTTTTCAAGTTCTTAACTCAACTACGTTAGCAGCGGATAAATAACACAAATAATAACAAGATAGAGAGAGAGAGATCACACAAGCAATTTTATACTGGTTCCTCTCACAAAACGAGAGTAGTCCAGTCCCCTTGCACTTCCAAGGGATTTCACTAGAATCACACAAGATTACACCTGCTCAAGCACACAAGCAAGAGACTTCTCAACAATGCTCAAGCACACAAGCTTAAGACTTCACACTTAAGCACACAAGCTTAAGACTTCACAAGTAATAGTAATGTATATGAAAATATACAAAAGCTCTTAGATGAACCTAAAGAGAGCAAATACAAATAGTACAGAGTATTTGGCTAAAGTGCAAAAACACTTGATAAGAGGTTCAGAGCTTGTATATCACAGAGTTCAGAGTTTGTTCAGCGCACGTTCAAATCTTGATAATTGTATATCTGTTGTAGCTGAATCTTCTAGTATATATACCACTTGAAAAGAGTCGTTGCAAAAGGACCGTTGGAGTTGATAATCTTTTGTCTTCAAGCAGTCTGTCTTGATGCAGTTTGGTTGTATCCAAAACTAAGAAAGAGTTTCAGGTACTTTGACTACTGCAGAGTAGACTTTCCTTATTCAGCTAACAAAACTGAAGACCCACGTTCTCAAGTTAGGACAGACAAAACGAGAGGTAGCTGAACTGATCAGGCTTGAAAGGTCCTTTTCTTCATTGGTAGAAGAGTTGACTGGTGAAGGGAATCTTCACAGCTTTCAAAGAGATCTTCAGAGGTTGATGAAGCTTTAGTCACTTATGAAGTTCTGAAGACTTCATCATCTGAAGGTTGTAACTTCTGAAGTCCAACATCTTCTGAGCACTTGTGAACTTCTGAATTCACATCCTCTGAACTTCACTCAGAGCTTATATGATGCTTATATCTGCGCACTTAAAATAAATTTTTAGTCCTTCCAATTTGTTAATTAATACTTTGTTATCATCAAAACCTTTATATATTTAGGGGCAAACATTTTTAAATCAATTTTGTTCCAACAATCTCCCCCTTTTTGATGATGACAAACATAAGTATTAATTGACAATTGTTGTTAAATTAACTTATCATGTTTCTCTTAGGTTTGTGAGGTTTGCAAGCTCCCCCTAAGATTGATACTTCATAAAGTCTGAACTTTATGTTTTATCCATGATATTTTAATTTAGTATAAGATTAAGATAATTTGAAATAAAACAAATTTCATATCTTTCTTCAGAGTGAGAGGTTTGCAAGCTCTCCCCCTAAGTCTCATAAGGCTAAGTTAAAATTGCACTCTTAACTTATCCTTACTTATGAAATTTATTTCAGTTTCAACTAACTTAGTCTCCGCATTGAAATACGTAAAACAACTTAAAAGAAACAACTTTTAATTTAACGGATAAAAGCGAGATAAAAGGCGTGGTTTCAGTTTTGAACTTAGCACTTATCAATTAATGCGTAACTACTCCCCCTTTTGTCATTATCAAAAAGTAAAAAAAAATTATGTAACCAAGACAGTCAAAGAAGAAAGAGAGTGGTTGTTACAAAGGTGAATTAATTTCAAAAACGAAAACCAACGCGCTCAAAGATTTATAAAAAGGTGAACGAGTTAACATGCCTGCTTCACGTAAAAACAAGAATAAACAAGTGAAGCAAGAGAGATTAGGAATAATGAAAAGATTTAGTCTACGCATCGCAGAGTTTAAAAGAAAGAAAGACGAAGAGAAACGCGAAAACGATGAAAAAGATAGAGAAGACAACAAGATACCACAAGACGCTGAGATAATAATCATCTCATCAGATTCTGAGGCTGAAGAGAATGAAGATGATGCTGACTATGTTGAGTTTCTGGCTAGCTATGTTCCAGAGGAGGAACAAGAAGAAGAAGAAGAAGAAGCAAACCCAGATCCCATAGAGATTTCATCAGATGATGCTGAGGAGAAATCAGAGATTTCTTCTGAGTTTTATCCATCTGATTAGGATTAGGTTGTCTTTTTCTTTTTCTTTTTACCAATGTACTCAACATTGTTTGATCATTAATAAAAATTTTCGTTTTAAAAGGCATCTTGTGTTCTTATGGTCTTAATTAACAAGGAAAATTAGCACAAGCAAAACAAACAAAACATATAACAAACCACATAAACAAGAAAAACAAACATAGCTTAAAAGAAAATTGTTCAGAGGATAAACAGAAAATAAAAAGAAAGCTTAAAACATGTGCATAGAATCCTAGGGTTTCTTAAGAAAGGCTAAGAGCTGGTCGAATTTATCATTCAGAGATCCCACGTTGGAAACCAGACCATCCACTTTGGATTCCAAGTTGAGGTGAGCTGTCCTTTGCCTTTCCAAACCTTCTTGCTGCTCCCTCAGAGCTTCTTGAAAGATCTGCAACTGATCAGCCACAACAGGAGCTTGATCTTGAACCAAAGGCACTTGTTCTTCAACCAACGGTGCCTTGCCTTTATCAGAGGGTTCACCTTCCTCTGGATAGTCAATCATCAGCACATCCTCTTGATTCTGAGAAGCCAGCACATCATCTTCTGAGATATCCTCTTGTTGCAACTCATTTGCCAACTGGGCAACTCTTGCAGCAGCTTCTTCTAACCTTTCAGACTCAGACCTCTGATCTTCAAGACTCTGAAACAGCTTGGAGTCTATCCAGATGACTTTGAAAGCGTTCAGACGTTGTTCAGCATCAGCAAGTGCTTCCAGCTTAGCACGTTCAGATTCAGCATGATTAAAAGTGGTTAACCTTTTCAATGCAGCCCTAGCCATACTCTCCCTCATGAAGCTTATCACATCCGGATCTCTTCTTCCAACTACAGCCTTAATTTTCTCAGCAGCACCATCCAAAGCATTGCAAATCCTTGCCTTAATGCTTGAAACTTCCAAGTCCACATCAGAAGGACAAACTAGAAACCTGTCCTTAAGCAAAGATAATCTAACCAAGTCTTCATGAAACTGAGTGGATAGATTACCAAAAGGGTTGGATGATGAGGGTGAAGGATTGGGTAAGGTAGAGAGATTAGGTGTTTCAGTAGCAGGGTTGTCAATAATAACAACTTCTGCCTCTGAAGGCTTGGGGGCACAAGTATGAATACGCTCAGGAGAAGCATGTTCAGCACTTGAGTTAGGATGGGGTTCAGGGGTTGGTTCAGATGATGAGATGTCAGAAGTTGATTCAGGGTAAATATGTTCAGGAGATGGTTCAGGAGATTTGTGTTCAGCTGTTGGTTCAGGAGAGGGTTGTTTTGTGGGAGAGATTGGTTTAGTGACAGGAATAGGTGATTTTGGTTCAGATGATGGAATGGTAGGTGTTTCTTTTTGGGGTTGAGGTTGAGGTGATTTAGGTTTAGGAGGTGATGAAGGCTTCTGGGTGAAAGTTTGATTGTTAAGAGGGTCTGGACTAAGATGTTTTTCAAGTTCAGATAGGGGGTTATCAGAGGTTGGAATATCAGAGGTTGGTAAAATAGTTCTGAGAGGTTTGGTGTAACCTATTCCAATCTCATTTTCATTAAAGACATACTTAGTAGACTTACCTTTATCTTTGGAAATAGGAGCAGGTCTTCTCTTCAACCTTGAAACCAGAGTTTCTTCATCAGATTCAGTTTCATCTTCAGACTCAGATTCTTCAGATGAACTGTCTTCCTCAACAACAATAGGCTTTTTGGAAGCTCCTTCAGCAGCCTTGTTTGCAGTTTCTTCATGCTTCCTCTTAGTCCTTTGCTCAGCCATAGATTGTTCAACTTTAACTTTCTTTTGAGCCAAAAGATCTGGCTTGGGTAGATCCTCTTGAGTTCCAGCCTTTCTCTTTTGCTTCCTAGAAGGATTATACAGATTTGCAGGAGCAGGAGGAACCATACTCCTGTCAACAACAAAACCTTCTTGTCTGAGCACTTCTAAGTAGTCCTGAATCACATGCTCAGCATCAGCTTCAGATATAACTGGGTAGCCTTCTACATACAGACGATCTTCAAGCCTAACAGAGAACTCTTGTGGGGGAGCAATAGGCTTAGATGCAATCAAACGCATCTTGGACAGAAAACTAGCGTTCAGAATCTCTGGATAAAACTTCTTCTGAACCAATTCTGGGTGGAATTTCCTTAAGTTCTGAACAACATGACCTTGATGCAGAAGGTCTGACAACAACCTAGGATAAACTATAGTAGTTTTCCTCTGAGATTTACTTGCAAAAATGGCTTCACAAATCCGTTCAAAAAAGTAATCTCCAAGATTAACCTTCTTTCCTGTCAGAAGGAAATACAGCAGATGACGATGAGTCCAGGAGATTGTATCAGTCCCACCAACCCTTGGACTGATAGCTGCTAAGATGATCTTGAAAAGAACTCTACATTCATCAGTCAAACCCTTTACTTTCCCTTTTAAGGAGAAGTCTGTGCATATGAGATGCAGAAGATCATCTCTGTATCTTGTATCCTTTTCAAACACATCTAACTCTATCCCGGGGTTAGGCAGACCAAGAAGAGCATTGAAATGAATGGGCGAGAGACTCATATTCATTCCACAGATGTTAGACCTAATCTGTACACCTGTATAATCCAGCAAACCCATTTCCTTCCTAGTTTTACCCTTCAGACTAGGATTCCTTTCTATTGCAGCAAGCTCTTCCTTCTTAGCTTCATGCTTATCGAACACCTTTGCTTTCATCCAGAATTTCTTCAACAAATCTGGGTAGATAGGACCGTTAAGCATGTCAAAGTACTTATCCCAACCTTGAGTGATAAAGTACTTTTTAACTTCAAACCCATTAGCTTGTAGACCGTCGAAATCAACCATCTTCTCTGAAAGAAAAGTGAGTTCAGATTCTGGAAACTCCATCTCGTTCCCAACGATCTGAAGATTTTTGAATATAAACGGTGGAATCCTTTTTGACGAAGAGGACGAAGCACCAGCCATTGTTGGAGATTAGGGTAAGGTTTGGAAAACTAATGAGAGAGAAAGAAAGTTTGTTGGAGGTTTAGAGAGAATATGAAAGTGTAGGTTGTGAAAGTGAATAGTGTGCAAGTGTATTGTGTAAGTTTTATTTAAATGCACACAGTTAACACGAAAATAGCAAATTTGGGAAGTTACGCTAATTGACAGAAAGTTGAATACCAAAAATCATCATTAACCACCCACTACCTGACACACGTAGACCATGTGCAGAAATTTACTCGGTAACTGCTATTTTAATGGACAACTGTTCATCAGTGAATACTAAACGTTTCCCACTTAAATAGTTCAGAGCCTCTGAGTTATTTAAAATTCTCTATCAGAGTTAAGTACTTCAGAGCTTGTGTTTCAGATGTTCTGAATCATAAGTTCTGATATACATAACCTCTTACACTTTAATTGCCAAAAACAATTTTTCATTCAGAGATTGAAAACATGTTCAGATGTTTCTTTATAAACTCAAATCTTTCAACAGATAAAGCTTTAGTAAATATATCAGCCCATTGATTTTCAGTATCAACAAACTTAATATCTATAATGCCTCTCTGAACATAATCTCTGATAAAATGGTGTTTAATTTCAATATGTTTGGCTCTAGAGTGTAGGATAGGATTTTTAGATAAATGAATGGCTGCAGTATTATCACAATATAAAGGAATATTGTTACTGCTTACCTGATAATCTTCTAACTGATATTTTAGCCAGAGTAGTTGTGTGCAACACTTAGCTGCTGAAATGTATTCTGCCTCTGCTGTAGACAAAGCTATAGTAGTTTGTCTCTTACTAGCCCAGGAGATAAGGTTTTCACCAACAAATTGACAATTGCCACTTGTGGATTTTCTTTCAATTTTATCTCCAGCATAGTCAGCATCACAGAATCCATTTAGCACATAATCATTGGATTTCTTATAGAGAAGTCCAAGATTAGTTGTTCCTTTCAGATACCTAAAGATTCTCTTTACAGCAGTAAGATGAGATTCTCTGGGATCTGACTGGAATCTTGCACATAAGCAAACACTGAATAAAATATCTGGTCTAGAGGCTGTCAGATAGAGTAAGGAACCAATCATACCTCTGTAGACCTTTTGATCTACCTTTCCTTCATCATCTGACTTGCCCATGTTGGTAGTTGGATGCATAGGAGTATTCATTATCTTGCAGTCATCTAGATTGAATTTCTTCAGAAGTTCTTTAGTGTATTTTGATTGATGAACATAAGTTCCTTCCTTCTTCTGATTGATTTGAATACCAAGAAAGAATTTCAATTCTCCCATCATGCTCATTTCAAATTCATCCACTTCACCTTGTTCATTCAGCTTGTTTCTGAATACCCATTTTGTTCCAATAATGTTCTTGTGTGAAGGTTTGGGCACTAGAGTCCATACATCATTCCTTTGGAATTGATTCAGCTCTTCTTGCATTGCTACAATCCAAGCATCATCCTTCAGAGCTTCATCAATCTTTGAGGGTTCCATCATTGAGATAAGACCAACTAAAGATTCCTCATTTCTTAGTTGAGATCTTGTCTTCCTTGGACTATCCTTGTTGCCTAAGATCAGTTCCTCTGGATGTGATGATTTGTATTTGAAAGTAGTTCTTGGGGGCTCATCATCTTCAGACTCATCAACATCAGGTTCAGCAGTTGCTTCAGTTCTTTGTTGTTCAGAGTCTGTAGGAACTATTGTGTTTAGAGGTTCTTCAGAGAATGGATGTTCTGAGTAGTTTGGAATATCTGAATATTGATCCTCTGATACCTGAAATCTAGACAAACCTTCCACAAGCTCTGACACTTGGTCAGGCTCTTTGTCATCAAATTTGACATGCATACTTTCTTCCACAGTATGTGTTTCAGAAATATACAGTCTGTATGCTTTTGAGCGTTCAGAATATCCTATAAAGATACCCTTGTAACCTCTAGCATCAAATTTCTTTAGATGGACTTTGTTGTTTAAGACATAACATGTACATCCAAACTGATGAAAATAAGAAATGTCAGGTTTTCTTCCTTTGAACAATTCATAAGCAGTTTTGTTCAACTTAGATCTGATATAGATTCTATTTTGAACATAACATGCTGTGTTTACAGCTTCTGCCCATAAAAACTTAGCTACATTAGTTTCATGCATCATGGTTCTGGCCATTTCTTGCAGAGTTCTATTCTTCCTTTCAACAACCCCATTTTGTTGAGGTGTTCTAGGAGAAGAGAATTCATGCAGAATACCATATTTTTCACAAAAGTTTTCAAAAGGTTCATTTTCAAATTCTCCACCATGATCACTTCTAACTTTTAAGATAGTGTAGCCTTTTTCATTTTGAATTTGTTTGCAGAAGATGCTGAACTCATCATAAGCTTCATCTTTTGTTCTTAGGAATTTTACCCAAGTCCATCTACTGTAATCATCAACAATCACTAATCCATACTTCTTCCCATTGATTGAAGCAGTGTTAACTGGTCCAAAAAGATCAATGTGAAGTAGTTCCAATGGTCTTGAGGTAGAGACAATGCTCTTAGGTTTAAAAGAAGATTTTGTAATCTTTCCTTTTTGACATGAACCACAAAGTGTGTTTGAGTGATATTTGATTTTAGGTAAACCTCTGACAAGGTCAAGCTTACTAAGCTTAGAGATTAACCTCCAGTTAGCATGGCCTAACCTCTTATGCCAGATCCATTTTTCTTCACTCAAGGTCAAAAGACACATCACTTTTTGTTCATTCAAATCAGAAAGATTAATTTTATAAACATTGTTCTTTCTCAGACCTTTGAATATCATGGAGTTATCAGATTGTTTAGACACAGTACATGATTCCTTATTAAAGACAACTACATAACCATTGTCGCAAAATTGACTTATGCTCAATAGGTTATGTTTGAGTCCATCTACTAACCAAACATCATTAATAGATAGGGAAGAATTACCTACTGTACCTGTACCTATTATCTTTCCTTTTTGATTGCCTCCAAAGCCAACAGATCCTCCTTCTTTCATAGTCAGTTTAGAAAATAGTTGTTTGTCACCAGTCATATGCCTTGAACATCCACTATCCAGATACCATGAGTGTTTCATGATATTTCTTTGAGTGGCAGGCTGTGTAACGACCCATTTTTCGTATTCGTATATTTTATTAAATGTATTTCATTTATTAATTGGCTTTTATTATTTTAGTGAGCGACGAATAATTATTTAGCCGAACGTAAGTTATTAGACGCGAGAACCTTTGTTTTGGGCTTGAAGGGGGCGTGAGAGGCCATATGGGCCTAAGCCAAATGGGCTTGGTCCATGACTTTAGAGAAGTAGTATAAGTAGCAAGTCCAACTTATGAATAGTTTCACAATTCATTTTTCTTGAGTTTGAGTGAGTAGAAGATAGAGCAAGAGCTAGGGTTTTGGCTAAGAGAAAGCTTGAGCAAGAGAAGGCTTGGATCATCATCTTTGCTTAAGGTAAGAGATTAGAATTCATGATTCTTGAGTGACAAGGAGGGGGGAGATTGTCTATGTCTCCGTTCCCGAACTCTCCCACTCAATTTCTTTTAGACTTTGATTAAGCTTTTGTATGTGAGTATGATGTTTTTCATCATCACTTTGTATGTGTTAATCACTAGCTTGATTCCATGATGAATATGTATGTGTTTGGATCATTTTTGGAAAGTTTGAGAAAGTTACTTAAAACTCAAGTAATTGCCATGATTTTGATTATTAGAGGTATTTGGATGTTTGGAAGGGATGATTAATGTTCCTTGATACCATATATGTTTGGAATGGCTGTTTATATGAATTTATAACATGTTTGGATGAATTTTTGAGTTGATTTAGTGTTAAACCGCCTTAGATAACTCAAGAACAGATTTTCTTTCTGGTGTAGTTCGCTTAGCGAACAGGAGTTCGCTACAGCGAATAAGTTCGCTACGAGTTCGCTACCTGTTCGCCATGTACCTGTAATCCTCTGATGTAGTTCGCTACAGCGAATTGAGATTCGCTTAGCGAATGAGTTCGCTACCTATTCGCTTTGGATTCGCTCAGCGAACAGTACTGAACCTGCAACTTTTGTTATGGGTTGTAAGTGTATTTTAGGCACTTGTAACATGGTTTAAGGGTATCCTTACATGATTGTTGATACATGTTGATACTGTTAATGCTTATTGTTAATCGTTATATGATTGATAACGTGTATGCAATAAGTTGTAGCTTAAAGTGAGCAATGTGATGTTTTGGCATTAATTTGCAATGTTAAGTGAATGTGTTAGGATTGTGTTCCCGCATTCATAATGAGTAGCTTCGAGCTAGAAATATCATATTGATGATATGTGTAAACATACATGCATTCATGTATATATATATGTTGAAATTGGAAACTTGGGTTCCAATAGATTTAAATGGATTTTTGAGTCCATAAGGAAGCCGAGGATCGGATTAGATGAATCCATAAGATCTAGAGCTGCTATCCAGCAGGATATAAAACTGTTTAACTTATCCATGAGGGATATGAAGGTTTGGTAAGTTCCGAACAATCCGGCAAGATGTAAAACTGTTTAACTTATCCATGAGGGGTAAAAGGCAATTGGTACCACATGCATTAGTTGTGTCTAGGGATGGCATGACATAGAATGATTGGCATTAGATACATTAGGGTAAATGCGCATATATTTGATAAATGGTATGTGACATTATCTGGTTGAACTGTGCTAAACTTTATTAATTGATAACTGTTTAATACAACGTTTTGACGTGAGTTAAAATATGTATGATGTAGTTCGAAAGTGCAAGACCTTTCTTATGCTCGTATGATATGCGATTATGTTTTCTAACTCTCTGCTTTGTGTTAATTGCTGGACCTTTGGGGGTTCAGATATTCAGGCTGAGGATCGTGCCGACGTTTAGACTGCTGTTCTAGCGTGGTGTTGGAGTACTTTTTGGTGAGGAGACTTAGAATAGATTACTCCTCTTAGTACTAGCTTTTGACTAGAGTTTGTAATTAGTGAATGCTCTGGTAATGTAACATCGAGTCGGGGTTTACGCTTGGATTTCATCGTATATCGGTGTTACCTTTTTGTTATGCTAGTTCTTGTATAAGTGACATCCTTAGGGATGAATATGGCTTATGTATATATATATGTATATATATATGCATGCTTGATATGATTGGAATCCGCTGTTGCTTCTCATGTTAAATTTCATGATGCTCTGTGTGTATGCTTGTGTTTTAATTACCGCGTGGCACTCTGCCTTTACACTTGTTGAAAAGTTTTTAAAATTACGTTTTTAAGGGTAGTATGGGTTAGGGTGTTACAATAGTGGTATCAGAGCAGGTCGGTTCGTGTGAACCAATTAGGACTTTTCTTTTCCCCGTATGAGCATGTGTAGGGAACACTGTTAGTACTTTCTAACGTCTAGTTGTGATTCGTTCAGGAATCATGGCTGCTGCGAGAACGAATGCTCAGATTGCGGAGGCTTTGGCCGCACTCACCAACATTGTGGTTAGAGATCATCAACCTGGAAGAGAGGTAGAGATGAGGTTGGAAAGGTTCATGAAGCAGAAACCGCCAACATTTACCGGAGGTTACAACCCGGATGGAGCTCACAAGTGGCTGGAGGAACTTGAAATAATTTTTGAAGCAATGGATTGTTCCGAGGAAGGAAAGACAACCCTTGGAACATATGTGTTGCGCGAGGAAGCGAATGTGTGGTGGAAGAATGCCAAGTTGAGGCTAGGACCCGGTGGTATGGCTATACCCTGGGCAATGTTTAAAAGGGAATTTTTGGTTAAGTATTTTCCTGTGGATGTGAAGAACAAGAAAGTTGTGGAATTCATGGAACTGAAACAGGGAAATATGACGGTAGCTGACTATGCCGTCAAGTTTGAGACCTTGTGTGCGTTTAGTCCGCATTACAACACTATGGAAGCGGAGAACGACAAGTGTGTGAAGTTTGAAAGTGGTCTACGTCCAGACATTAAGCATATGATTGGATTTTCACAGATAAGGGATTTTGCGACCCTTGTGAACAAGA
Organism: Trifolium pratense; assembly: GCF_020283565.1. Classification (NCBI taxonomy): domain Eukaryota; kingdom Viridiplantae; phylum Streptophyta; class Magnoliopsida; order Fabales; family Fabaceae; genus Trifolium; species Trifolium pratense. The sequence goes on along the minus strand of NC_060064.1, from coordinate 13,311,192 downwards.
GTAGGATCTGTGATGAAGATGGTATGGCTAAGGTGAACTACTACAAGGCTGTGAACGACCGAAAAGGGAAAGGGCAAGAGCGCGGAAAACCTTATGATAACCGCAGTAGGGGTAATACCAGTGGTGGTAAGAGGCCGGTGAATGGGAATTGTTACAAATGTGGAGAGAGGGGTCATATGTCGTATGATTGCCTGAAGAAATTGGACAAGTGTTTGAATTGTGGGAAGTTAGGCCACAAGACTGAAGTGTGTAGGACAAGAGTCTTTTGTTTCAACTGTGGTGAAGAGGGCCACAAGAGTATAATCTGCAAGAAGCCCAAGAAGGTGATGGGCAAGGTGTTTGCTTTAAGTGGAGAGGATGCTAGCCTTGAGGACAATCTCATTAGAGGTACGTGTTTCATCTATGACACTCCTTTAATTGCGATTATAGATACGGGAGCGACACATTCTTTTATTTCTTTGGATTGTGCGAAGCGTCTTAGTATTCCTTTAACGGATATGATGGGTAGGATGGAAATAGAAACTCCTGCTAATGGTTCAGTGATTACCCGACAAGTATGTCGTAACTGCCCCGTTACCATTTTTGGTAGGCACTTTGGTATGGATTTAGTGTGTATTCCACTTAGTGGTATGGATGTGATTTTTGGTATGAATTGGTTAATCTTTAATCGGATTCATATCAACTGTCGTGAGAAGGCCGTTGTTTTTCCGAAGCCGGAGGAGAACTTGCATTTGATGAGCGGGAAGGAAGTATCGGAAGCGTTGAAAGAACATGCCGAGATGTTCATGATGTTTGCATCATTGAAACCCGAAGGAGGAGTTAAGATAGAAGAGTTACCGATCGTTTGTGAATTCCCAGATGTGTTTCCGGATGATATATCTGACGTGCCTCCAAAGCGAGAGGTAGAGTTTTCTATCGACCTAGTACCTGGAACTAGTCCGATATCGATGGCGCCGTATCGAATGTCAGCGTCAGAGTTGAATGAGTTGAAGAAGCAACTTGAAGAGCTGCTTGAGAAGAGGTTTGTTCGACCGAGTGTTTCGCCATGGGGAGCGCCGGTGTTGCTTGTGAAGAAGAAAGATGGGAGCATGAGATTATGTATAGACTATCGTCAGTTGAACAAAGTGACGATCAAGAATAAATATCCACTTCCGAGGATAGATGATTTGATGGATCAACTAGTTGGAGCTTACGTGTTTAGTAAGATCGATTTGAGATCTGGATACCATCAGATTAGAGTGAAGACGGAAGACATACCTAAGACTGCATTTAGGACGAGGTATGGACACTACGAGTATTCAGTTATGCCGTTTGGTGTGACCAATGCACCTGGAGTTTTCATGGAGTATATGAACCGAATTTTCCATTCATTTTTGGATAGATTCGTGGTGGTGTTCATCGACGACATTTTGATTTACTCAAAATCCGAGGAAGAGCACGAAGAGCACTTGAGGATTGTTTTGCAAGTCTTGAAGGAGAAGAAGTTGTATGCCAAGTTGTCGAAGTGTGAATTTTGGATGAAAGAGGTGAGTTTCCTAGGGCATATAATTTCAAGTGGAGGAATCGCGGTAGATCCTGCGAAGGTTGACGCTGTGTCACAGTGGGGAACGCCGGAATCTGTTTCAGAGATTAGAAGTTTCCTTGGTTTGGCCGGTTATTATAGAAGATTCATCGAAGGTTTTTCGAAGTTGGCTTTACCGTTAACCAAGTTGACGAGGAAAGATCAAGCGTTTGTTTGGGATGGTAATTGTGAGGAGAGCTTCCAAGAGCTCAAGAGAAGATTGACTACTGCACCTGTGTTGATTTTACCTGATGCCAAAGAGTCGTTCGTCGTGTATTGCGATGCTTCGAAGTTAGGACTTGGCGGAGTGCTTATGCAAGGGGGTAATGTGGTAGCATATGTTTCAAGGCAACTGAAGGTTCACGAGAGGAACTATCCAACGCATGATTTGGAGTTAGCCGCCGTGGTGTTTGCTTTGAAAGTGTGGAGACACTACTTGTATGGATCGAGGTTTGAAGTGTTCAGTGATCACAAGAGTCTGAGATACTTATTCGACCAGAAGGAGTTGAATATGAGGCAACGAAGATGGCTCGAATTCTTAAAGGACTACGATTTTGAATTGAGTTATCACCCCGGAAAAGCCAATGTGGTGGCCGATGCATTAAGTAGGAAAACTTTGCATATGTCATCATTGATGGTGAAAGAGTTGGAGTTGATTGAAGAATTCCGAGACTTGAGTCTTGTGTGTGAGGTTACTTCTTCAAGTGTGAAGCTTGGAATGTTAAGATTGACGAATCCTTTTCTTGAAGATATTAAAGAACGTCAGAAATCGGATAAGAGATTGATGGAGAAGATGGTACTCATCAATGAAGGCAAGGAGACCAATATCAAGATTGACGAGAGTGGAGTCATGAGATTTCACGGAAGAGTTTGTGTACCGGATGTACCCGAATTGAAGAGAATGATCATGGAAGAAGGTCACAGAAGTGGTTTGAGTATTCATCCTGGAGTAACCAAGATGTATCAGGATTTGAGGAAGTTGTTTTGGTGGCCGGGAATGAAGAGACAAATTTCTGAATTTGTTTATTCATGCTTAACTTGTCAGAAATCGAAGATTGAACATCAGAAGCCGTTTGGTTTGTTGCAACCAATGTTTATACCCGAATGGAAGTGGGATAGCATTGCAATGGATTTTGTGGGAGGTTTACCGAAGACCAAGAAAAGTAACGAGGTGATTTGGGTAGTGGTAGATCGTTTGACGAAGTGTGCTCACTTCATTGCTATCAGGAAAGGTACTTTGGTGCCTAAGTTGGCCGAGATTTATGTGGAGCAGATTGTGAAGCTACATGGTATTCCAACAAGTATTATTTCGGATAGAGATCCGAGATTTACTTCTAGATTTTGGGAAAGCTTGCAAGAAGCTTTAGGAACGAAGTTGAGGTTGAGTTCAGCTTATCATCCTCAGACAGATGGTCAGTCGGAGAGAACGATACAATCCTTAGAGGATTTGTTGAGGGCTTGTGTTTTGGAGCAAAACGTGAATTGGGATTCTTGTTTGCCGTTGGTAGAGTTTACATACAACAACAGTTACCATTCTAGTATCGGAATGGCACCGTTTGAGGCTTTGTATGGGAGAAGGTGTAGGACACCTCTGTGTTGGTATGAAACTGGAGAAGGTGCAATTCTTGGACCAGAGATTGTACAAGAGACAACAGAGAAGATTCGGATGATTCGTGAGAAGATGAAAGCGTCTCAGGATCGACAGAAGAGTTATCATGATAAGAGGAGGAAGGACATTGAATTCCAAGAAGGGGATCATGTATTCCTACGAGTTAAATCGACTACTGGAGTAGGACGTGCGTTGAAGTCGAGGAAGTTGACGTCGAGGTTTATTGGGCCGTTTGAGATTTTGAAGCGAGTTGGGAAGGTTGCGTATAGGATTGCATTACCGCCATCATTGGCGAATTTGCACGATGTTTTCCATGTATCACAATTACGCAAGTATGTGTCTGATCCGACACACGTGATTGAATCGGACGATGTTCAAGTGAGGGATGACTTGACCATCGAGACTGTGCCTTTGAGAATCGAAGGAAGAGAAGTGAAGAGGTTGAGAAACAAAGAGATTGCATCCGTGAAAGTCGTGTGGGGAGGACCGGCTGGTGAGAATGCAACGTGGGAGTTGGAAAGCAAGATGAGAGATTCTTATCCCGATCTGTTTCTAGGTAATTTCGAGGGCGAAATTCTTTTAAGGGGGGTAGGATTGTAACGACCCATTTTTCGTATTCGTATATTTTATTAAATGTATTTCATTTATTAATTGGCTTTTATTATTTTAGTGAGCGACGAATAATTATTTAGCCGAACGTAAGTTATTAGACGCGAGAACCTTTGTTTTGGGCTTGAAGGGGGCGTGAGAGGCCATATGGGCCTAAGCCAAATGGGCTTGGTCCATGACTTTAGAGAAGTAGTATAAGTAGCAAGTCCAACTTATGAATAGTTTCACAATTCATTTTTCTTGAGTTTGAGTGAGTAGAAGATAGAGCAAGAGCTAGGGTTTTGGCTAAGAGAAAGCTTGAGCAAGAGAAGGCTTGGATCATCATCTTTGCTTAAGGTAAGAGATTAGAATTCATGATTCTTGAGTGACAAGGAGGGGGGAGATTGTCTATGTCTCCGTTCCCGAACTCTCCCACTCAATTTCTTTTAGACTTTGATTAAGCTTTTGTATGTGAGTATGATGTTTTTCATCATCACTTTGTATGTGTTAATCACTAGCTTGATTCCATGATGAATATGTATGTGTTTGGATCATTTTTGGAAAGTTTGAGAAAGTTACTTAAAACTCAAGTAATTGCCATGATTTTGATTATTAGAGGTATTTGGATGTTTGGAAGGGATGATTAATGTTCCTTGATACCATATATGTTTGGAATGGCTGTTTATATGAATTTATAACATGTTTGGATGAATTTTTGAGTTGATTTAGTGTTAAACCGCCTTAGATAACTCAAGAACAGATTTTCTTTCTGGTGTAGTTCGCTTAGCGAACAGGAGTTCGCTACAGCGAATAAGTTCGCTACGAGTTCGCTACCTGTTCGCCATGTACCTGTAATCCTCTGATGTAGTTCGCTACAGCGAATTGAGATTCGCTTAGCGAATGAGTTCGCTACCTATTCGCTTTGGATTCGCTCAGCGAACAGTACTGAACCTGCAACTTTTGTTATGGGTTGTAAGTGTATTTTAGGCACTTGTAACATGGTTTAAGGGTATCCTTACATGATTGTTGATACATGTTGATACTGTTAATGCTTATTGTTAATCGTTATATGATTGATAACGTGTATGCAATAAGTTGTAGCTTAAAGTGAGCAATGTGATGTTTTGGCATTAATTTGCAATGTTAAGTGAATGTGTTAGGATTGTGTTCCCGCATTCATAATGAGTAGCTTCGAGCTAGAAATATCATATTGATGATATGTGTAAACATACATGCATTCATGTATATATATATGTTGAAATTGGAAACTTGGGTTCCAATAGATTTAAATGGATTTTTGAGTCCATAAGGAAGCCGAGGATCGGATTAGATGAATCCATAAGATCTAGAGCTGCTATCCAGCAGGATATAAAACTGTTTAACTTATCCATGAGGGATATGAAGGTTTGGTAAGTTCCGAACAATCCGGCAAGATGTAAAACTGTTTAACTTATCCATGAGGGGTAAAAGGCAATTGGTACCACATGCATTAGTTGTGTCTAGGGATGGCATGACATAGAATGATTGGCATTAGATACATTAGGGTAAATGCGCATATATTTGATAAATGGTATGTGACATTATCTGGTTGAACTGTGCTAAACTTTATTAATTGATAACTGTTTAATACAACGTTTTGACGTGAGTTAAAATATGTATGATGTAGTTCGAAAGTGCAAGACCTTTCTTATGCTCGTATGATATGCGATTATGTTTTCTAACTCTCTGCTTTGTGTTAATTGCTGGACCTTTGGGGGTTCAGATATTCAGGCTGAGGATCGTGCCGACGTTTAGACTGCTGTTCTAGCGTGGTGTTGGAGTACTTTTTGGTGAGGAGACTTAGAATAGATTACTCCTCTTAGTACTAGCTTTTGACTAGAGTTTGTAATTAGTGAATGCTCTGGTAATGTAACATCGAGTCGGGGTTTACGCTTGGATTTCATCGTATATCGGTGTTACCTTTTTGTTATGCTAGTTCTTGTATAAGTGACATCCTTAGGGATGAATATGGCTTATGTATATATATATGTATATATATATGCATGCTTGATATGATTGGAATCCGCTGTTGCTTCTCATGTTAAATTTCATGATGCTCTGTGTGTATGCTTGTGTTTTAATTACCGCGTGGCACTCTGCCTTTACACTTGTTGAAAAGTTTTTAAAATTACGTTTTTAAGGGTAGTATGGGTTAGGGTGTTACAGGCTGTATGAGAAACAACTTTAATCATTGCGATAGAACTCTTCATCAAGGTTAATGATAAAGTCATCCCAATATTCTTCCTCTTCATTTATCAAGTTCTGATTGTTAACTTGAGAACTTGTCAGCCATTGGTCTAGGACATAAGCCCTTCTTCCTTTGCATAGGACTTGTTTCCATACTCTAGGTAGGACATATCCTTTCCTAGTTGGTAAATCTGAATGATACATAATTTCAGCTTTTGGTACCCATCTTCTGGGTCCACGCTTGTTAGTCCACAAATGCTTACTGTGTTGTTGAGTGTGAGAGAAAGATTTTGGTTTGGAATAATAACTCTTTTGAAAATATTTCTTAGTATGAGTTTTATTATTCCAGGACTTGGATTGTTTATGATTCCAGACTTTGTATTTATCACCAGTCCAATGATTTGACTGGTTATGTTTACTGACTCTAGAATCATAAATAACCTTAGTCCTATGTTGCCTCTGAGGTTTGAGGTTTGACTTTCTTTTAAAAACTTCTGAGCCTTTAGGTTGACTTTTCTCATGAACTAGAATTCCTCTGGTTCCAGAAGTTGAAGCCTCAGATTTTGAAACTTTCAGAACATCTGAACTAATGTTGTCAAGTTCTGAATAGCTTTTATCTTCTGAGCTTTTCTTCCCAGATCCTGAGGAACTTGGTTCCTCTGAGTTGTCATTTCCCAAATCTCTCAGATTATTATCCTCATCTTCCAGAGTACCAAATTTCTTTCCTTCTTCACTCTGAGGTACAACATAGTAAACCCAAGATTTTCCAACCTTTTTGGCAAAGGTCTTTAGCTTTGAATATGTTCTACCATATTCATAGCCAAGTCCTTCTCCTCTATGTCTCAAAACATTGTAAATTCTATTAGCAGCTTTACTCTTCCCAAGGTTGAGATGCACAAACTGTTGAAGAGCTATTTCCTGCTCATCAATAGGTTTGTGACAGACAGCACAACCCTTTTCAAAGTCATTTACTCTATTCAGAGTTTCTTGATATAGACCTTGAAAATGTTCTGCTTGTTCAGTCAGAGTGTTAAGCTTTTCTTGTAAAACTTTTTGTTTACTTAACACTCTGAGATGTTTCTCAATGACCTTGTTAAGTGCAGTTATAAGTTGAGATTTAGAGCAGTCAGAAAATACCTCATCAGTTACTTCAGAATCTGATTCTGATTCTGATTCATCCTCTGAGTCTGCATCTGAGTCAGTTGAAGCCATCAGGGCTAGATTTGCCTCTTCTTCTTCATCAACTTCTTCCTCAGATGATAGTTCTTCAAAAGTAGCCATCAGACTCTTTTTCAATTTGCTCTTGAATTGTTGCTTCTTTGAGCTGTATCTTTTGCTTTTGTCTTTAGCAGACATTTCTGGACAATCAGCAATAAAGTGTCCTGACTTCTTACAGTTGAAGCAGTTCTTCTGATCATCCTTTTTGCTGACAAAATTTCTGGAGCTGTTACCTCTGAAATTTCTTTTGTTAAATCTGTTCCATTGCTGAAACTTGGTGAATAAAGCAAACTCATCCTCATTCATCTCATCCTCTTGACCATCAGCAGAAGATTCTTCTTCAATATCAAGAAGCTGAGTCTTAAGAGCCTTAGAAGTAGTCCTAGTTGACTGTAAAGCCACTGACTTGGACTTCTTCTTAGTTTCTGAGTCAGCATCCAGAACCATCTCATGGCTTCTGAGATTGCTTATCAGAGCTTCAAGACTCAGAGTCTTGAGATTTTGAGCTTCCTCTATTGCAGTGACCTTGGGTCTCCAAGCAATAGGAAGACTTCTCAGAATCTTCTGAACATGGTCATAGGTGGAATAACTTCTCTTAAGAGCTTTAAGACCAGATACAAGGATTTGAAACCTTGTAAACATAGTCTCAATGTTTTCATCTTGTTGCATAGTGAAAAGTTCATATTGCCTTATCAAAAGACTAGCTTTAGCCTCTTGAACCTTTTCATTTCCATCATAGGTAGCACACATAGAATCAAAGATAGATTTAGCAGTAGACTTGTTCTCTATTCTGACATAATCCTCATGTCTAATAGCACCAACAACAATGTCCTTTACTCTATGATGCTTAGTGTAGGTTTTTAAGTTAGCTGGTGTGAGTAACTTTCTATGCTCAATGGACAACCTTCCATGTTCATTTAAGTTTTCAAAAGTTACTCCCAACTCAACCAAATCCCACAACTCATGATCAATAGCAGTAATATTGCTATACAATCTCTCTTTCCACCATTCAAATAATGAAGCATCACCATTGAATATAGGGGCTTTTCTGTTGCCACTATGTTCATGTGATTCATTACTTAAGTAGTCAAAACCAAAAGCATTTCTAGGACCACCACCAGCACCACTGGCCTCACCGGCTTCACCGGTTGTTCTAGTACTACTATCATCTCCTCCAGACATAGTGTTCTCACAAGATCTTTACTGTCTCACTGTTAAGTGAAAGTAACAGACCAGGTGCTCTGATGCCAATTGAAGGTGTGAAAACACAAGAAGGGGGGGGTTGAATTGTGTTTTAGCTAAGTTAAAACTTTTTCAAGTTCTTAACTCAACTACGTTAGCAGCGGATAAATAACACAAATAATAACAAGATAGAGAGAGAGAGATCACACAAGCAATTTTATACTGGTTCCTCTCACAAAACGAGAGTAGTCCAGTCCCCTTGCACTTCCAAGGGATTTCACTAGAATCACACAAGATTACACCTGCTCAAGCACACAAGCAAGAGACTTCTCAACAATGCTCAAGCACACAAGCTTAAGACTTCACACTTAAGCACACAAGCTTAAGACTTCACAAGTAATAGTAATGTATATGAAAATATACAAAAGCTCTTAGATGAACCTAAAGAGAGCAAATACAAATAGTACAGAGTATTTGGCTAAAGTGCAAAAACACTTGATAAGAGGTTCAGAGCTTGTATATCACAGAGTTCAGAGTTTGTTCAGCGCACGTTCAAATCTTGATAATTGTATATCTGTTGTAGCTGAATCTTCTAGTATATATACCACTTGAAAAGAGTCGTTGCAAAAGGACCGTTGGAGTTGATAATCTTTTGTCTTCAAGCAGTCTGTCTTGATGCAGTTTGGTTGTATCCAAAACTAAGAAAGAGTTTCAGGTACTTTGACTACTGCAGAGTAGACTTTCCTTATTCAGCTAACAAAACTGAAGACTCACGTTCTCAAGTTAGGACAGACAAAACGAGAGGTAGCTGAACTGATCAGGCTTGAAAGGTCCTTTTCTTCATTGGTAGAAGAGTTGACTGGTGAAGGGAATCTTCACAGCTTTCAAAGAGATCTTCAGAGGTTGATGAAGCTTTAGTCACTTATGAAGTTCTGAAGACTTCATCATCTGAAGGTTGTAACTTCTGAAGTCCAACATCTTCTGAGCACTTGTGAACTTCTGAATTCACATCCTCTGAACTTCACTCAGAGCTTATATGATGCTTATATCTGCGCACTTAAAATAAATTTTTAGTCCTTCCAATTTGTTAATTAATACTTTGTTATCATCAAAACCTTTATATATTTAGGGGCAAACATTTTTAAATCAATTTTGTTCCAACATCCCTCATTTCCTCCCACAGGATACCCACCCATGGATCCCCTTACTTTCCACAATATGGTTTCTTATAATTGGGATTTGCATGATGCAGGTTACAGGGCTATGCAGGCTGTGCATCAGTCCATCTATAATACTCAGGTTGTGCAGCCAGTCATGACTCCAGACCAGTTTGCCACTTATGTTCAGTGGCCTGGGGACAGGCCTTTTATTCCAGGAGGGGGTAGCACCTCAGGTACAAATGCTAATATGGGAGATACAGGTGCAGGTGTAGGAAGTGGAGCAAACACATTTGATGATCCTGGTGATTTTGACATTGATGATCAGACGACTTTAAGGCAGATGATGGATTCTTTGAACAGGGGTGGAAGCGATGACGAGATGGCTGAAGAGGACCAGACTTCAGTCTCAGATGAGTTTTGAGAGGAGATCAGATAACGACTGAAACTCGCCAAAAAAGAGTGATATTTTAAAATCTTTCAGTCGTTTATTTCTTATTTGTGATATATGTAGTATACTTTTTGAAACAAAACTCTTGATGCATGCACTCTAAAAGAATGTTTTGGTGAACCTATGATGCATGAACTTTGAAAAATGTTTTGGTTTAAGACAAGCATGTATGGTTTTGTGAACTTTAATATCTTTGTAAAATAGTTTGGAAGCATGTGTTTAAATTTCTAAGTAAAAATAGTTTTAATTTATGCATGTATGTTAGAAACAAGCTTTAAAATTTTAAGTGAATCAAGAGGATGGGTTGTAAAATCAAATGATCAAGCATGATAATTTTGATTTGTAGAACTTTATGTCAACTTTTGATTAATGTTTGAAATATGCTTAGGAACTTAACATGTTCTTGAAGTGTGTTGTTTGTCCTAAGATGATTCTCATTATTTTTGTTAAACATGATTGAAGCTTGTGTTATCCAATCTAGCCGGGTGAGAATGTGTGAACTTTCCATTGTTTACATAAATATTTGAGAGCCGACAATTGTGTATGCTCATTTGATTTTAACTTAATCTTGCTGTCATTGATGTGTTTGATGTTGTGGATATGATCAAGGCCCTGTTTCTTTTTGAGTGATAACTACTTGGCCAAATTTAACCTACCTTGTGAGATAGTGATCTTTTTGTGTCCCCTGTTGAGCCTTAAATTTTGAAAATTGTTTGTTAAACCCTGAAACCGAAAGAATGGAAAAACAACTACTCTACCCTTGTCTTAGGATAGGAGAGCAATTGTACTTCAACTAGGGTTATGATAAGGTTTAAGTTGGGGAAAAGTAGGTTACAAAAGTTACAAAAATAAAATGGTTTGAAGAGTAGTTGATTTGGTGATTTGCAAAAAAAAAAATAAAAAAAATAAAAAAAAATAAAAAAATAAAAAATAATAATCTCATTGTGAAGAAAGAAAAGGATCACCAATGAAATAGGGGAGAAAAGAAAAAGAAAGGGAGTAAATGAATGAAAATTTTTATAAGTTCTTTAAGTTTTATTTTTGCTCTCTTATCCTTGAGGCCTTTTGAAATCCAAAGAAAAACAATGATTTTTTTTTAAGCCCAGCCCCGTTACAAGCTTTATGAAGTCCTTAGTGATCCACGACTGATAGCATGTTTTGTGATATTGCTTGGATAAATGTTTGAATTAAACTGTTGCATGCACATTGCTTGGATGGAGTGAAACACTTACCCTTGAGTGATATATTTGTGAGAAATTTGTGATAACACTTGAATCTTAATTGTTTGATAAGAATGTTGAGAATTTTGCTTAGGCATAGCAATCACTTCATGATCATGCTTTGTTTCTTTGAATATTTTGAGGATTAGTCTTTAGTAGGCATTGTTTTACTTATGCTAGAAGAAGAAGATTTTCAAACTTTGATTGATTACAAACCCACTCTTGAGATTGCAAATTTTAAATTTGTCTATATTGTGATATTACCTTTTGTTTGAGGACAAACAAAGTCCTAAGTTGGGGAGAGTTGATAAGTGCCAAAAAGTAGTTAAAATTCTTATTCAATTAAGGCAATTATCGACTTATTTTAAAAGATATTTATAGTTAAAACCCCAAAACGTTGTACATTTTAAGTAAAGATGTTTTATGTCCTAATCCTAGCTTTTTAAGCTTTCATGATTAAAAGAGGAGCAAAATTTAATTCTTTTTCCAAAAGGCTGGTGGCTGAGCTACCAGGTGATGGCTGAGCGACCAATTCAAAAGAAATCTTGGGAAACAAGCAAAGAATTCCACACGTGTCAAATAACCTCTTCACCAAGCCAAGTTGGTGGCTGAGCGACCAGGTGGTGGCTGAGCGACCAAATTGAAGGAAATCTTGGGCATCAAGCTTCAACTTTTGTACGTGTCAAGAAAGCCCCTTCACCAAGGCAAGTTGATGGCTGAGCGACCAGGTGGTGGCTGAGCGACCACTTGATGCCTATAAATAGCAATTCACTCTCATTACAAAAGGAACGGAGGGAGAGAGTTAAAAAAAAAAACAGAGCAATTAAATTAGAATTAAGCTTAGGTCATAGGCAAGAGAAGGTGGATCCATCCAACTTGAGAGATCAAGGGATTGATGTGCACTCTTTGTTCCTCTTTCCACATTTGTAAGTTTACCACCATGACAATGAGTGGCTAAATCTTTTGTTGTTGGGATTAGGTGTAGCTCATTCATAAATATGTACAACTCTTAATCATGTTATATATGTTTTAATTTATCATCAACTTAGTGTTATCTTTGATTTGCATGTTTATCTTTAAGATTTGAATTGTTATAGACATATTTCACTTTGAATCAAATGGAAAAGATAATCACTTATTAAAAATCCTAAAACTCTAGACATAGATTTAGGTTTTTAATATTCACTTTTGTATTGAAACTTAATGCTGTTGTGTTATTCAAATGTTTCGAGACATCGGAGTTTAAATAATACAATTTAGCCGTTATATTAATTATTCAATCGAGACATCGAGGATTAATAAGTATAACGTGATTCTTGTCGTTATCTGGACACAGAAACGTCCGTGAGCAATACGTGATATGTTGATGATTAGTTAAAATATATATGAATGTTTTAGAAACGTACATATAAGTGAAAGAGTGAAGTCTAATCCCGACAACCTTTTCTCTCTGAATCTTTAATCACATTTTTATTTACATTTATATGCTTTTGCAAGTTTTTACAACAAAACAAACTTTAAATACTTCACTTAAAATTATGGTAATTGTTGAACGGTTTTTAATATCACACTAGTCCCTGTGGAGACGATAATTCTAAAACTTACTTTTGTACTTTCAACAATTAACAAACTTCTCAAATGTAAATTAATTAATAATTAATTATCGATCTTCAAAATATAATCAACTAATTTTACATTGCGTTTCCTTCATATTCAAATTCACAAATAGATAATGAATAGAGTATGCATATAAATGGTAATAAAGATCTGTTAGTGTTTGATGTTATTAGGAAGACTTCTCTATAAATAGGTTTAGTCTTCCCTATTTTAGATTCACTTAATTTTGTATAGGGTTTTTGTCTCCCTTCTTTTTAATGTATTGCCCTTAAAAAAATGTAATAAAAGGTACTTCGTTAAATAATGAATATCAACATTAATATGTCAAAAAAAAATGAATATCAACATTAAGATAAAGGAGAAATAATAGTATTTATTTAATAGCAATATATACATACATTTCTTGAACCGAGAAGTATATACATTTGACCATTACATAGAACTGACCCGGAACCAAATTAAACTGGTGGTGAAAGCAAAAAAAAAAAAAAAAATAAATTATTAAGGATGCATAGCGAAAAAAAAAATTCCACCATTCTTACAAGAAACATTCTACCATAGTATTTTAAATCAATAGATCAAATGATGTAACTGAATAAGGAGGAAGTCCAACATTAATGTCATTACTTGCATTTTGAAGTGAAGTTCGTTGGAGAACAATCTGTACATATACAAAATGAAACAAAATCATATGTTTATAGATTAAATAGATTTTTTGTTACAATTTTTTTTAATTCAATTTTGAAAAATTCCATTTTGAAAAAGTTGAATTAAATTTAAAAGTAAACTTTAAAAATATTTTGTGTTGAAAAACAAATTATACCTTATTCGGTTCT